>NC_084615.1:62963991-63563991 GCF_033978795.1 Nerophis ophidion | reverse complement strand
AGTTGAAATAGTAAAAAAAGTATCTACTAAACTAATAATATTTAACTTGACCTTCTAGGAGGGGTAGGGTGTACCACTGGGGGGTCGGAACAAACATTTATCTTCATAGCAGTGTGGGAATATTGCAGTTAACGTAGAAGCTTTTAATAGTAAAACCTGTTAAACACATTGATAAAGAGCTGATAAAAAGACAACTTGACACCTCTGACATAAATGTGGCAGAGAAGTAGCTGTCACTGTCAAAAACTGTGGGCACTAATCTTTTTAACTTGCTTCACTTTAGACCCAAATGCATGTGAATTGACGGGTACTCAAGGGAACTGAAGAGCGCAGTCAGCAGAAAGGCTGGTATAGGTAGTGGAATACATAAGTAGAGGCTTTCACCCTGTCAAACGTTCGCTTTAGAACGAGATACAATTTCAGGAGGCATGCAGGGTGAACCTGGGCTCCAATCAATAAAGATGTGGCTAAAACATCAAATTAGGAACTTGGCAGCCTAGTTTACATGCTTTGGCACTGAAACTTAATACGATTACCTGTAGACTTTAAGTACCAAATAACCATGCGTTGACGTGAGCAACCCTAAACTCTTTGCATGTTTTCACACTACATACTTATACAGATCCAAAAGTAATTGTTCTAATTAAAGCAGGTTTCTAGGTTCTTACATGTTTCTGAGCAAGAATTGTGGAATACAATCAGTGAATGAATGAATGAATGAATGAATTGAATGAATGAATTAATTGAATGAATGAATGAATGAATGAATGAATGAATGAATGAATGAATGAATTTATTCCGGCATACATATATAGCAACACTTCATCACTCTTTGTAATTTGACAGACATGCGACGGCACCCACCGAAATGGGATACGGGAAAAAAAAGCAACAATGCTTATCCATGTCCCGCCCCTAATTTAAAATCAACTTATATTTTTGTTATATACGTTGGTGATATACCGTATTTCCTTGAATTGCCGCAGGGCATATAGTATGCGCCTGCCTTAAAATACTGCCGGGTCAAACTCGCTTCCCAAAATAATTAGCGCATGCTTAGTATTACCGCCTGGTCAAACTCGTGACGTCACGAGTGACACTTCCCCTGTCATCATTTTCAAAATGGAGGTAGCTGATTTCAATACCGGTAATTTGAAATCGCATAAATGGAAGAAGATTAAGAGCTATCAGTAAGATTTAAGGTCCAAGCTTACATCACATTCAAATTTTTACTGCATACCTTTGGTAAGTGCCGGACTGAGAAGAAGTTTTAAAATAATTAGCGCATGCATACTTTTACCGCATGCCTTTGGTAAGCGCAGGAGTGACAAGAGGTTTTAAATTAATTAGCGCCCCGGCGGCAATTCAAGAAAATACTGTAGTCCAAGTTTCAACAGCAAATTTGATGGATACATGACAATTTCAGAAAAAGAATAACATATGCTGGAAAACACTTTGTCTATATAGCAGGGGTAGGGAACCTATGGCTCTTGAGCCAGATGTGGCTCTTTTGATGACTGCATCTGGCTCTTAGATAAATTTTAGCTGACATTGCTTAACACTATAAATAATGGATTATTCCGCTGGTAATCACGGTGTTAAAAATAACGTTCAATCAATCAATCAATGTTTACTTATATAGCCCTAAATCACTAGTGTCTCAAAGGGCTGCACAAACCACCACGACATCCTCGGTAGGAAAACTTACACCCAGTGGGACATTGGTGACAATAATGACCCAGTGGGACGTCGGTGACAATGATGACTATGAGAACCTTGGAGAGGAGGAAAGCAATGGATGTCGAGCGGATCTAACATGATACTGAAAGTTCAATCCACAATGGATACAACACAGTCGCGAGAGTCCAGTCCAAAGAGGATCCAAGACACAGCAGCGAGAGTCCCGTTCACAGCGGAGCCAGCAGGAAACCATCCCAAGCGTAGGCGGACCAGCAGCGCAGAGATGTCCCCAGCCGATACACAGGCGAGCAGTACATGGCCACCGGATCGGACCGTTCAAAATATAAAACATTCTCATGCATTTTAATCCATCCATCCATGTTTCTACCGCAACTGTTCAAGAAGTCGCATTATTTGTAAGAAGTATTTTATTTATTATTGGTTAGCTTCAGAATAACAATGTCATTAAAAAGAATAAGAGACTTGGTATACTCTGAAAAAATTTCATCTTACTTAAAAATGCACGTATTTAGGTATATTCCGTGTTAAAAAAATATATTATATGGTGCCCACGGAAATACATTTTAAAATATTTGGCTTTCATGGTTCTCTCAGCCAAAAGGTTTCCCGAGCCCTGGTCTATAGCATCAAGCAACCATGAGATTAACTCCATCTTGCCTGGGTAGCTTTCGTCTTCTGAAACCTTGTCTGGTGTGTTATGTCCCTTATTCCAAAGTGAGTTATTTTTCACCTGTGTGTCCAAGCAACTAGTCGTGTTTTTGATAGTCTCCCAACAACACATTTTTTACCGCAATGTTGAACACTCTTAGGCTAGAAGCTCACATTGTCCCAGTTTCACCCCCGCTATAGATAACGTTTGAGCCTTGAATGTGGTATTCACCATGTTATGTTTGGATTTCAGGACACCCCTGAGTTCATGTGGACCATCTCTGAGTGAAAACAGACTCTGTATATTTGCAGTGATGCTTGTTGGCAAAACAATTTTTATAGGATGTATTATGATGTATTATTGTTATGATTATTATTATAACAGTATGTTATTTTAAAATAGTTCATTGTAATACATATGTAAATATAAGATAACCATGGTTATAAATAATATAAAAATAGTAACTCTACTTCCTGAGGGTTCTGAGGAAGAACAGACTGGAGGGACAGCTGATGGTGACCTTCTATCGCTCGGCTGTTAAGAGCCTGCTGACGTACCGTATAACAGAGTGGTACGCCAGCTGCACTGAAGCAGACAAACGGGCGATTCAGAGGGTCATAAAGTCTGCACAATAAATCATCGGCCGTCCCCTGCCCTCCCTGAAGGATTTACATAACTCCTTTTGCCTCAACAAAGCAAAAAGCGGCTTCCACGGACAGCACACACCCTGGCTTCCACCTGTTCTACCTGCTACCATCGGGTAGGCGCTACAGGTGCATCAGAGCCAGAACAAACAGGATCAAAGACAGCTTCTTTTCCAAAGCTGTCACCATGTTGAACTCTAACTTATAATAATACTTCACCCCTATACAATATCCTACCCTAATACCCTACTGTGCAATACTACAGTTCGAGTGCAATATGTCTTCGGTCCTCTTGTCTTGTTCTGTATATTGTACAGTATTTTGTATTTCTATAGTGTTTTGTATATTGTACAGGATTGCTTATTATTTTTATTGGATAGTAGTCTGTTTATTTCAATTGTTAGTTTTTCCTTCATTACCTCGTGTCCATATTTGTTCCCACTACCGCACCTTAAATTGGAGTCCTTAATCCCGTTATATGCAGATTAGAGATGCGCGGATAGGCAATTATATCATCCGCATCACCAAAATCGTCATCCACCCGCCGTACACCCGAACCAACTTTTTATCGGGACCGTACCCGCCCGCCAACCGCCCGCTGAATTACATCAGAGGTTGGCCATCGCTACGACTCACAGAGCTATTTAAAGCTGTTTCACAGAGTAATGTAGTCAGTTTTGAGCCGCTAACGTTCTCGCGACTATTCAATAACGTTCATCCTGATGACAAAAATGTGGGCGTGCTGTGAAGCCATTATCTTGGACACCTTCATCAACATGTACAAACCGATTAGGAAGTGTCATGAATACAAAGGATTATGGGTATTTGTTGTGTTGCGTTTATGTTGTGTTACTGTGAGGATGTTCTCCCGAAATGTGTTTGCCGTTCTTAATTGGTGTGGCTTCAAAGCGTGGTGCATATTACTAAGAGTGTTAAAATTGTTTATATCACAACCATTAGTGTACTCTGTGTCAACCAGTATGCCTTGCAGTCGTGTGCGTGTTGCCGCGGAAGCCACACACAACATGATGCTGGACTGACAAGCAGATCGTGTGTGATGTAGAAGGCGACAAGGCCAATGGCTTCATAGCACGCCCTATTACTTATTATCTGGGTGACTGCCGGCACTCATTCAAGAGAATGATAGCGTCTCCTATTGGCTTCTTCGTTTAATGACACGGGTCTTGAATGGCTCTTTGAATGGCAAAGGATACCGATCCCAGAACCATGTATATCAAATGTCTCCGGATGGGTCAACCGACACCCGCCCGAATCTAATTAAAATCTATTTTTTCGTCATGTCAACCGCCCAACCCGCGGTTTTCCCACGGACTCCGCGGATGAGACCGCAAACCGCGCATCTCTAATGCAGATATAATGACAATAAAGTCTATTCTATTCAATTCTATTCTATTCTATATGGTGTTTATTTGGCCACATCTTTGATCACACGAAGCAACACCTTTCACAATCACACCGTGGTGTATAACAACACAACAGCACACAAAACAGACTGTTACAGTATCCTTAAATCATCTTTGTTGTGATCTTGCGCCATATAAGAAATAAAAACACCTTCACACTCTTGTGGGCCAGGGGATGTTGTGAGGGTGAGGCAGCCGTATTATATAATGGAAGGGGAAACAATGTAATATTACTGTACTGTAAATACACTATATTACTTGCAGGAAATATATGGTCACACACTCGCACACACCCTTATAAACAAAACACCCGTCGACTTTAGCACATAAACACACACTACGTATCTCACAGGAGGAAGCTTTCATTTCTCTCTGCTGAGGCCCCAGGCATTGTGTTCACCCCAGCAAACAGTGTGCGTGTGTGTGTGTGTGTGTGTGTGTGTGTGTGTGTGTGTGTGTGTGTGTGTGAGTGTACACATTCGATCAGTGTTTTTGGAGTGTCAATGTGCCAACGAGGCATCAGGAAGTAGTGAGAGGGAAGGATCAGGGCAAAACACAGGAAGAGAGGAAAGAACAAGAGGGAAAAATAATAAGGAGGGAGAAACCCTGCAATACTGTGAGAAAAAAAAAAAGGAGTTAGGAGGACGACGAGGGGTAAGAAGGGTAGGGATGGAGGAAGATCTCGGTTTAAAGAAGGAGGGTACATAGAAAAAAAGAGTGAATATTTGACATATCAAAAGGTTAGGGGTTTATAGGAAATGAGCCACATGAAATGTAGTCTTAAAAGATAAAGAGACGGAGAAAAAAACTATGACATGGTTTCAACAGGAGTGTACATATATTCCGATGTTCCAGTACACAGCCTTCGGTACAGTTCCATACCGGTTTTCCACATGTTACACGTTTAAAGTGAGGGACAGGGCGTGTAAATTTGATGACCTCTACAAGCCCGGGGACTGTGCCTAAAGGCAAGACATTTGGTGTGAAAGAGGGGATCGGATGTGCAGCCCAGGTATTGGCTCGCAGTAGTCATAGCGATAATGCCAAGGAGAATCAAGAACCGAGAGATCCTCTTCAGTCGTTAAAGAGGACCTATGAGGAATTTTGTCTTTTCTGACTTATAAATGTCACAGTACTCATCATGTTAAACGATGCCAAAGCATCGAATCATGAAATTCATGCGTTTTGGCATGAGCTTGCACGCAGTTTTGAATGCCTCTGTTCGCATGGATTTGCAGTCTGGTTACGTCGTGACTTCACAGCGAGGTGGACATTTTAATTTGGACGTTGAGTAAAACTCTCAGAGGAGCACCTCCGCATCTGTTTGAGGCTGTGAGGAAACCAAAAAGGAAGGATAAAGTATTATTTTCTTCTAATCCTGGCATAAGCATAATAACACCTATGTGCAACATGCAGCAAATTCAATGCTGCTAAAATCAGCTTATTTTATGCAAATCACCAAATGTAGTTACAGGGTGAATCCAAAAAAGGTCTACTCTAACAAATTCAAGATATTTGTTCAAACAGTGTACATTTTCAAAAGATAAATTATGATACTTTTAGAGAGGGTTGGGCTTGGCCTCCAGAATCGAACATCTTGGTGACAGATTCAAAAGGCAGGAAATAAAAGTGACAGTGGAGCTAAATGTATGCAAAATTTACACCACAACATACCTAATACCTATTTTTTAGGCCAGTGATTCTCAAATTGCGGTATGTGTACCACTAGTGGTATGCAGGCGCCATCAGGTAGTACGTGAAATAGTTACTTAATTAAAGTACAGAATTATATTTTCTTATGTTTTAACAGTGTTACCGTTCAAACTGCGTGTAATGTTACAGTGGCCACAAATATTATATATACTTATTGAATAAAACCTCTGCCTTGTTTTTATTGAATACTTAGACCATCTACACTACTGTATTTAATGTCGGTCATTATGGTGGTACTTGGAGATTGTTTTCTGAGCTGGTACTTGGTGAAAATTATTTGAGAACCACTGTTCTAGACCGCAAGGAATTGGTTTTAACGTAGGTTAAAAAACATTGCTAAATCATCAATTCTCCTGTTTTAAACCACTTCACCTCGCATTGAAACAAATCAAATCAACTTTATTTATAAAGCACATTTAAAATATACCACAGGGATAGCCGAAGTGCTGTACAATGGGCAGGTTAAAAGAGAATACGAGAACCGAGCAAACACAACACAACACAAACAGAACACGATAAATAAATGAAATAAATGAAACATAAAAACAGGTTCACAGCAGGTGTATTATGGGGCGCCATTGCAGGATGGATATCACTCAGTGTTAAAAGCCAGGGAATAAAAGTATGTTTTTAAGAAAGATTTAAAAACAAGAAGAGGAGGCTTGTCTAACACTCAGAGGTAGGTCGTTCCAGAGCTTGGGAGCAGCAGCGGCGAAAGCTCTGTCACCTCTAAGCTTCAGCCTTGTGTCAGGGACCGTCTGTAGCAGCTGATCGGCTGATCTTAGGGATTGAGTGGGGCAGTAAGGCTGAAGGAGGTCGGAGAGATATGTTGGCGCTAGGTTGTTTAGACATTTAAAAACAAATAGAAGGAGTTTAAAGTTGATGCGGTAACGGACAGGGAGGCAGTGAAGGGGCGCTAATATAATATATAATGTAAATAGACAAATACAAGTGGATAAAACGAAAGCAGTGTAAAGTCAACTGGCATTGTTCAGTTAGGGCTATGGCACTTAATAATAAAAAAAAAAGACTATAATTAATTTTTGGGCTTCACGGTGGAAGAGGGGTTAGTGCATCCGCCTCAAAATACGAAGGTCCTGCAGTCCTGGGTTCAATCCCAGGCTCGGGATCTTTCTGTATGGAGTTTGCATGTTCTGTCCGTGAATGCGTGGGCTCCCTCCGGGTACTCCGGCTTCCTCCCACCTCCGAAGACATGCACCTGGGGATAGGTTGATTGGCAACACTAAATTGGCCCTAGTGTGTTAATGTGAGTGTGAATGTTGTCTGTCTATCTGTGTTAGCCCTGAGATGAGGGGGCGACTTGTCCAGGGTGTACACCACCTTCCACCCGATTGTAGCTGAGATAGGCGCCAGCGCCCCCCGCGACCCCAAAAGGAAATAAGCGGTAGAAAATGGATGGATGGAAGACTATAATTTACAACACCTATGTATGTTAAACAAGAACAAGCATGTCTTTCTCTTTTTTTGCATTATAAATTGTACATGAACACTAGCAAAAAGGAGCTAACAATGCAGGTAATGGGAGGAGCTTAAAAAAACATCCAATGTTGTATCTACATTCTGTAAGTATATATGTGATGTAATAACAGGCATATTCATGACAATATGCGATATTTACGTATTTTTTTGCACCCATTGATTTTGCTTTGCAGCGTTTCCTCAAACAACAACTAATCATGGCAACCAGAGCCTCTCTCTGATCATTGCGCTGCTAAAAGTAGGTCCTCCTTGTTGGCGCTTATGATAACAACATTTCTAATACTTGGTCAATATTCAGTCTACAAAATGTAAATGGAGTATTGTTGGCGCTTTTAGGATAGTGATTTATTGGGTTTTATGATGGCAATAGATGCAAAAGACGCAATGACGTCATACCTCCCAATTGGCTCCATTGTAACCAGACTTTTATTTATGATTTAGATTGCATAAAAAAAGCCACGTGTTCTTGTCTCTCATAAGGATTGTAAACGATAGGCAAAATTCCCAAAAAGTGCACCTCCCCTTTAAGTTAACCAGCATGCAGGCATAAAATTATCAACAGACATAATAAGTATGTCTAATACTTCTTATTTATGACAAACCATGAAACGCAGATGTACGATGGAGGATTCTATGTCAATGGTCTGTCTTTGCAGCACGAACAATGAGTGTGTGTCAGTTTGCATATATGTTTCACACACGCTAAACAAAACGCAAAATAGTGATTACAAAATCGTGAAAATTATTGATGAATCACATTTTGCATATTCTCCTCCCAGCAGTGATGTGCTGTCAGGGGAGGCAAGTGAGGCTGTGCCTCACCTGCCACCAGGTGGCTTAACCATGAGATGTTCAAAATGAAGTAATAAAATAAAATAGGTTTTAATATTTCTCTTTTGGTTCATGCTTTCTATGTGATTTTGGTGTGGTCTCTGTATATTTTAATACTTTTCATGGTAAAAATCGCGGACATTCCATGTTTCCTGATCAAAACAATGCAGCAGATGAGAAGTGAGGCGGACACAGGCGGTGCCTCTACGGCTACACACAGTGTGTATTGGGCGTGCATGCGAGGTTGCACATGCTTATTGCCACGTGGAAAAGGCAGGTCTTGAGGCAGCAAGTACCTTTGCCTCAAGGTAGGGGGCGATATATAGTCAACTTGCAGTTCAGTGCCACAGCAGTACTCTGACTCGCCACACTGGGAGAAGTGAGGGCAGTCACGCTACCAGACACAGGTCTCTCCAGCGGAAACCAGCATTTTTTTTCTTTTCCTTTTTTTTTTAACTGTATTTATAACAAACATGGTATTTTTATTAGAGTAAGCCAGTGTTTGTGGGTGTTTTTTGTCAGATGCAAAAATATTGTTTAATTTCTTGGAATGAAACTGAATTAAATGAATGTTTCTGTCAATATGGAGGATTATATACTGTATCCAAGATTAAATACTTCTCTAAACTGGACTTTAAGACAAAATGAATGCGATCATACAAAATACGTTTTCGTGGAGGATAGCTATTGCTGCTTCAGATACAAATACAGAAAGGTAAAATACACTCACAATACTTGATGTATTTTATTAAAAGCAAATGGGACCAAAAAGTACTTAATAACAACTTTATCAAATAGTTTTTGGACCCATTTATCATATCATAATATCATTGTGATAATGTTTTTATGAAAGCGAATAACTCCCTTTTTCCCCCCTGTAACTCTAATGTGCAACCTAAATCAACAAGGACTAGAGCTGCTCATATGAATTTAAGTTAAACAAAAAAAAAAAAAAAAAAAAGTATGTATGCCTCACCTGGTGTTTAGTTCACCGCACGTCACTGCCTCCCAGTATTGTGGGCATTTTGATGATCAGAATATATTTTGCATTTTGATGAAGAAAGACGCAACATTAATTGCACGCCTTTTTCTGCTCACTTAACAGACACAATCCACTTTGCACAAGTTTAGTAGATCAGTTTTGTTTGTGGTAGTGTGGGTAACACTTAAGTATCGGAAACATATTCACCATTAATTAGATGCTTAATAACATGCAAATTAGTAACATATTGGCTCTTAATTAGTCATTATTAGGTACTTATTAATGCCTTATTCTACATGGCCTTATTATACAACCAGTAAGAAAGGAAGTTGTTGTATATGATTCTCCCTTTAATACCTCTTAATGAATATGGTCTGTTCTTACAAAACAAAACATAACCATAACGTCAACCCCAACCCTAACCCTAACCTAACCTTAACCCCTAAATCTAAATTAAGTGTTTGTTACTTAGAACAGTGGTTCTCAACCTTTTTTTCAGTGGCGTACCCCCTGTGAACATTTTTTTTTTTTACTCAAGTACCCCCTAATCAGAGCAAAGCATTTCTGGTTGAAAAAAAGAGAGAAAGAAGTATAATACAGCACTATTTCATCAGTTTCTGATTTATTACATTTAATAACAGTGCAAAATATTGCTCAATTGTAGTTGTCTTTCTTGAACTATTTGGAAAAAAGATACAAAAATAACTAACAACTTGTTGAAAAATAAACAAATGATTCAATTATAAATATACATTTCTACACATAGAAGTAATCATCAACTTAAAGCGCCCTCATTGGGAATTGTAATAAAGATCCATCAGGATTCATCAACTTCATTCCAAGCATTTCTTCACAAAAAAATAAATATTTAAAATCAGTATTGATGGAACATGTCCACAAAAAATCTAGCTGTCAACACTGAATATTGCATTGTTGCATTTCTTTTCACAGTTCTTTTTGACGGACATTTTAGTGAGAAACCTGAGCTTGTGCTTCACTGTCAGTCTTGGTGATATAGTGGACGCCTTCCGCATGGTGCCTTGAGATGACCTGAATTCATTTAGTCTCCTCTTAAAAAAAACAGGGGGCTTACCGACATGACAAGCGTGTCTTGTCCGGAGATGCCGCTGAAGATGTGCGGGCTTTATGCCGCTGTTAGCTAACATTTCTCCACAGAAAAAACACAATGACTTGGGGGGTTACAACTCGAAGCCGTGAATACCATCAACACATATTCAGTCTGAATTGTGCCGGCTCTGGTTTGGCCTTCTTTTGTACACGTTCCTCCTCGTTTTCAGCTGCGTTACTGGTACGCTTTAACCACGCCTCCATTGTTTTCTACATCGATAATTGATTGACAGTTGGTGTCGTGCGGCACCGCCAGGTAGGATCAAACCATCAATGCATGGTGGGAAACTCTGGGTTTATGGTAATTAATGGAATAGCCTAGTACTTGATTTGATGTTCAGTTTATGAACTTACATTCATACTTTGTTGAAGTATTATTGAATAAATACATTTATAAAGGATTTTTGAATTGTTGCTATTTTTATAATATTTAAAAAAAATCTCAAATACCCCCGGGACACCTTCAAGTACCCCCAGGGGTACAAGTACCCCCATTTGAGAACCACTGACTTAAAATATGTTCCCGTAGTGTCCAAGTAACTCAAAATTAAGTCTTTGTTACTTACAATATGTTCCCCATACTAAAGTGTTACCCAAGTTTGCACATGTTTTAGTCACGCAAACCTTTTGTAAATCTGACCCCTAGTTTCTTATGAAGCTTCTTTACTTCAGAACTAGTATTTTCCAGAAGAAAAAATGACTTGGATAAAAAAAAAATAAATAATGAAAAATACCTCCTTTCCATTTTCTACTTTTTTTTCTATTCAGGGTCATGGTGAGCTGGAACCTATCTAGCTGATTTTGGGCAAGAGGCAAACTACACTGTGGACTGGTTGCCAAGGTAACCACCACATTCGCACACCGGCTACACAAAATGTAGTCTAGTGAACCACTACACAATATCATTGATTGATTGATTGATACTTTTTTAGTAGATTGCACAGTTCAGTACATATTCCGTACAATTGACCACTAAATGGGAACACCCGAATAAGTCTTTCAACTTGTTTAAGTCGGGGTCCACGTTAATCAATTCATGGTAAAACTGCACTTTGCCAAATGCAAGGTAGATGGATTTTCAGAAGATGAGCTGATGTCATGCCAGTAAGTGACACATCTATACATAGAAAATCTTTGGATGTTTATGTGGAAGTGCTTTCTCTTTGACTTTATATTGTATGAAATTGTATATTATGAGAAGGGGGAGATAGACTGAGATCTTCAGGTTGTGGGCTTCGTGGCAACATAATGCTTTTGTTGTCGAGATGAAGATGAGTGGACACCCCTACTTAATGCCTTTGAAATGGTTGTTTTTACTATTGTGAAAAAATAAATGACTTGGACATTGCAGCAGTTACACCGTCAGGATGTGATGAATGGAAGACAAAACGATGGGCACACATCACAACAACACTCTATACACAATAAGCACAGCATTAACTTGAGTAAATGCACACATTTTCTTCATGGAGTGGCTTGGATGTCAAAACCACCCTAAGTGTTTCCTGCCTGCTACTGCAGATTGTGCTTTTACTGCCAGTGAGTCCCTGTATATTTGTTGAGATCTCAATCATTCCATCCCTTCATTGCAAAACACTTTAAACAACTTTGACCTGCTTACATGATGCACATGTCTGCTGCTTTTGTGAAATATTTTAAATGTATCGGTTGGTTGAATTCTCTATTCATTTTTGTCTGCCGCAGCTGCTTGCCAAAGACAGTAAATCTGAATGGGTAATTATCAGATAATATTCGATGTTCTAGTTTCTCAGCAGGAGTCTGGTTGAGTACTGA
Source organism: Nerophis ophidion (assembly GCF_033978795.1). Taxonomy (NCBI): domain Eukaryota; kingdom Metazoa; phylum Chordata; class Actinopteri; order Syngnathiformes; family Syngnathidae; genus Nerophis; species Nerophis ophidion. The sequence continues at coordinate 63,551,625 of NC_084615.1, read as the reverse complement.
CATGATTGTTAGTCACGTGCTGTCTCCTATTCAGATTTATGTGCAATCTGCACAGCTACCCTAAAATGACATGTGGTGTGATTAATAACAAATAATTATTCATTGAACATATAGTGAGGTCAGGCTTATACCCCCACGGGTAAGATGTAACCCCGTGCTACCTGCTGCATTCGGGCAGATGGGGCTCGTAAAAACCTGGTAAGGCAGCCCATCTAGGAGAAGGAAATTCCAATGTCAAAACCACCGCTGCCTTGCGGTCAACCCACTCGAGGGTATGGCTAAGGCAGGGGTCGGCAACCCAAAATGTCCAAAGAGCCATATTGGACTGAAAATACAAAAAACAAATCAGTCTGGAGCTGCAAAAAATGAAAAAGCCTTATTATGAAGGCAACACATGACGTACAGTAAGTGTCTATATTAGCTATAATAGCCTACTATCAAAATAACTATGTGTCGCAGGTTGAAGCAAATCTTCGTTGACAGAAATGTTGAAATGTAATATTTATTCTACACATTTTTACAAAATTTAAAAACCTTTAATAAATCTGAGGTTACTCAGAAAGTTAGATAACTCCTGGAAATTACTGGCCAAAAGGTATAGATGTGTGTGTCCAAGTTAAAGAAAATGTATAAGGGACGGCGTGGCGCAGTGGGGAGAGTGGCTGTGCGCAACCCGAGCGTCCCTGGTTCAATTCCCACCTAGTACCAACCTCGTCACGTCCGTTGTGTCCTGAGCAAGACACTTCACCCTTGCTCCTGATGGGTGCTGGTTGGCGCCTTGCATGGCAGCTCCCTCCATCAGTGTGTGAATGTGTGTGTGAATGGGTAAATGTGGAAGTAGTGTCAAAGCGCTTTGAGTACCTTGAAGGTAGAAAAGCGCTATACAAGTACAACCCATTTATCATTTATATTACATACACATGTGTCATGAGATGTACAAAACTAAATTATATACATAGAGAATAAAAGTAAAGGATATTAAATGAGCTCAAATATAACTACAAATGAGGCATTATGATACAGTGTGCACATGCAGCTAGCCTAAATAGCATGTTATCATAGATTAGCTTGAAATCATGCACTGACCAACCAAGCCTGATTGGCACTCCAACAATAGTATCAACAAAGCACACCTTTGTGCATGCACGCACAGTTTAAAACTGTTGGTGGACAAAATGAGACAAAGAAGGAGTGGAAGATTTTACATGTAAACAAACTGTCGTTGCGTCAAAGTCCGCACTATGGCGAGCACAAGAACAGTCAAAATTAATAGGAAAAAAAAGGATGTTCACCAAATACTCTCATCAGTGAAACACACACACAAACATATTAAATAGTGGGCTTTCTAACAATTGGGAAGGTTTGTTTCATGTTTGTCCTCAAACACATCCATCCACTTTCTACCGCTTATTCCCTTTGGGGTCGCAGGGGGCGCTGGTGCTTATCTCAGCTACAATCGGGCGGAAGGCGGTGTACACCCTGGAAAAGTCGCCACCTCATCACAGGGCCAACACAGATAGACAAGACTACATTCACACTCACATTCACACACTAGGGCCAATTTAGGTGCATGTCTTTGGAAGTGGGAGGAAGCCGGAGTACCCGGAGGGAACCCACGCATTCACGGGGAGAACATGCAAACTCCACACAGAAAGATCCCGAGCCCGGGTTTGAACCCAGGACTACTCATGACCTTCGTATTGTGAGGGCAGACGCACTAACCCCTCTGCCACCGTGAAGCCCCCTCAAAAACATACTAAAACAAAAACATTATCACCCCCCCATATTTTTCCATTTTCAAATCCTTTTTTAAAAATAATAATAATAATGGATTAGATTCATGTCGCGCTTTTCTATTGTTAGATACTCAAAGTGCTCACAGAGAAGTGGGAACCCATCATTCATTCACACCTGGTGGTGGTAAGCTACATCTGTAGCCGCAGCTGCCCTGGGGTAGACTGACGGAAGCGTGGCTGCCAGTTTGCGCCTAAGGCCCCTCCGACCACCACCAATCATTCATCCGTCATTCATTCACCGGTGTGAGCGGCACTGGGGGCAAGGGTGAAGTGTCCTGCCCAAGGACACAACGGCAGTGATTTGAATGTTAATAGGTGGGAAGCAAACCTGCAACCCTCAGGTTTCTGGCACGGCCGCTCTACCCACTACGCCATGTCGCCCTCAGGGAGCCACGAGGGTGGCCCTAAAGAGCTGTATGCGGCTCGAGAGCCCTGGGTTGCTTACCCCAGGGCTAAGGGGATAAACCCCGACAAAAATACAGGAGCGGGTGTCCCGAAGACGGTTTGAGGTTGTAGCATCATTCTGGCAACTCACAGCGAGATACCGTGATGAGATCCTGAGGCCCATTGTTGTGCCATTCACCCGAGACCATCACCTCATGATTCACCATGACAATGCACGGCCCCATGCTGCAAGGATGTGTACACATCTCCTGGAAGCTGAAAACATCCCAGTTCTTGCTTGGCCAGCATACTCACCAGATATGTCACCCATTGCGCATGTTTGGGATGCTGTGAATCGGCGTATATGACAGCGTGTTCCATTTCCTGCCAATATCCAGCAACTTGGCACAGCCATTGAAGAGGAGTAGACCAACATTCCACGGGTCACAATCAACAACCTGATCAACTCTATGCGAAGGAGATGTGTCGCACTGTGTGAGCCAAATGGTGATCACACCAGATACTGACTGATTTTCTGACCCCCCAAACCTCAGTACAGCAAAATTGCATATTTCCGAGTGACATTTTATTGGGGGCAGCCTAAGGAACACATGTGCAACAATCATGCTGTTTAGTCAGCATCTTGAGGGGGCGGCATAGCGTAGTGGGTAGAGCGGCCGGCCAAAAACCTGAAGGTTGCAGGTTCGCCGCTTCCCACCTGTTGACATCCAAAAAATCGCTGCCGTTGTGTCCTTGGGCAGGACACTTCACCCTTTGCCCTTGGTGCCGCTCACACTGGTGAATGAATGATGAATGAATGATAGGTGGTGGTCGGAAGGGCCGTAGGTGCAAACTGGCAGCCACGCTTCCGTCAGTCTACCCCAGGGCAGCTGTGGCTACTGATGTAGCTTACCACCACCAGGTGTGAATAAATGTTGAGCCCCACTTCTCTGTGAGCGCTTTGAGTGTCTAGTAAAGCGCGATATAAATCTAAGTTATTTTTTGATATGGCACACCTTTGTGGTGAGATGTATTATCTTGGCAAAGAGAAAGTGCTCGCACAGATTTGAGAAACAATATTTGAGAAGAATGGGTCATTTTATGTACATAGTAAAAGTTGTATATCCTATAGTTCAACTCATGAAAAAAGGAAGTAAAAACAAAAGTGTTGCGTTTATATTTTTGGTGATTATATATTTAATGTATATCCAAACAATTGGTTTAAAATAAAACCTATTTTGTAGTCGCATCATTAGGGATGGGCATAACGGCAGCCAAGGCAACATTAATGCAGGGCCCCCACCCATTTAGGGGCCCCCGATTTTGACGGTACAATGCAGTGATTGGTGTTGATTGCTGTCAACCACAGACAGCTGCTTCCCATAGACATGCATGGGCCCAGAGCGAAGGCTGAAGGAGATGTATTCCTATAAAAAAGTATTTGAAAAATGGATGATATTGTTCTCTTGTTGCTGTTCTACTGAGTAAAATCATGATTTTTTTTTCCAAACTACATGTTTTTTTGTAACCTTATCTTTTCCCGGAATATGTGTGTGACTCGTGTCGGACAAGTTAGAGCAGGGGTCACCAACACGGTGCCCGCGGGCAACAGGACCAGATGAGTCGCCCGCTGGCCTGCTCTAAAAATAGTTTAAATAGCAGCACTTACCAGTGAGCTGCCTCTATTTTATAATTTTTTTTTATTTACTAGCAAGCTGGTCTCGCTTTGTTCGACATTTTTAATTCTAAGAGAGACAAAACTCAAATAGTATTTGAAAATCCAAGAAAATATTCGAAAGACTTGGTCATCACTTGTTTAAATAAATTCATTTATTTTTTTACTTTGCTTCTTATAACTTTTAGAAAGACAATTTTAGAGAAAAAATACAACCCTAAAAATTATTTTAGGATTTTTAAAAACTTAAACATTTTACCTTTTAAATTACTTCCTCTTCTTTCCTGACAATTTAAATCAATTTTCAAGTACATTCATTTTTTTATTTTACAGAATAATTTTTATTTAATTCTTCATTTTAGCTTCTGTTTTTTCGACGAAGAATATTTGTGAAATCCATCCATCATTTTCCGCTTATCCGAGGTCGGGTGGCGGGGGCAGCAGCCTAAGCAGGGAAGCCCAGAGTTCCCTCTCCCCAGCCACTTCGTCTAGCTCTTCCCGGGGGATCCCGAGGCGTTCCCAGGCCAGCCGGGAGACATAGTCTTCCCAACGTGTCCTGGGTCTTCCCCGTGGCCTCCTACCGGTTGGACGTGCCCTAAACACCTCCCTCGGGAGGCGTTCGGGTGGCATCCTGACCAGATGCCCGAACCACCTCATCTGACCATAGTCAGATGAGGTGAAATATTTGTGAAATATTTCTTCAAACTTATTATGAATAAAATTAAAAAAAAATATTCTGGCAAATCTAAAAAAAAATCTGTAGAATCTAAATTTAAATCTTATTTCAAAGTCTTTTGAATTGATTTTAAAATTGTTGTTCTGGAAAATCTAGAAGAAATACTGATTTGTCTTTGTTAGAAATATCGCTTGGTCCAATGTGTTATATATTCTAACAAAGTGCACATTGGATTTTAACCCATTTAAAAAATGTCATCAAAATTCTAAAAATAATCTTAATCAGGAAAAATTACTAATGATGTTCCATAAATTCTTTTTTTTCATTTTTTCAAAAAGATTCGAATTAGCTAGTTTTTCTCTTCCTTTTTCCGGTTGAATTCTGAATTTTTAAGAGTCGAAATTGAAGATAAACTATGTTTCAAAATTAAATTTTCATTTTTTTCCTCTTTTAAATCGTTCAATTAAGTTTTTTTTTTCATCATTTATTCTCTGCAAAAAACCTTCTGTAGAAAGAAATAAAACGTACGATGGAATGACAGACAGAAATACCCCTTTTTTTTTACATTTATCTGTTTCTACATATATTTATTGTGGGCAATCATTAACATGATCATTGTTTCCACAAAGATAAATATAATTAATTATTAACAATAACACACAGTTAAAGGTAAATTGAGTAAATTATTTCTGGCAATTTATTAAAGTGTGTATCAAACTGGTAGCCCTTCGCATTAATCAGTACCCAAGAAGTAGCTCTTGGTTTCAAAAAGGTTGGTGACCCCTGAGTTAGAGGCTGTCCAATAGCATCTTATTCGAACATCTTTAACCGCAAATGTCCTATTTGCAAATGCAAAAAGGCTTATGAGAGCGGTTTTCAGACGTTGTGTAGGTAAGTCCAGACAGAAGCACACAGAGTGTGACGTTATTTTTAAATTTTATTGCTGACTTTAACAGCATCCCTCGTAACATTGCTTGCACACTAGGCTAGCCAGTAGCCACAACAATAACACAGCACTTCCTTTTTATGCACCAATATCGGTTTCTGCGAGCAAGGTTGCAATCGCAAACATCCGTAGTGATGAACATCAACATTACAACTGAAGTAAGTCATGTTTGCACGTTTTCTATGTTCTGTTTTGCTGCAATAATCATGACCATTCATTTCTTATTGTTTGAACGTGTTGCTTTTCTATCATTTCATTTGTACAATTGAAGTATTTAAATTACTAGTTCAGTCAACATGAATGTTTTTTTTTTTTTTTACATACATTTGCATGTTTTTAATTTTTTTAAGTATCGCTTCAGGGATTGTTAAGTAATGACCAAATGATTACTTGTGTAGTCCCAAGGAGATGAACAGATAATCTAAAATTTGACAAGCCAAAGATTATTAAACTTTTAGTTTCACCTGTCCACCTGTATACAAACAGAATGTAAAAGTATCCACAGTAGCTGTGTGATTATTTACAACCCTGCACTTTAATAGGCAGGAAATGTGTGAACTTTTCACTAAAAGTTGCAGGAGAGCATACATGGTCACAGCACAGAAGTTTGCTATTTCTAGACTTTAAATTGGCACTGGCTCTCTACCACAGGGTGTTCAGTATACACAGATGGACCACATAGCCCAACGTACCACTGGACAAATAAAAACACAATGTATCACACATATGCAACTTCAATATTGTGTCACTGGATTACAACTACTGTTACAATTCAGATTCATGTCATTATATCTTTTTTCCTAATGGTAAATTCGAGAATAAAAGTACAAACGTTTGTAATAATATCAGCATTTACGTCTGCACTTAAAGAATCAAATAACCGATACAAACTAATGAAATACACAACTCTTGAGATGACATCAGTAATATTAGTAATAACTATCAAAATAAAAACATTATTTACATATTGATATGTTTACAGACCCACAACTAATTACACACGTGTGCTACTTATAACTGTAAAAAATATTTAATAATCTACTAAAATAAAGCAGAGAGCCAGTTTATTGGGGGTTATATAACCAACAATGATTCCCAGGCGTGGCCACTGCTGCTGCTGCTCACTGCTCCCCTCACCTCCTAGGGTGTGATCAAGGGTGATGGGTCAAATGCAGAGAATAATTTTACCACACCTAGTGTGTGTGTGACAACCATTGGTACTTTAATTTTAACTTTTAATAAATAATAAGTGGTAATAATATATTACCACTTTATATTGAATTTAAATGAATTGTGTATATATAATATATATATATATATATATATATATATATATATATATATATTGGCCCTGCGATGAGGTGGCAACTTGTCCAGGGTGTACCCTGCCTTCCGCCCGATTGTAGCTGAGATAGGCGCCAGCGCCCCCCGCGACCCCAAAAGGGAATAAGCGGTAGAAAATGGATGGATGGATATATATATATATATATATATATATATATATATATATATATAAGTGTACAAATGTATATGTTTGATTTAAATGTTAAACTGTGTATATGAGACGTGTGCTTCATATATGTTGCTTATATATTATTTAAAAAAAAAAGTAATATAAGTGAAGCATCTTTTAGATTTTATATATTTTGAACCTTGTTCTTGTTGTGATGGGGTAGGTTTGTATAAGCGTTGCTTCAACCTACACCCTTTCGGCTCAATCATTGCTCAAATGAGTGTTTTTTTTTCCTTTTCTTGTTGTTGTTCTTTGTTTTATGTGAAGATTGCCGAAATAAAATACATTGATTGATTGATAAGCCGACTAAGAGTGCCTTTTTTTAGGTTTAACGTTTAGTTAATCAATCAACTGTAAAACAGAAATTGCAAACTGAAGTTCATGCTGGCAGCTATAATGAGAGTGAATTGTAACGTAAACAGTAAAGACACAAAACGGTATGTTCAATAAAAATGCATGTGTCTTATTATAGTAATATAGCTCCCACCTTTAGTTAATATCCATGGAGCAATATATTAATAAATATGCATATACAAAATGCTGATTTATAAGTTTATAGCCCACCTCAACTGACGCACTGAGGGGGGGGGGGCGGGGTTTGGTGCTAGCGGGGGTGTATAATGTTACCAGGAAGAGTTAGGGATGCATGGGAATGTGGGTATTCTGTTGTGTTTATGTTGTGTTACAGTGAGGATGTTCTCCCGAAATGTGTTTGTCATTCTTGTTTGGTGTGGGTTCACAGTTTGGCGCATATTACTAAGAGTGTTAAAGTTGTTTATCTCACAACCTTCAGTGTAACCTGTATGGCTGTTGACCAAATATGTGTTGCAGTCTCGTACGTGTGATAGCAGAGGCAGTAACACGTGTGATGACAGAAGCAGCAAAATGCATGCGACCGGCCGGCACGCAGATAGCATGGTGTAAAAGCGGGCGCGATGACAAGTTGTGAAGCAGTGGTTCTCAAATGGGGGTACGCGTACCCCTGGGGGTACTTGAAGGTATGCCAATGGTACGTGGGATTTAAAAAAATATATATTTTAAAAATAGCAACAATTCAAAAATCCTTTATAAATATATATATTGAATAATACTTCAACAAAATATGAATGCAAGTTCATAAACTGTGAAAAGAAATGCAACAATGCAATATACGGTGTTGACAGCTAGATTTTTTTTTTAATATGTTCCATAAATATTGATGTTAAAGATTTCTTTTTTTGTGGAGAAGTGTTTAGAATGAAGGTCATGAATCCAGATGGATCTTTATTACAATCCCTAAAGAGGGCACTTTAAGTTGATGATCATTTCTATGTGTAGAAATCTGTATTTATAAATGAATCACTTATTTATTTTTTAACAAGTTTTTAGTTATTTGTATATCTTTTTTTCCAAATAGTTCAAGAAAGACCACTACAAATGAGCACTGTTATACAATTTAATAATTCAGAAACTGATGATATAGTGCTGTATTTTACTTCTTTAACTCTTTTTTTTTCAAGCAAAAATGATTTGCTCTGATTAGGGGGTAGTTGAATTAAAAAAAAATGTTCACAGGGGGTACATCACTGAAAAAAGGTCGAGAACCACTGTTGTAGAGGACGTCTACAACACATCTGAGTGGCCAAAGAGCCGCATGCGGCTCCGGAGCCGCGGGTTGCCAACCCCTGTTCTACACCCTCCTGCCGCTGTTCAGTTGCAATACAATCAGGTTAAAGCCCTAAACATGCCTTACACACTTATTATAATGAACTAATTGACTTAATCATTCTGACACTGTCAGAGAGATTTTGCCTCAAGCTGCATTTAAAAAAACATGGAAAAAAACGGGACATCTTAACAAACAGTGAAATAATATTACTACATGTATGCTATACATTTTACATTTTCATGTTTCATGGTGTATTCCTAAATAATAAAAAAAAAAAGTTTCTTTGGCATTAAATTGCTTCGCTTTAAAAAAACAACATCAACCTTATCTTGAAAATATTATTGAGTGTCTTGCCTCAAAAACTACCCTGAAACAGCAGAAAATGCTTCAACTGGATCTAGTTATTGAGAAAATAAATAATTCTATGGAGCATGTCTTTTCAGGAACGTGTAAAGCAGAATTTAATTGTATTCCATTCCTCTGGTGGGCCCCATAAAATCACCTAACCTTAACTACACTTGACATGTGATCAACACAGCTTATTCTGTGCAGGGAACTGGAGCTGATCGTAGAGCCAGCAGCTAAACGGTTGTAAATTTCCATTGACACATTCTTGGGGCCTGAGCTGCTAAATGTTTGCAAGTATAAAACATGCAAACTCAATAGCTTAGGCAAACCTATCTACTAAGCTTCTGGGCAGAGGATTGTTCCTCTTAAGTGAGCAAAATAGAGAGTATGATCCAATCAGCGTGTCTGTTTTCTTGTATATGCAGAAAATGTGTCGATTTTTGGAACGTCACAATACCGGGTGGAAAAGATGCAAATACGATTATTTAGCGCTCTCCATGTGATTTATCAAGAATGAAAACTGTTTTCCCATCGGTGTTTTGTGTGTATTTTTAGCTGGTTTGAAAAGAAATTGAACACTGGTCACAGCGCCACGGTCTGAGGGAGGCGATCAGTGTGACAGACTATCGACAGGGAGAGTCTTTGTCAACAATCGACATATTTCTAAATTTAAATAGGCTTCCTCCATCACTTTTGTACTTTTGTCATTAATTGCGCACACAGTCTTAGTACATTACAATTAATGTACTCAATTTTACAGTTTGCACACACTATTTAGCACTTGCTATTTGGATCCTAGTAGACCAGGTCCTTAGAGATCTTTCGGGAAAAAAAGTTTGCTCATCAATAAAGACAACAATTCTTCAACCTACCAGTTGCATGAGTGAGGCCCCACACCTCCTGGCCGTAAACATCTGTCTTGTTCCAGACCAGCCTGTGCACAAGGCCAGGCCCAGCAGGGTACCAGCGCTGGTACAGCCTTCCCTGGACCGATGCACGGACATGCACCTTGGACAGACCGCCCAGAGGAGAAATGGGGGAGGACGGGGAAGGAGGCGTGAGGAGGATGCGCAGTAATGAGAGGTAGCCTGCAGCTCGGGTACTCAAATAATTCAGCTTCATGAAGGCTCCTGGGATTGCAACTTCTTCTTGCACCGCCTTGGGAGAACAAGAAAAGCAACAAGAAATGTGAAGAAATGATAAAAAAAAGAACATTATGATAACAAAAAAAAATATTTTGCACTTTTTTATCACGCTAATAGGTGTGATTGGCAGGGACAGGACGAAAAGAGCTCCCATAATGGTAATAAACTTAATGAATAGGATTTTTTTTTTTTTTTTCATCAACTGCGAATTACATTTTGCTTATAATCAAATGCATTTTCAAAAGGTGCCATGGGCACGTTTAAAATATCTCCAAGACTGCTATGACGGAAAAATTATACTGTATTTCAAATTTACAATGCTTTATCCACACGAGCAGAGTGGGTGTCAAAAAAATTTGAAGAAATGCCAAGAAGCGTTTTCTCTGAATTTGCTTGGTGCCTATTTCCCGAAAACATAAATGGTTCCTTTTAGTGTCTGCTTCTTTCAAATGTTTAACGGAATATAGGAACTATATACAGTATATATATATATATATATATATATATATGTATATATATATATATATATATATATATATATATATATATATATATATATATATATATATATATATAGTTTCAATAATGTTTCACTATTAAATAGACACAAGTCAAACACGCTTCACGGTGGCAGAGGGGTTAGTGCGTCTGCCTCACAAAACGAAGTTCCTGTAGTCCTGGGTTCAAATCCAGGCTCGGGATCTTTCTGTGTGGAGTTTGCATGTTCTCCCCGTGAATGCGTGGGTTCCCTCCGGGTACTCCGGCTTCCTCCCACTTCCAAAGACATGCACCTGGGGATAGGTTGATTGGCAACACTAAATTGGCCCTAGTGTGTGAATGTTGTCGGTCTATCTGTGTCAGCCCTGCGATGAGGTGGCGACTTGTCCAGGGTGTACCCCACCTTCCGCCCGATTGAAGCTGAGATAAGCGCCAGAGCCCCCCGCAACCCCGTAAGGGACAAGCGGTAAAAATGGATGGATGGATGGACGAGTCAAACACTAAGTCGGCTCTTACTGTAGACATGAGCGGAGCTTGCGGCCTCCTGCAGCTGCGGACTATTACCTCCTCCCACCAGAGACACTGGCGGTCACCACACTCGTGGCCACACCCCTCCGACTTTCAGGTACCATATAATCTCACTAAAACACTAGTAACACAATAAGCAGATAAGAGATTTTCCAGAATTATCCTAGTAAATGTGTATAGTAACATCTGAATCGCTCCCACTGCCCTTGCCTCTTTTTTTTTTTTCTAGTCCTTCACTCTCACTATCCTCATCTACGAATCTTTCATCCTCGCTAAAATTAATGGGGAAATCGTCGCTTTCTTGGTCCGAATCACTCTCGCTGCTGGTGGCTATGATTGTAAACAAAGTGAGGATGTGAGGAGCTCCACAACCCGTGACGTCACACGCACATCGTCTGCTACTTGCTGTATAGGCAAGGCTTTTTTATTAGTGACCAAAAGTTGCAAATTTTATCGTGAATGTTCTCTACTAAATCCTTTCAGAAAAAATATGGCAATATCGCGAAATGATCACATATGACACATAGAATGGACCTGCTATCCCCGTTTAAATAAGAAAATCTCATTTCAGTAGGCCTTTAAGCCAGGGGTTCTTAACGTTTTTGACCTTGGCGCTTGATTTTTTCCACTACTGAAATGCCCGAGGCCCACTCAAATATTAACACTGAATGTGTCATTTTACTGGTATTCAATATTAATTTCTAACCTATTTCCTGTCTAACAGGTTAACAACTCTGTCCAATCACATGAAAGCATGTGTTCATCACAAACATTAGTATTTATTTAGCACATAAACATTAAGCTTAGTGTCAGGTTGATTAGAAAAAATAGTACTAATAAGGTCAAGCTGATTAGACAAATAAGTACTAATCAAATATACTGTATTAAAGGGTCAAAATAAGTGAGGGAGAATATGTTTATATTTGATTAAATAAAATAAAGTACATTTATGATGGGGAATGTTTGGTTGACTCGGAAACCATGAGCACTCTTGTATTGTTGCACAACCCCAAGGATGCCCATAGCTCAGGGGTGTCAAACTCAATTACAGAGTGGGCCAAATTTTAAAACTGAACAAAGCCGTGGGCCGAGGTTGAACAAATTAATGTTTTAATAGGGACCCAAACAAGTTTTTCATTGAATATTGCATAAGCAAGGCTTATGTACTGTAACTTTATAGTGACATGCAAAATTGAGTTTAAAATAATAATAATAATAATAATAAAAATATCAATGGCATATCAAATCAAATTTAAATAAAAATGTAATGCCTCTTTTGTATTTGCAGCCTTCTGAGGTAAATATTAACATAAACTTTTTCCAGAGACTAACACATTTGAAAATAAAATAATGAATAAATCAACCATTCAGGCCTTTTTACTGCTCAGTTAATGTCGGGACTCAGGTGGGATGGGTTAGGGGGGCGGGGTTTCTTTGGTAGCGGGGAGGGGGTGTATATTGTAGCGGTCCGGAAGAGTTAGGGCTGCAAAGGGGTTCTGGGTATTTGTTCTGTTGTGTTACGGTGCGGATGTTCTCCCGAAATGTGTTGGTCATTCTTGTTTAGTGTGGGTTCACAGTGTGGCGCATATTTGTAACAGCGTTAAAGTTGTTCATATGGCCACCCTCAGTGTGACCTGTATGCTGTTGATCAAGTATGCATTTCATTTACTTACATGCGTGTAGAAGCCACAAATATTACGTGACTGGGCCGGCACGCTGTTTGTGAGGAGGAAAAACAGACTTGACGACAGGTTGTAGGGCACCCTAAAGGCAGTGCCTTTAAGGCACACCCTCAATATTGGATTTTGGGAGAATGGTTGCACCGGGAGATTTTCAGGAGGGGCACTGAAATTCGAGAGTCTCCCAGTAAATCGGTGAATGCGGCGTTACAGCGGCACCGCTGTATAACACCGGCAGGCCAGCTCTAATGTTAATTTGATATTGCCGCAAGGGCCAAATGAAATTACACGGCGGGCCAAATTTGGCCCGTGGGCCTGAGTTTAACACATATGCCTTAGCTTCTTCTTTGGTCGCTGGAACACCGGAATTAATCCAGACTTAACTTTCGTGAGCACTGGTTTAAATAGCTGGGACTTGGACAGACATGTCTTAGAAAAGAACTATGCTCCCAGTCCCAAGCGAGCCACATAAGCGTTGGAACTTCCGCAAGGCCAATTGGGAACTTTTTGGCCTCATCACAAACATTTTTGCCCAGAACCTACCATCTCCTGATACTACCTTTGTTGATGAAGCATACCAAGACTTTTGTCATGCCATCCTAGGAGCAGCAAAAAGATCAATCCCATGCAGCAGAATAAAAAAACTACAGATTGTGCTCGGATGCGGAGTGTTAGAGCCTCTACCAGGTCTTTTTGAAGGCCCCGCACGGCAAAGCATCAGGCACTGCTGTCTGCACTGCAAGCTCGACTTGATGAAAAGCGAAGAGAGCGTTGGTCAGAGGCTGTCAACACCATCGACTCCATACACTCCAGCCGGCTGGCATGGAATACAGTCAACAACCTTAATTGGGAGATCCAGACGATTGCATCGCCCATGCCCCATCTCTGCGAACTATTGCATCGCAATTGGTAAAGAATGAGGTCTACGGAACAAAAGATCGCAAATCAGCCAAACTTCTGAACAGGGAGGTGGCTGAACTCTGGAGGATCCCTACATCCCCTGGTGAAACAATCTCTGAAAATTTTACTCCAGAGGAGTTTGCCAGTTCCCTCCAGTTGCTTAAGTCTGGAAAAGCTCCGGGGCCTGATTCAATCTGCCCAGTGCTGATAATCTAAGTTGTTCTAAAGTCCTGGCTAAACAAGTTCCTATCTTCCTGCGTGCACACACTCAAGCTTCCAAAAATGAAGCCAATGAAGCCACAATTGATTGATTGACTGGTTGATTGAGAAGTTTATAGACATCTTGATAAATTGAATCCATGTAATGCTTTAAAAAGGCAAATGGATGGCACAACAAGCCAAAGGGCTTGTTTCCAATATACAGGTATTCATCACATTTGATACATTCAATAATAAAATATGTACAAACTGTAACATGTATATAAAAAATTATGTTCAAAATTTATAAATTATGTACATAAACACAGTATACATGTCAGGTGATTTTAAAAACTATATATATATAAAAGGGGATATATATACTAGAGCAGGGGTCACCAACACGGTGCCCGCGGGCACCTGGTTGCCCGTAAGGACCAGATGAGTAGCCCGCTGGCCTCTTCTAAAAATAGCTCAGATACCAGCATTAACCAGTGAGCTGCCTCTATTTTTAAAATGTTATTTATTTACTAGCAAGCTGGTCTCGCTTTGCTCGACATTTTTAATTCTAAGAGAGACAAAACTCAAATAGAATTTGAAAATCCAAGAAAGTATTTTAAAGACTTGGTCTTCACGTGTTTACATTTTTTTACTTTGCTTCTTATAACTTTCAGAAAGACAATTTTAGAGAAAAAATACAACCTTAAACATTTTTTTTAGGATTTTTAAACATATATACCGTTTTACCTTTTAAATTCCTTCCTCTTCTTTCCTGACAATTTAAATCAATGTTCAAGTACATTTATTTTTTTTATTGTAAAGAATAATAAATAAATTTTAATTTAATTCCTAATTTTAGCTTCTGTTTTTTCGACGCAGAATATTTGTGAAATATTTCTTCAAAGTTATTATGATTGAAATTCAAAAAAAATATTCTGGCAAATCTAGAAAATCTTTAGAATCAAATTTAAATCTTATTTCAAAGTCTTCTGAATTTCTTCTAATATTTTTGTTCTGGAAAATCTAGAAGAAATAATGATTTGTCTTTGTTAGAAATATAGCTTGGTCCAATTTGTTATATATTCAAGGCTGTCCTTTGTCACCCATTCTGTTCATAACTTTTATGGACAGAATTTCTAGGCGCAGTCAAGGCGTTGAGGGGTTCCGGTTTGGTAACCGCAGGATTAGGTCTCTGCTTTTTGCAGATGATGTGGTCCTGATGGCTTCATCTGACCGGGATCTTCAGCTCTCGCTGGATCGGTTCGCAGCCGAGTGTGAAGCGACCGGAATGAGAATCAGCACCTCCAAGTCTGAGTCCATGGTTCTCGCCCGGAAAAGGGTGGAGTGCCATCTCCGGGTTGGGGAGGAGACCCTGCCCCAAGTGGAGGAGTTCAAGTACCTAGGAGTCTTGTTTACGAGTGAGGGAAGAGTGGATCGTGAGATTGACAGGCGGATCGGTGCGGCGTCTTCAGTAATGCGGACGTTGTACCGATCCGTTGTGGTGAAGAAGGAGCTGAGCCAGAAGGCAAAGCTCTCAATTTACCGGTCGATCTATGTTCCCATCCTCACCTATGGTCATGAGCTTTGGGTCATGACCGAAAGGATAAGATCACGGGTACAAGCGGCCGAAATGAGTTTCCTCCGCCGTGTGGCGGGGCTCTCCCTTAGAGATAGGGTAAGAAGCTCTGCCATCCGGGAGGAGCTCAAAGTAAAGCCGCTGCTCCTCCACATCGAGAGGAGCCAGATGAGGTGGTTCGGGCATCTGGTCAGGATGCCACCCGAACGCCTCCCTAGGGAGGTGTTTAGGCCACGTCCAACCGGTAGAAGACCACGGGGAAGACCCAGGACACGTTGGGAAGACTATGTCTCCCGGCTGGCCTGGGAACGCCTCAGGATCCCCCGGGAAGAGCTAGACGAAATTGCTGGGGAGAGGGAAGTCTGGGTTTCCCTGCTTAGGCTGTTGCCCCCGCGACCCGACCTCGGATAAGCGGAAGATGATGGATGGATGGATGGATGGATTTTAACCTATTTAAAACATGTCATCAAAACTCTAAAATTAATCTTAATCAGGAATAATTAATAATGATGTTCCATAAATTCTTTTTTTCATTTTTTTCAAAAAGATTCGAATTAGCTAGTTTTTCTCTTGTTTTTTTCGGTTGAATTTGGAATTTTAAAGAGTCGAAATTGAAGATAAACTATGTTTTAAAATTTAATTTTCATTTTTTTCCCCTGTTTTCTCCTCTTTTAAACCGTTCAATTAAGTCTTTTTTTCATCATTTATTCTGTACAAAAAACTTTCCGTAAAAGGAAAAAAACGTACGACGGAATGACAGACAGAAATACCCATTTTATACATATATATATATATATATATATATATATATATATATATATATATATATATATATATCTATATTAAAGGTAAATTGAGCAAATTCGCTATTTCTGGCAATTTTTTTAAGTGTGTATCAAACTGGTAGCCCTTCGCATTAATCAGTACCCAAGAAGTAGCTCTTGGTTTCAGAAAGGTTGGTGACCTCTGTACTTAGAGGATCCAAAGAGTTATACACCTATCTCTCTTTTGTGTATCCCTTTCAAAATCCTGGAAAGACTGCTCTACGCTCATGTCAAACCTATTATCAATCCACTGCTTCCTCAAGAGCGAACTGGATTTTGGTGCGAAAGATCAATCGTGGATCAAGTTACTCTGCTGACTCAAGAAATTAAAGACAGCTTCTCGGCCAAGAATAAAGCAGGTGCTATGTTTGTTGATCTTATAGTAGCCTACGATACCGTTCGGCACCCTGGCCACACCTGCAAGTTTTTGCACCTACTGCTCATAGATAAGCCGATTAACGACGGTTTGCGTTTAGCCACTGGATGCCTGCATCCCACACCAACAGACAATCTACCCATCTTAGCAGGTTTTCAACCATCTGAGCTTCGTCGCAGGAGAGCCACACACGCCGAGCACTGGAGCCTGGGCACCTTCTTCATGACCGGCATCTGTCTCCTCCTCTTAAAGGACAACCACAGTTTAAACCGAGACACCCATTTTTCCCTGCTGCATTGGAATTGCTAAATGGCTTTAACCAGTCAAACGGCAGTGTAAGGGACTGGGCAGACTACAACTTGAACATGGAATGGGGGGAAAACTCTTCCAGACTCCATTAATATATCCCTAAGGCCGGTACATCACCACCGGGAATATGCTTTCCCAGGCCTGCTTGGGTCAGGCTTAACCGCCTTTCTACTGGGGTCAATAGTGGTCAATTATACGGAACATGTACTGTACTGTGCAATCTACTAATAAAAGTTTCAATCAATCAATCAGTCGACCTATTCCGCTCAACTATGTTCAAATGGGGTATATCTTCATCTGCGACATGTGAGTGTGGTGCAGAGGAGCAGACTGCAGACCACATCATAACATCCTGTCCCATATACCACCATCCGAACGGAAATTGTGGTCTGGCAGCTTTGGACGAGAGCTTGGTTAGTTGGCTGTTAAACACTTGCCCGGCTGAATAGTGTTTACACCTCTAATCAACATTAACATATTTATTCCAAACGAAGAAGAAGAAGTACATTTATTAATAAGTATGTTTCGGAACTAAACTGTCAATACAATAAAGTGCATATGAAAATACATCTTCACCACATTAGTCAGACCTTTTGCGTTTGAGAAACATCTATGAATCAGCTCCAGACCTTTTCTGTTTTTTTGAGATTGTCATTACTGCCACAAGTGGTGTAAAAAAATTTAACAACCAAGACGGACTGCAGTAGACTAACAGATAACGTTTGCTGCCCTATGGTTAAGAAACAGTGGCTTAAGCAGTCTTTTGTTCCAGCGGACATGGTTCAATTCCCATCCAGGACAAACACGGTAAACAATAAATCAAATCATATTGAATTGATATTGAAACCCCCAATTCATCCATCCATCCATCCATCATCTTCCGCTTATCCGAGGTCGGGTCGCGGGGGCAGCAGCCTAAGAAGGGAAGCCCATACTTCCCTCTCCCCAGCCACTTCGTCTAGGTCTTCCCAGGGGATCCCGAGGCGTTCCCAGGCCAGCCGGGAGACATAGTCTTCCAAACGTGTCCTGGATCTTCCCCGTGGCCTCCTACCGGTTGGGCGTGCCCTAAACACCTCCCTAGGGAGGCGTTCGGGTGGCATCCTGATCAGATGCCCGAACCACCTCATCTGGCTCCTCTCGATGTGGAGGAGCAGCGGCTTTACTTTGAGTTCCTCCCGGAGGGCAGAGCTTCTCACCCTATCTCTAAGGGAGAGCCCCGCCACCCGGCGGAGGAAACTCATTTCGGCCGCTTGTACCCGTGATCTTATCCTTTCGGTCATGACCCAGAGCTAATGACCATAGGTGAGGATGGGAACGTAGATCGACCGGTAAATTGGGAGCTTTGCCTTCCGGCTCAGCTCCTTCTTCACCACAACGGATCGGTACAACGTCCGCATTACTGAAGACGCTGCACCGATCCGCCTGTCGATCTCACGATCCACTCTTCCCTCACTCGTGAACAAGACTCCTAGGTACTTGAACTCCTCCACTTGGGGCAGGGTGTCCTCCCCAACCCGGAGATGGCACTCCACCCTTTTCCAGGCGAGAACCATGGACTCAGACTTGGAGGTGCAGATTCTCATTCCGGTCGCTTCACACTCCAGTGAGAGCTGACGATCCCGGCCAGATGAGGCCATCAGGACCACATCTTCTGCAAAAAGCAGAGACCTAATCCTGCGGCCACCAAACCGGAACCCCTCAACGCTTTGACTGCGACTAGAAATTCTGAAACCCCCAAATTGTTTCATATTTCATTCTTTTAATTTGGTTATTTTGTACATAAAATACATGATAGAGCAATTTGTGTCTCATTCATATTAGCCCAAAAGTTGCATCTAATCCCATTTAACTACACCCTCTTTTAGGCATGACCCCTGTAAGCAAACCAGTTGTGTCCCCCCAATTTCTTTAAAATGTAAATGTTGTCCATAGTTGTATGTTTTTGTCAGAACTTTTAAAGAAAACACTTTTCAAGTCTCGCTGTACCCCCTGCAACACCGTAAAACTCAACCTATGTCAAAAGCATGCAATAATAGGTAAACATTCTTAAGTACCTGAAGCTCTGGTACAGCAGGGCCTTTCTCCACACACGCTCCTGTATATCTGGGTAGTGGATAGGACAGGACCAGCGGATAAGGACTCAAAACACTCCTAATGTCACATTTAGGAAGCTGTACATCTTCTCTGGACATGACAACTTGGTCCAGAACTAGGAAGTTGTTGTTCGGTGTCCAGACAGTGCATGTTTGTGGCAAAAAGGGTGGGCGATGAAACATCAGGGTCACGGACATGGCGCCCAAAGTCACCAGGTCGTAACTAAAATGTTGGAACAGAGAGTAATAAAGGTAAACGATTGGGGGTACGGCATGACTTGTTTGTGGGTCTGTGTGTTTCTGCACCTCCCATCCTGTCGACTGATGGTGTAACCATACTCTGGATGCTGAGGAAAGGTAATATTGACGCCCACCAGAGGAGAGCCATCTTGCAGAACGACGCTGCCTCGTACCACCGCTACGCGACTGGCAAGACAAAGACGGCAAAAAGTGAGGAGAAAACATTAGAGGCACAAGAAAAGTGGAAATTACAGATTTCCAATGATCAAGGGCACAATAATCGAGGAAGGACACGTATTGTACCACTCCTGCCAAACTACATTGTGTGTGAAGAATTAAAAAAAAAATCGGTGTATTCTCAGGATAATTACTTTCTTTAACACAAATAATACAATTGTCTGGATGCAAAGTCCATGAATAAATTTTCCTACAACGTAAACCATTTAAAACTTAAGTTTTATTAGCCCTCCGAGGACAAAGAATGACTTTTTTGTCCTTTCAATAAATGTTTGCTGTATTTTTGCCAGCATTTTTGTTCGAGTTACTCAATTATATCTGATTTTTCTTAGGCAGGTTTTTTCATGATACATCTTAAAATATTAAAATCCAATTCTTTCACAAGTGTGCTACACACCTGCATTTTTTCAACAATACCCCAAAGCCGAACAAAACATACAAGTGCTTAATTTTTTAAAGGGCATTAAAACCTTTTGTATTATTGTTACTATTATTATTATTATTATTATTATGGTTATTTTTATTATTTGCTCAAATCAATGTATATATATATATATATATATATATATATATATATATATATATATATATATATATATATATATATATATATATAAATGATAAATGATAAGTGGGTTGTACTTGTATAGCGCTTTTCTATCTTCAAGGTACTCAAAGCGCTTTGACACTACTTCCACATTCACCCATTCACACACACATTCACACACTGACGGAGGGAACTGCCATGCAAGGCGCTAACCAGCACCCATCAGGAGCAAGGGTGAAGTGTCTTGCTCAGGACACATCGGGGGTGACGAGGTTGGTACTAGGTACTATATATATATATATATATATATATATATATTAACCCATTCAAAGGCCTTTTGATCAAACCACCGTTTTTAATTAATATACATTTACAAAACACAAGTTATTTTACTAATTAAAAACGGTGACATTATATGATCAAAATGTCTTCCAAATGGACAAATATATATTTAAAAAAACATTACCTGTTTGATATTTTGCGTTCAAAACTTGAGCTTATTAAGACATTTAGGCAAAAAAGCAAAACTAAAAAATAAAAAAAAATCCTAATTGTTTTAACACATTTCACTTTAATGTCCATTTCGTCTTTGTCCCCAGAAAGTTAACCATAAAATATAGGGGTCATTCCACAAAATCAGTGCCATTTGTGTCTTAAAAGGAAATGACAATTATGAATGCACAAATAAATTGTATATATTTTTTTTGTTGTTGTATTATTTCAATGCCATGCAGATTGGTTTCACTGTAAATTCATTAACTACAGTTGAAATTATAATATTCAAACTTAAAACAAAGCATGTGTTGCCTGCTTTCACTTCCTAAAATTGATGTTACAATTAAAAACAATAATTTAAATCATTTTGAAATGTTAAATGTGTTATTTATTTCTCTTATTCCACATTCTGATAATAAAAACAAAAGTCATTTGGTAAATCGATTGATTACATTTATGAATTTGATAAAGGATTTATATTCTGTTGCTTTGATTAATCGTTTAACCGTTGAACCAATAAAACATTATACAATTAGGACCTTTAAAATATGCAGTCTATTGCTTGGATTTTACCGCTGTCCAGTTCAGGTCAGTTCATTTATTTATTTCATTCATTAAAAAAAATAAAAAAAACAAAGGAAAACAATTAAAACCAATACATCAATATAACATTAAAATAAAATATGAATGAAAAATGGCAGAAAGAAATTAAAAACTTACAATATTTGCCCTCTATTTTCACAAATATAACTTTCAATGTTGGCCACTACAAAACCATATTTTCATTTTACAACAATCAAACCAGGAACAAAGAAATAATTCTACTTAGCCATATCTTTTCATCATCATAATTTACATTGTTTTCATTCCACTGTCAGGTTTGTTTCATAAACTAACACCTCTGATTGAAATACTTATTTCCATTATCGCTGTTCTAAATTTAGATTTATTAAAGATCTCAGTTCCTTTCAGATTATAATGACTTTCTCTTTTTACAAATCTGTTTTGAATGTCGTCTGCCAGTTCATGAAATTTTAATGAATTTAACTTTTTGAATATTGGATTTGTGGGTTCCCTGTATGCATTTCCAGTAAGGATTCTTACAGCTCTTTTCTGCAAAATAAAATATTGGATTTAAATATGTTTTCCAGGCCTTACCCCACACTTCAATACAATATGTTAGATATGGAACAATCAGTGAGCTATACAAAATATACAACGCCTTTTGCTTTACCGATTCCTTCATTTTGTGTAAAATACTGTAGCAATAGTTTTAGATACTTTAGCCTTTGCATCATTTATACACGTCACGTTCGGCTCATGTCCCACCTATTAAATATGTGTGGTAGTCAAGCTATCACTGTTCTCAATGGGGACAAGGCGCTATTTAGCCTTTCTCGAACAAAAACATTTCCTATGCTGGTGTTGTTTTCGTTTGTACGAATCGTGTGGAAGAGTGCAAGATTTTATAAAACAACGACAATAAAAGCATGTCACACTCCAGTCCAAGGAAGCAGAGTCAAAGAATTAATGAGTTTGCCATGATCACTTTGTTAAAGGTTTGTTTGATTTACTTTTAACGTTTATTATTTTCAATTTAATTATTAGCTTGATAATCCATCCATCCATTTTCTACCGCGTATTCCCTTTCGGGGTTGCGGGGGGCGCTGGCGCCTATTGATAATATTTGTATTTATTTTAACACGTTTACTACGAGCGTTTCGAAAAGCACTAACTCGGCAAGTCCAAGTGATGGTTGTCCAAAGGCAACAATCATGAATTAAGTTTTCAGCACATACACAATGTTAACCTTAATCTTTAAGTTCGATAAAGACGGGAAAAACCACGTTACTCATAATTGGTGCGTGCAACAACATCAACAAACATGGCAGTAGACGCAAAGTTAATCCATGAAATGTAACCTTACTCGAGCAAAAACGAAGAATATTTATCCGAGAGAGTCTTGATACCAATGTCCTTGACCCAGCCACACACATGTTTAAGACCTCCATACTTTACCAAGTTTTCGTTTGTTTTGTCATGTAGATTGGCGCCTGGAGCACAACAGTTCAACAGTTCTACCATGAATTGATTAATGTGGACCCCGACTTAAACAAGTTGAAAAATTTATTTGGGCGTTACCATTTAGTGGTCAATTGTACAGAATATGTACTGTACTGTGCAATCTACTAATAACAGTATCAATCAATCAATCAAAATATATCTGTGAATGCGACCAACATTTAAACCTTGCTATCACTCGACAAACCTGTTTTTGATAAAGTATAAGGATCTATTCCGTTGCATAGTTTGATTTTTGCTTCTTATCTATTTTTTGCGGGAAGATTTACGCCTATTTTGTACTCAGATAGTTTGCACACTTCTTGCTGTAGAACAGCCAGCATGGCTTGGTTAACCACCGATGGTTTTCACTTCCGAGAAGAAGTCACGTGTCAAAATACAAGCAATTGCAGCGGCCGCTGAGACTGCACCTGAGAGCGATGGTGTGTGGGTGCTGCGATCAAAATATATTTATTTTTTTTATATGGTGATGCAACCTCTCTCTGACAACTTCCATCTTAAATCATGGCCTGACTGCAGCACTTTGGACACCAAAAGCTCTGAGCTTCGACACACATTCAACTATCTTTGAGGCAAATGTAAGTTGGCACCAACATTTTCAAGTTATCTGCTTTAGACTAACCTCATCTCGTGTCACTTTTATCGAATAGAATAGAATAGAAAGTACTTTATTGATCGCTATGGTAGCGGATGTTGTGGTGGACAAGAGTAAAGGTCGATGAACAAATGACCCTGACCAAGGTGTTTGTCAATTTATTTTTTCTATTGATTAGGTTATCTTCCTAATTTATGATGTTTGTTTTTTGTAGGATTGTTTTATTGTGCACCATTCCACCTGTCACTGTTTTTCATCCCACAATTTTAACTGGTATAATTATTAAACACAAAATATTTTACTAACCCTTTTAACTTATTCACTCTGCACTTTAATTCAATTATTGGGTTTGTGCAATAGTTTAATTAGCCGGTGCTGTTATCTAAGGCATATTTTTATTTTGCAGCGTATTACCCTTATTTGCAGTGTGTGTTTTTTAGTGTGACAACAATTGTGTTTGATTCTATTTAAGCCTTCTATAATAATACCGGTTTTAATTCAAAGCTACTGTTAAATTTTTGCCTTCCAACTATTAAGTGTCTTGTGTTTGTTATGTGAAATACATGTACCAAACTTAAGTTCAGCTTCTTCCAGTTTGTCCAGTTTTTTTAGGCTGTATTATAGTTATATCTGCTATTAGTACCCACACCCACTTGGAATACCACATATGTACAACATACAAAATATGCATGTTTAAAAAAAAAAATTGTTGAAATACAGTAATTTAAAATTTAGTATATAACAATTCTGTGCAAATAAATTTGTTTTCCAAAACTCACGATCCACTATTGCAGGGGTCGGCAACCCGCGGCTCCGCAGCCGCATGCGGCTCCGCAGCCGCATGCGGCTCTTTGATCACTCTGATGTGGCTCAGCTGAATGCTTGCCGACCCACCCGATTTTTCCAAAAGGTTTCCGGGTTTGAGTGCCTCTCCAGTAACATTCTCCGATTTTCACCCGGTCAACAATATAGAGGGTGTGTCGTGACTGCAGTACCTTTAACGTTCTCCAAAACATCTCGTCGCGCCCGCTTTTCCAGCAAGCTACCTGCGTGCTGGCCTAACATATGTTAGGAAGTGACTGCTAGGCATACTTGTTCAACAGCCATACAGGGTACACTGAGGGTTGTGATATAAACAACTTTATTACGCTTACTAATGTGCGCCACACTGTGAACCCACACCATACAAGAATGATAAACACATTTTTGGAGAACATCCGCACTGTAACACAAAATAAACACAATAAAACAAATACCCAGAATCCCATGCATCCCTAACACTTCCAAGCTACATTATACACCCCTGCTACCACCAAATCCAAATCCCGCCCCTCCAACCCCGCCCACCTCAACTGACGTACGTGGAGGGTTAGCGAGGTTGTATAATGTAGCTCGGAATAGTTAGGGATGCATGGGATTCTGGGTATTTGTTCTGTTGTCTTTATGTTGGGTTACGGTGCGGATGTTCTCTCGAAATGTGTTTGTCATTCTAGTTTGGTGTGGGTTCACAGTGTGGCGCATATTAGTAAGAGTGTTAAAAATGTTTAAACGGGCACCTTCAGTGTGACCTGTATGGCTGTTGAACAAGTATGCCTTTTGGCTACGTGTGTCTGCTGAAGCCACACACAACATGTGACTGGGCTGGCAAGCTGTTTGTTCAGGTTGCAGAGGGCGCTAAAGGCAGGGCCTTCATATCACGACCATATTATTGTTGTACGGGTGTAAATCAGCAGACATTCGAGATATTAGTTGCTCTGCAATTCGAGTGACGCTGTCAAGTCGCGGGCAGCACTAACATTACATTTTCATATTAAGGTACTGGGCGTGTTTCTGACTATACAGCTATACATAGCACAAAGCGAAAAAAAAAACTTTGTATGCAGCGTTATTTCATTGTTTTCTTTTTTTTTGTGAAACGGGTCAAAATGGCTCATTGAGTGGTAAAGGTTGCCAACCCCTGCACTATTGCTAAATAAAGACTGAAGTGATAATCATGTCTGTGAACCAATCAAGTCTAACTTTTTCAGTCTGGTGACGTGGGTCTTACAAAGCAGCTAAAAGGAGACCGTTAACACTGCCATGCATGCTACAGCAGGGCGGCTAGTAGTTGCTGTTCAGTAAGTCAAAACTGTTGGGATTTTTGCCCAAAACACATTAGCTAGGGAGAGAGAGCAGCTGGAATTGCTTCAGTCCTAATTTATTGGAAGTAGATCTTGAGTGTTGTGGGAAAATTCATTTGTGTTGAATTTGAACATCATGTTTAAAGACTGTGTTCTAGCTAAATGCATTTTTAAGCACATGCATATTTCTTATTCAATGACATTTTGGGCATATTTTCAAATTATCTAAATCAAAATCAACCCGGATAATTTGAGTGTAAAAAAAAAAAAAAACTTTAGTAATAAAGACCGAAATTAACCTTTGTACGCTGGTTCTCAGTAGAATGTACACAACGTGCAATGGACTGCTTGACATTTGAATAAATGGTCAAATGGAGACTGATGTATGCAAAGGTTAATTGATAGTGATTGTCAGTTATAGCGGAAGAGGGATACATGAGGTAGGTTTTGCCGGCTGTTGCTATGTTGCTTGTTACTAGTCTACAATTGATTACCCGTCTGTAAAAGCAGCTGCATAATTAATTTGTTTGATTATATTACAAGTGGACAGAAAAAAACCCCGCGCAAATCATTTAGTGTTTTCCAAAATAGATTTGCAAAGGCCATCGTGGCGGAAAATGTGAGAGAACATTAATACGACACATGTCACGCATACAAATGCATCAAACCGATACAACAAAACAGTATAAACACACATCATGTGCACACAATGTATGCATTAGCCAAATGGAGGTATTCACTTGATTATCCACGGCTCGTGTATTTTAATAATAGACAATCCAAGGACACAGACGCTCGAGTCAAATGGGCGAAGAAGGACTTTGCATGCACATGGCGACCCAGACTCCCCGAGACTAAACAAGCACATACCTGGTATCAAAGGGCACGTCTCCAGGGAGAGCGTGTGTGGCTGCTTTCCCAAGGAGAAAGTGGATGCGGCGGTAGAAACCGTGAGTGTGCGTGTTGGTGGGAGAGGGAGGTGAAGTGGGGGGCATCGGGCTCCGCTGCAGCAAGGCCATGGGGTCGGCCGAGCCACGGCACAGAGGGTCAGAGCCACAGCTCAGCTGCTCACAGCAGTCCGGATCCACACAGTCAATCAGACCATCTGAAATGGAACAATGCAAAAATATCTAATTATATGTGAGGTCTGTGTTGAACATGTTCAATAGCCATATTTTAACAGAGCTGTGTATGTGTTTTGGGGGTTTCTCCAGTGGAAGCTTAAGCAGGGTGAGGTGTTGAGAATACATTCCCATTCATTCGGCAAGAAGGATGTACACTATATCAGCAGTGACAAGACGCAAAGAAGATACCATAAAACCTCTGCCAAGAAATAATTTCTGCACCCGTAGCCAATGAGGAGCTCGACGTGAGAGATATAATCTGTGACAATGAACCGTATATATATATATATATATATATATATATATATATATATATATATCACCATTATCACGCGGATAAATCAAATTAGATTCATTCATCAAACTACCTTTATATTGCTATAAATCAGGCCTCTGTCAGCACAATTATTTGAATGTGATCCATAAAAGTCCAGTGTAAACAATAAGCTGGTGATAGGAGCCAAAGCAGCAGGTAACAGGATCCGGGCTGGCATTTGTGTTTCCTATTTCAGGCCTGTTTCTGAAAAGGCAGGAAACAGCGCTGACATTTAAATGCATGACCACAGAGCAGAAAGCTAAAGGCCAACAATACTCTATTATAACCTCCCCCTAAAAGGGCGGTCCGGTACAATCATTTATTTCCATAACACGCACAACTCCTGCTTGAAAGAACGCAAATAATTGAATTTGCTACATCGTCGCCGTTAAAAGGACAATGAGTATGTTTGTATATTACTATGCATAGATGTCCGTACAAACACACAAAGGACGAATGTGAAAATTTGCAATGCATTTGTGATGTTAATGTTTGCGCACAAGAGTTCATTGCACTCGGCGTGGAACGTTTTTCAAGAAGAAACAAGTTGTCATTATTCACTGATTACTTGTGATTGCGTCCTTACATGTCTTCTGTATATCTTTACAGAAAGATAACGAGTACACTGTATATTTGCCAATTAGATGGAGAGCTCGACTATGGTGTGAAAGCTGTGGAGTGATTTGGCAGAAGATGAATATTTGAAGAGTGAATAGGTTCCATGACATTTTCTCCAGCAGTACCAATCAAATAATGCATTTGAACACCTACAGTGTATTGCATTATGTATTCCACCTTGTATGGCTTTCTTGCAATGCAGTATATTGAAATGCATATTTCTGTTTTAGTTAATTTGCCTGCAATGTCAAAAGGACCTTGTTCCTTCAAAAAATCCCAGCTCTCCCTAACCTTCCGAAAACATACAGAAAAGGATTAAAATCAATTAAATTAAACATGCAAATAATGACAAGGACAATATGCAGTCTCTATTTTTTAAGAGTTGTCCTTTCTAATCCACAACTGAAGTAATGCAGCATATTGGGTATGTCATTGTTATGACCAAAAAATATTGTGTCATAATTAACCAGGGTGCCTTCAAAATGCAAAGCTGTTTGGTCAAATGATTACATACAGTATTAGAGGAAAATATGTATATGTATGTTTTAAATTTGTTATTTTGCACTAAGAAATATAGAACAATTAATTCTACCCCAAAACATGTATTAAATTAAATTGAAGTTTGATTTAAAACGTATAAAATCATTGTGCTGTATTAAAAAAAGTTACAAATATATATATATATATATATATATATATATATATATATATATATATATATATATATATATATATATATATATATATTTGTACAAGTTCTCCCACTTAAAATGATGACAGAGGTCTGTAATTTTCATCATAGGTACACTTCAACTGTGAGAGACAGAATGTGAAAAAAAATCCAGGAATTCACATTGTAGGTATTTTAAATAATTTATTTGTAAATTATGGTGTAAAATAAGTATTTGGTCAACCATTCAAAGCTCTCAGTGATGGAAGGAGGTTTTGGCTCAAAATCTCAAGTTATATGGCTCCATTCATTATTTCCTTAACACAGATCAATCGTCCTGTCCCCTTAGCAGAAAAACAGCCCCAAAGCATGATGTTTCCAACCTCATGTTTCACAGTAGGTATGGTGTTCTTGGGATGCAACTGAGTATTCTTCTTCTTCCAAACACGACGAGTTGAGTTTATACCAAAAAGTTCTATTTTGGTTTCATCTGACCGCATGACATCCTCCCATGTGCTCTCTGGCAAACTTCAGACGGGCCTGGATATGCACTGGCTTAAGCAGGGGGACACGTCTGGCACTCCAGGATTTGATTCGCTGTCGGCGTAGTGTGTTACTGATGATAACCTTTGTTACTTTGGTCCCAGCTCTCTGCAGGTCATTCACCAGGTCGCCCCGTGTGGTTGTGGGATGTTTGCTCACCGATCTCATGATCATTTTGACCCCATGGGATGAGATCTTGTGTGGAGCCCCAGATCAAGGGAGATTATCAGTGGTCTTGTACGTCTTCCATTTTCTGATAATTACTCCCACAGTTGATTTGCTTGCCTATTGTAGATTCACTCTTACCGATCTGGTGCAGGTCTACAATTTTTTTCCTGGTGTCCTTCAACAGCTCTTTGGTCTTGGCCATAGTGGAGTTTGGAGTCTGACTGTTTGAGGCTGTGGACAGGTGTCTTTTATACGGATAACAAGTTCAAACAAGTGCCATTAATACAGGTAACAAGTGGAGGACAGAAGAGCTTCTTAAAGAAGAAGTTACAGGTCTGTGAGAGCCAGAGATCTTCCTTGTTTGAAGTGACAAAATACTTATTTTTCCACCATTATTTATAAATAATTATTTAAAATTCCTACAATGTGAATTCCTGGATTTTTTTTTCACATTCTGTCTCTCACAGTTGAAGTGTACCTATGATGAAAATTACAGACCTCTGTCATCATTTTAAGTGGGAGAACTTGCACAATCGGTGGCTGACAAAATACTTTTTTGCCTCACTGTATTTAATAGGGTAGGGGGTGCAAAATGATATTCAAAACATATTTTTAGAATACAATTCTACGTAGGGCCAAAAGTTAGCCAGCCATGGGGAAAAAAATAAAAAAACAACGACCGCTTTACCTTACCTTACCTAAACAATACATAGTATATAAAGAAAAAGGCCTACCAAAAAAAAAAAAAAATTCAAAATGCACACCACCCTTGAGATCCTGTCATAAATTCAGAGGACAATAAACATTTAGAATTCCTTCGCGACAGAAGTGGTCGAACTATTCAAGATTTAAATGTCATTGTATCCGTAAATATAAAGGATATACACACAGCATGACAACCCCTTTGGGGGGCATGCCTATAGCGAGCTGAAGATAGCAGGGTCAAGATGCGAGTGCATCATTATAGACGGCATGGACAATAGTGCCTGCACATTACGTTGCATACGTTTGATTACACACAGCATCATAAGATTAAAACAAGAACACTGGCAATAATGTTTCATAAGTACAGTAAGACATATGGAGGGCCTGATCTACTGTGATAAACACCATGTGCAAACTATAAAATGGTATGTACTTTAGTGAGCGTCTTGTGTTAAATATATTGCGGCCCGTTACGCTTTTTAATCTGGCCAGCCGGACATTCCCAAATCAGTTTTTTTAGATCTTTAAGATGGAAAGTGTAGCTGCCATTATGAAGTGTAGTGATGTCTTCTAATGACCGTACGACTTGAACTACAGTATACAAATTATTTCAATGGTTGGAATCTGCGCCTGTGCATGATATACTAGTTACTATGGTGATCTAATTAGTTACTATGGTCATTTAATCAGTTAGAATGGTAATTTATGTCACAGCAGGGATTTTTTTTTAGTAAGTAAGTAAGTAGTAAGTAGGTAAATGTTATTTATAAAGCGCTTTTCACAGATAAAATGACAAAGCGCTGTACAAAACATAGGTAAAGTAAAACAACAATTCAATTTAAAACAACAGGGGCAACATCATTAAAAGGATACAAAGTGGATTGAAAATAATATTCAAAACGTGCATTAACTTAAAACTTTATTAGAAAGAGAAATTTTCAAATGAAAGTTTCAACACAGTCAAGATCGCACAGGGACTGGTATACATTGTTCCGGAGTCTTGGACCTATAGCCTTGAATGCCAGAGCTACACGGGTCTTAAAACGAGTTTTGGGGATCTTTAGAAGACCTAATATTGTCCATTTTCAATGTTTTATCATTTATAGATAATACTGTAAATGCCACCTTCTGTACATTATGAGTGTCTCATTCAGTAAAAAAAAAAAAAAAAAATCCAATCTGTTTTTTAAGGTGGTCCGTCATAACGTTTTTAGCATTCAATCAGACATTATTGTGAGGTTTTGTACTAGTGTTCCTAAAAATCACATATACCGACCCCCAGACACATATTTTTCTCTAATTTTGGCACCCGAGCCAAAATAATTGCCCAGGCCTGCGTTAAAGTTTTGTGAAGCTGCAAGAAAAGGCATATTGTAAGTTATATCGGAGATCTATTGAAACAACACCAGCAGGCCCCAAAACAAAGCAATTACGTTTGTTTTAATCAGCCCCTTAAATCATTTAGCAGTTATGGAATCGTATAACAGAATAAACTATATATTTATTTCCGGTGTTCCATATATGTTGACACACACACAGGACAGAGGATTCTCTTTCCATTGTCTGTTTTTGCAGCACACTTGACGCCAGTGCCAGTTTGCACACACACTTCTGATGTGCTAAATATAGACGCAAAACAGAGACCGCAAAGGGTGCCAGTTTGCACACACACTTCTAATGTGCTAAATATAGACGCAAAACAAAGTCCACAAAGATATCCAGCATTGATAAATCACATTGAGTGTGCTGAATGATTATTTGTACATCTCCTCTTCCCAGTGTTGTGGGCATTCTATTAATCAACATATATTCTGCATATACATGGAATGCATTCCCTATTTTGCTCATTTAAGAGTTGAAATACCCTGCACAGAGTCATCCAGCAAACATAAAAGTTATAAAATGATATTGCTGCATAGAAAATAAGTCTGACTTTTTTTGTTTAACAGTCCATGTATGTTGATAAGCAAATGTAGGATTGAGCTGCAGTGCAATCTGTGTCAGTTTGCATGTACTTTTCACACATGCTAAATAAAGACGCAAAATTGTACTTGCAGTTGAGTTTTATTCTTGATGAATCAAACTGTGCAGGCAGAATACTTATATTTGAATCTTCTCTTCCCAGTACTGGGATCCTGATGATCAGCATATATTCTGCATATTCATGAAGACAGACAAGGTAAATGGATTGGACTCCTTATGTTGCTCACTAAAGAAGCGTAATCCTCTGTGCACATTATAGTAGATCAGCTTTGCAAGTGGTGTCAAGTTTGAACGTGTTAGTACACGCACACCTTTAGTAGATCAGGCCCTATCGGTTTGTTTTAGTATTATCTTCATCCCAAATCACAATTTTTATGCTCAGAATTTGAAGGAATTATCAAATATAGCTGCTAGGTGCATTGTTGGTAGTTGTAGAAATACAACTCAATAAGGAGTGAGCCTTCCTACATTTCTAAATGATGGGAATATGAGGAAATGTATTCACGCAAAATGGAATAGTTCGAGGAGTTCAATTTGCAGCGATCGTTTTAAAAGGTGTCTGATCATGTTTTTGTTTTCTATTTGTTTTAATATTTTGGTTTATACAACATGTATTGATGGTTCTTTGCTCAAAATGTTGTACCGAGTTTGCTGTAAATACCTAAAGAAACGGTTAATTTTGAGAGGCGTCATTTTTACATGCAAATGAAGCCCTCCTTACTCTGCACCTCACACTGACGTGAGGCACCTTGTTTACGAAAGTAGTTGTTTATGGTTTTATTTTGCTAAGACCGTGTGGAATATGGACACAGTTAATATCCACCAACCATGTAATTTTTTACATGACTTTCACCGCAACACAACAGTCAAGATGACATAGTGAGACCTGCGGCACACCATGGTTTGTTGTCCGCTGAAGGAGGAGACGACACAGCGGCCACAAAGTAAGAAAGCTGGGTCAGAAATTGTTGGTACGAATCGATTGCTAAAGTTAAACTGCTACTGAGTCATTATTTCTCCAATGCGAGATATGTTTATATTGACAATATTTTTTTTTTCATTTTTGTATCATGTTAATACTTCTACCGCACGGCCAAAACAATTTGCCATGCTACCGACTACATAATCATTTTCGAGACTTGCAAACGTAATACCAGGTCATAATACTAACTGGTTCATTGCCAAACACAGTAGGCACCGAGTCAATTTAAAGCAGTTTTTAGGAAGATCATTCTTTATTTTGCCAGTGGACGGTGATGCTAATGTCTGGTCTTAGAAGGCTAATCTAGCTACACAACACAACAATCTAACATTGTTAAGGTATTATTCCCACATTTATAACTCACTGGTCTTACATACTGTTTCATTGTCTCCTCTATTGCCATAAAAAGTAGTCACGGAGCCCATCATTAAAAGTAGTTTTTTTTGGAATATCCATATTTTTGTGAAGGTCTGTGGGTGAAGCAGGACTAATCCATCCACTGGCGTCCCACTGGATGTGAATTCTCCCTGCCCACTGGGTGTGAGTTTTCCTTGCCCTTTTGTGGGTTCTTCCGAGGATGTTGTAGTCGTAATGATTTGTGCAGTCCTTTGAGACATTTGTGATTTGGGGCTATATAAATAAACATTGATTGATGATTGATTGATAATCGTTGCACACACTCGAAACGACTTCCTCACAGTGGTAAAGGCACATTTCAACAAATCATAAAAGTTAAAATTAAGGCACTTTTT
The DNA here is from genome assembly GCF_033978795.1 of Nerophis ophidion. Lineage (NCBI taxonomy): Eukaryota > Metazoa > Chordata > Actinopteri > Syngnathiformes > Syngnathidae > Nerophis > Nerophis ophidion. The sequence goes on along the minus strand of NC_084615.1, from coordinate 63,518,336 downwards.
ACTTTAGATGAAGCTGAAAGTTAGTGTCGTGACTTGTGCTGGTTAAAGTAAACAAAGAATAGAGCATTTTCATTCTTTGGGTTTCATCGTTGACATGATGTTGTTGCGCAGCCGGTTTTACATCAATTCAAATTAGCTGACTCACGTAAGGATGTTTGAGTAAATGTGTACCATACACCAGACGTCACACTTGAACATAATTTTAAAAACAGACCGTTTGGGGGAAGTATGAAGGAAGGCAAGATTGTTTTATAAATATCTCTGCAATGCCTCCACGGCTTGATTTCAAACTTTCGAGACATATGCAGATCCCAAATACTCATACTGTAGGCAGATACCATCAGATTTTGCATAACAAGGCCCCTCTAATAATTCTAACTACAAATAATAATGGTTTTGGTCAGAGTTTAGATGTAAATAATTTAAAAGACTCTAGCCCAGTGGTTCTTAACCTGGGTTCGATCGAACCCTAGGTGTTCGGTGAGTCAGCCTCAGGGGTTCGGCGGAGGTCAAAACACACCCGACTCATCGTATGAATACAAACTTCTCCCTATTGGCGTATTACGGGTACGGCAACAGCTGAATGATTTGCATGTGTAATTTGTTGTAAGTTTATGCACTATGTTGGTTTTGTTGTCCGAACAAGGTGATGTTCATGCACGGTTCATTTTGTGCACGAGTAAAAAAAAAAAAAAGTCACATTTTAGTATGGGGAACATATTCACCATTAATTAGTTGCTTATTAACATGCAAATTAGTAACATATTGGCTCTTAACTAGTCATTATTAAGTACTTATTAATGCCTTATTCGGCATGGCCTTATTATAACCCTTATCCTCTAACCCTGACCCTAAACAAATTACTCTGAATTAAGTCTTTGTTACTTACACCAGTGGTTCTCAAATGGGGGTACGTGTACCCCTGGGGGTACTTGAAGGTATGCCAAAGGGTACGTGGGATTTTTCAAAAATATTCAAAAAATAGCAACAATTCAAAAATCCTTTATACATATATTTATTGAATAATACTTCAACAAAATATGAATGTAAGTTCATAAACTGTGAAAAGAAATGCAACAATGCAATATACAGTGTTGACAGCTAGATTTTTTGTGGACATGTTCCATAAATATTGATGTTAAAAATTTCTTTTTTTGTGAAGAAATGTTTAAAAATTAAGTTCATGAATCCAGATGGATCTCTATTACATACCCCAAAGAGGGCACTTTAAGTTGATGATTATCTCTATGTGTAGCAATCTTTTTTTTTATAATTGAATCACTTGTTTATTTTTCAACAAGTTTTTAGTTATTTTTAATATATATTTTTCCAAATAGTTCAAGAAAGACCACAACAAATAAGCAATATTTTGCACTATTATACAATTTAATAATTCATAAACTAATGACATTGTGCTGTATTCTACTTCTTTATCTCTTTTTTTCAACCAAAAATGTTTTGCTCTGATTAGGGGGTACTTGAATTAAAAAAATGTTCACAGGGGGTACATCACTGAAAAAAGGTTGGGAACCACTGACTTAGACTATGTTCCCCTAGTGACCAAATAACTCCAAATTAAGTCTGTTACATAAAATATGTTCCTCTAGTGTCCAGATAACTCTAAATTAAGCCTTTGTTACTTAGAATATGTTCCCCTAGTGTCCAAATAACTCTAAATGAAGTCTTTGAAACTTAGAATATGTTCCCCATACTAAAGTGTTACCAAAAACAACTAACTTTGTCTTGAATTTGAAAAAAAAAAATAACGATTTATTTTTCACTAAAGAAGGGTTCGGTGAATGCGCGAATGAAACTGGTGGGGTTCGGTACATCCAAAAAGGTTAAGAACCACTGCTCTAGCCAAATGTTATCCCGAAAATCAGAAGCACCCATTGAGGAGGGAAACATCTTTACTCGAAATGTAAACAATATCAGTTTTGAAGAAATCATGGACCAGGGCAACAAAAATGTTCAACGCTTAAGTGATCAAAATATTAGTTTTACACTATATACACACTGTCTACTCTCTACTAGACGGGGGGGAATGGGCTCCAGTTCTGTAGATGACGTCAAACCTAGAGGTGGCAGCAGGACCGGCTTTACCGACAGGCGAAACAGTGCTGGGCTACAATCTGTTGGAGGGGGCGCCAATTTGCAGAATGTAAATTAATGATAATAATGATTGTTTGAATGACAATACAAATGTGTCAATGAAAATGTTTGTATATTGCAGACTCTGTACTTTTAATTGGAACATTTTCTTTAAAAAAAAAAAAAAAAAAAAATCTATGACCTGTGATGCTATCTGCTGTCTACGCCGTGAACCTGCTGAAACTTCTGGTGGAGAGCGACGGCACATCGTGTCATGATCGAAGAAAACCAGTAAAGCAATTTTATCTGATAATAATCTTTTACAATAAAAACTGGGACTTTAAAATGATCATCTATGGCCTATAAAGTGAAGGAAAGATGAGGAGGAAATAAAAATGCAGATGTAGGTATTTACATTTAGGTAATTAATTTTTACCGTTAGTAACATCACTTTTCTTATAAGGGCTAAGTGCAACCAGCTGTTGTTGCTGTTGTTCCTATTTAGGGACAGCACGAGTAGTTTGCATAAGGCAACTAATACAAGCTAAAATGAGTGTTTGTGTTAGTAATACGTTCACCTAAGCCTTGCCGTGAAGAAACATGTACGTTTTTCAGTTTAGGAATATGATTGCAGGGCAATCTTTTCCCATTGTTTATGTTTTATTCATCAATAAAAACAATTTGAGTGTAAAAAAAAAAAAGTAATTTAGAGTTACAATGCATGCATTGATGACATTTTTGCCATTTTGTGTTTTACACTACAGCGTCTATTCAGACAGAGCAGCTGCACATTTACTGCTGGTGAGAGACGGACTCATCATGTGGATCCAGGTGAGTGTTTATTTGTAAAAGACTGTAGTAATAATTTTTCAATAAAAAAATATTCAACATATTTGTTCAACGGTAATACATCTAAATCAATATCAGACACAGAATGTCAGAATACTTTTTTAAATACTCTTAAGACATTCTGGCCTATTCATCATAAATAGTTGTCTTTTTTTTTTCTCGTCGTCATGAAAAAGCGACGTTTTTTAATGAAAAAGGGAGGTTTTTGTGGTTAGTGCACTAATTGTAAGTGTATATTGTGTTTTTATGTTGATTTAATTGAAAAAAAAAAAATATATATATATATATTTTTTTTAAATAAAAATGAATACAAAATTATTCTGCGGCCCGGTACCAATCGGGCCACGGCCCGGTGGTTGGGGACCACTGTTTTACACAACAGCATCTATTCAGACGGAGAGGAGCTGCACATTTGCTGCTGGTGAGAGACAGATTCATTATGTGGATCCACGTGAGTGTTTATTTCTAAAAGACTGTAGTAACAATCATTTTTCAATCAAAAAATATTCAACATTTTTGTTCAACGGTAATACATCTAAATCAATATCAGACACAGAATGTCAGAATACTTTTTTAAAGACTCTTAAGACATTCTGGCCTATTCATCATAAATAGTTGTCTTACAGGCTGCAAGAGAAAATTCCCTCTCGCCTGGGGGGCATCATATCGAGTCTGGCGATTCCAAGTACATTTAGTTGTCTACCGATTACTCAAAAATGAATTGATATCATCAGGAAATGTGAGCCAGATTAATTTACAGGAGCATAAAATACACACAGCCATGGTCCAAAGTTTACATACACTTGTAAAGAACAATGAGTTTCCAATAAACAGGTCAATTTTTGTTTCATCTGACATCACATGGACAAAGATAAGACCTTCTGGAGGAAAGTTCTGTGGTCAGATGAAACAACATTTGAGCTGTTCGGCCACAACACGCAGCAATATGTTTGGAGGAGAAAAAGTTAGGCCCTTTATCTCAGGAACACTAGGCCTACTGTCAAGCATGGTGGTGGTAGTATTATGCTCTAGGCCTGTTTTGCTGCGAATGGAACTGGTGCTTTACAGAGAGTAAACGGGACAATGAAAAAGGAGGTTTACCTCCAAATTCTTCAGGACAACCTAAAATCATCAGCTTGGAGATTGGGTCTTGGGCGCAGTTGGATGTTCTAACAGGAAAATGACCCCAAACACACGTCAAAAGGGGTAAAGGAATGGCTAAATCAGGCTACAATTAAGGTTTTGGAATGGCCTTCCCAAAATCCTGACTTAAACGTGGGGACAATGCTGAAGAAACAAGTCACAAAACCAACACATTTAGCTGAACTGCACCAATTTTGTCCAGAGGAGTGGTCAAAAATTCATCCAGAAGTTTGCCAGAAGCTTGTAGATGGCTATCAAAAGTGGCGTATTGCAGTGAAACTTGCCAAGGGACATGTAACCAAAAATTAACATTGCTGTATGTATACCTTTGACCCAGCAGATTTGGTCACATTTTCATCAGCCCCATAATTAATTCATAAAAGACCCACACTTCATGCATGTTTTCTGTGACAAACAAGTATGTGCTCCAATCACTCCATCACAAAAAAAAAAAAAATAGTTGGAAACTCAAGACAGCCATGACACTATGTTCTTTACAAGTGTATGTAAACATTTCACCACGATGAATAGAGAACTTGGTCATCCGGACGCTATGGGTCCTTTAACCTCAACCTCACCAACCTTAGATGTGGTAATTATGTTTTAAAGGGGAACATTATCACAATTTCAAAAGGGTTAAAAAACAATAAAAATCAGTTACCAGTGGCTTGTTGTACTTTTTAAAGTTTTTTTCAAAATTTTACCGGTCCCGGTATATCCCTAAATAAAGCTTTAAAGTGCCTTATTTTTGCAATCTTCGAAACCACTATCCATTTCCCTGTGACGTCATACAGGGCTGCAAATACAAATACATGGCGGTTACCACAGCAAGATATAGTGACATTAGCTCGGATTCAGACTCGGATTTCAGCGGCTTAAGCGATTCAACGGATTACGCATGTATTGAAACAGATGGTCGGAGTATGGAGGCAGATAGCGAAAACGAAATTGAAGAAGAAATTGAAGCTATTGTGCGAAAAGCTATTGACGCTATTCGGCCATAGCGTGGGTGTACCTAATGAAGTGGCCCATAGCATGGCTGCCTTATTAGCATCGCCGGTAAAATGTGCAGACCAAACGATCAGGACTTTCGCATCTTGTGACACTGGAACAACTTAAATCCGTCGATTGGTAAGTGTTTGTTTCGCATTAAATGTGGGTATCTAGTTTCAAATGTACATACAGCTAGCGTAAATAGCATGTTCGCATCGATTAGCGTAGCATGTTAATATCGATTAGCTGGCAGTCATGCCGTGACCAAATATGTCTGATTAGCACATAAGTCAACAACATCAACAAAACTCACCTTTGTGATTTCGTTGACTTAATCGTTGCAAATGCATCTGCAGGTTATCCATACATATCTGTGCCATGTCTGTCTTAGCATTGCCGGTCAAATGTGAAGACACCCTGGTACATTCAATGGGGGTCTGGCGGCAGATTTCTTGCCAGTGGTGCAACTTGAATCCCTCCCTGTTAGTGTTGTTACACCCTCCGACAACACACCGACGAGGCATGATGTCTCCAAGATTCCAAAAAATAGTCGAAAAAACGGAAAATAACAAAGCTGAGACCCGGTGTTTGTAATGTGAAAATAAATATGGCGGGTGTATTACCTCGGTGACGTCACGTTCTGACGTCATCGCTAAAAGACCGATAAACAGAAAGGCGTTTAATTTGCCAAAATTCACCCATTTAGAGTTCGGAAATCGGTAAAAAAAAATACATGGTCTTTTTTCTGCAACATCAAGGTATATATTGACGCTTGCATAGGTTTGGTGATAATGTTCCCCTTTAAAAAGTATAACTTATTTAATACCGCCTCTGTTTTTTTAATACACCAACAATGAGGAACACACCTCTCCCCTCTCAGTTAAACCGGCCCAAAACAGTGGATGCATTCTCCACTATTTGGTACATTTAGACTTGCGAAGGGAACATCTGAGTACTTTTTTTTTTATCCCAGTATGTGTTATGCATATCAGACATTTAGTTGTGAGATGACAAAAAATGCACACTCCCCCACATACACACAGTCATTGTAATAATGACCAACAGGACTCCACGGGCTTCTCAGCAGGACTGGGCCAACGCAGACGGATGAAGGGATGGGACAATGAGGCTGATTCTTTTTGGCAATTGAATGGAGAGAAGTGATGGAAAAGGGTAGAAGGAAGACAGAAATGAGAGATAACAAAAGGTAGAAAAGAGATAGAGAATGATAGATGGTGATAGAATGTCACCTCCGTCGTTGTCTGTTCCATCACTGCAGTCAGTTTCCATGACAACGCTGCATCCGGGCCCGCTCCAACCAGCCTGGCATACGCAGTGCCAGCCACTTTGCTCCAGGGTACAGCGCCCGTGCCCGCTGCACAACCCTGGGCAGCCATCTGAAGATGACGCACATGTTTATGTTCTGGAATACCTATTAGGATGATAAATCTCCCCCAAATATGACTACATAAAAATTACCTTTCACAACAATGTCCAGATCATGAGTAACTGTGAAAAGGAAAAAAAAAAAAAGTGAGAAAACAACAACGACTCCCATTTCAGTTCCAATATCACAAGGATTCATTTAACTCTCGCATGGGCACACAGCTCACCGATGTTGCAGTGCTCTCCTTCCCAGCCAGGCTGGCAGATGCAAGTCCCGTCATGGCACTGGCCGTGTTCCTCACAGCGAGGATGGCACGCTCTCTGGTCACACGCCGCACCGAGCCAACCCTCCTCACACTGGCACTGGCCTTCTGAGCAAACGCCATGGCTGCCACATGGAACCGGGCACAGCTCTGCCAGCAAGGTGGGCGGGGGTACGTGGGAGAGACAAGCGCGTTAGTGTGAGAGGAGAAAAGAAGGAGCAGAGCAGATGGAGCAAATCGAGAATTAAAAGAAAAGACAAAGGTGACGTAAAAAGGAGGGGTAAAAAAATGAAAAACACAATATGGAATCATCGGTCAAAAGTAGGGGGATATTATTTTTTCACCGCTTATAGCAAAGCCCTAAAAACTAAATGATTGAAATTTGCACATAGTTTTGAAACCAGAGTTTAATAGTGTTTTTTTTATCTTTAGCTCTACAAGTTGTATTACCGGCATTCTCTTTTCCATAATAATAATTTCGGTAACACTTTAGTATAACTAAAGAACTCCAGCTTATTAATGATTCCCAGAGCCAAAAAATGGTCTGCGGGCTATAGAGCGTTTTCTATTCCAGTACTTTTGAATGCCCTCCCGGTAACAGTTAGAGATGCTACTTTAGTAGAAGCATTTAAGTCTCATCTTAAAACTCATTTGTATACTCTAGCCCAGGGGTCGGGAACCTTTTTGGCTGAGAGAGCCATAAAAGGCAAATATTTTAAAATGTATTTCCGTGAGAGCCGTGTAATATTTTTAACACTGAATATAACTGTCAGGTTCAAACACTGATGACATCTATTAAACAGACAAGAAGCAAGGAATTAAACAGAGTCAGGATTCAATTTAGCTCAATGAGGAGAAACGCGTAGACCTGTACTCTTGTACAGTGTCGTCCCACGCTCTGACAAGAGAATTCTACGCCTCCTCTTTTATTTGGACTTTCCCTGATTACAACAACTAAATGCGTGCATCTCTTATTCTTTTTAACAACATTGTTATTCTGAAGGTAACCAATAATAAATGAAAGACTTGACCATTAATGCGACTTCTTGAACGATGGAAACGAATGGATGTATTAAAATACATGAGAATGTTTTATATTTGCAACGTTATTTTTAACACTGTGATTACCAGCGGAATTACTCATTTATCGTGTTAAGCAACGTCAGCTAAAATTTATCTGAGAGCCAGATGCGGTCATCAAAAGAGCCACATCTGGCTCGAGAGCCATAGGTTCCCTACCCCTGCTCGAGCCTTTAAATAGACCCCCCTTTTAGACCAGTTGATCTGCCGTTTGCCCCCACATCTGAGGTCCCCTTTAAGGTTTCTCATTGTGATCCCATTGGGTTGAGTTTTTTCTTGCCCTGTGTCAGGACAGTGACATGGATTTATTTTGCTTCTTCTACGCAAAGGATGATTCGCACGGGCGAAATGTGAATGTAAGTCCATCCATCCATCCATTTTCTACCGCTTATTCCCTTTCGGGGTCGCGGGGGGCGCTGGCGCCTACCTCAGCTACAATCGGGCGGAAGGCAGGGTACACCCTGGACAAGTCGCCACCTCATCGCAGGGCCAACACAGATAGACAGACAACATTCACACTCACATTCACACACCAGGGCCAATTTAGTGTTGCCAATCAACTTATCCCCAGGTGCATGTCTTTGGAGGTGGGAGGAAGCCGGAGTACCCGGAGGGAACCCACGCATTCACGGGGAGAACATGCAAACTCCACACAGAAAGATCCCGAGCCTTGATTTGAACCCAGGACTGCAGGAACTTCGTATTGTGAGGCAGACGCACTAACCCCTTTCCCACCGTGAAGCCTGTGAATGTAAGTACATTTTTTATTTATACACTGTAATACAAAACAGGCAAAACAAAGGTGGCGCTCGGTGGCGGATAATAATCTATACTAAAAACTTTAAACAAAAACACTACAAAGGCAGTACTATCTACACACAAACAGAAGATACTATAAAAGACACAAGGCAAACCAAAAACGAGCACTGAGGCATATATACAAAGAAGTCTTACGTGGCGTGGTCAAACAATAAACAGCGTGGCAAAGCATGAGGGTCCGGCAAGGAAAGGTAGGTGCGTGATCATGAGAGTTCAACACAGTCCAGTAGGTAAAGTAGCCAGGCCGAGGAAAGGAAAACAAATGACTTAAATACTGCTGTGGTAATTAGAAACAGGTGTGAGAGGCTGAGGATCGGGGCGTGACTAAGGGGACCAGGTGGAAACTAATGGGTTGGCATGGAAACAAACAAAACCAGGAAGTGCACAACGTGAAGCAAGAGTCCAAAAACTAAACAAAACATGACCAAACATAAACCTGATTTAGAGGCACAACAAATGTCGTTGTGGCTTGTACAGCCCTTAGAGACACTCAAGATTCATGGCTATATAATTAAACTTTGATTAATCGATTGAGTATGGGAATAATATTGTAAGTAACACCGATTTAATTTTAGAGGTATTTGGACACTAAGGGAACATATTCTAATAACAAATATTAATGCATAGTTGTTTGGTCAGGGTTAGGGTTAGAGCATGGGTGCCAAACTCTGGCCCGCGGGCCAAATTTGGCCCACCGCGTAATTTCATTTGGCCCTAGAGGCAATGTCAAATTAACATTAGAGCTGGCCCGCCAGGATTATACAGCGGCAGTGCCGCTGTAACACCGCATTCACTGCTTATATTTATACTTGCCAACCCTCCTAATTTTCCCGGGAGAGTCCCGAAGTTCAGTGCCCGTCCCGAAAATCTCCCGAGGCAACCATTCTACCGAATTTCTCCCTGAACAACAATATTGGGGTCGTGCCTTAAAGGCACTGCCTTTGGCTTTCTCCACAACCTGTCGTTACGTCCGCTTTTCCTCTATACATACAACGTGCCGGCCAAGTCACATAATATATGCGGCTTGTACACACACACATACACAAGTGAATGCAAGGCATATTTGATCAACAGCATTTACAGATCACACTGAGGGTGGCTGTATAAACAACTTTAACACTGTTACTAATATGCGCCACACTGTGAAGCCACACCAAACAAGAATGTCAAACACAATTCGGGAGAACAACCGCACCGAAACACGACATGAACACAACAGAACAAATACCCAGACCCCCTTGCAGCACTAACTCTTCCGGGACGCTACAATATCCACCCCTGCTACCACCAAACCCCGCCACCACCCAACCCCGAACAGCTCATTATTTTATTTTCAAATTTATTAGCTAGCGGAAAAAGTTAATGTTGATATTTACATTAGAAGGCTGCAAATAGAAAAGAGGCATTACATTTTTTATTTAAATGTTTTTTCCGTGATGTTTTTTCGTTTGTTTTTTGAAAGTTGATTTTGCACTATTAGGTTGTATAAGCGTTGTTAAGCAAATCGGTATAATAAACTGAGCAATAATTAACGTTTTATTCATTCACTTTCTCTTGCTACTTCAAGGCTTGAATGTTTGATTCATTCCTTATTGTTATTTTATTTTCAAATTTATTATTGGCCTGTGGAAAAAGTTTATTTTGATATTTACCTCAGAAGGCTGCAAATAGAAAAGAGGCATTCAATTTTTGTTTAAAATGCCATTGATACTTTTTAAATATTGTTATTATTATTTGAAACTCAATTTGCATGTCACTATAAAGTTATATAAGTCTTGCTTGTTCAATATTTAATGCAAAACTTGTTTGGCTTCCTATTAAAAGGTTAATTTGTTCAACCTTGGCCCACGGCTTTGTTCAGTTTAAAATTTTGGCCCACTCTGTATTTGAGTTTGACACCCCTGGTTTAGAGGGTTAGCAATGGTGAATATGTTCCCCATACTAAAGTGTTACCAGCTTACTGGTTGTATAATAAGGCCGTGCAGAATAAGGCATTAATATGTACTTAATAATGACTAATTAAGAACCGATATGTTACTAATTTGCATGTTAATAAGCAACTAATTAATGGTGAATATGTTCCCCATACTAAATTGTCACCATAATTTCCTACTTTGTCTATTTCTTATTTTACGCATGCATTCTCCGGTTACTCCAGCTTCCTCCCACTTCCACTTCGCAACACTAAATTGGCCTCTAGTGTGTGAATGTTGTCTGTGTTGGCCCTGCGATGAGGTGGCCACTTTCCCCGGTTGTACCCCGCCTTCCGCCTGAGTGCAACTAGGATAGGCTCCAGCCCCCCCGCGAATCCCAAAAGAGACAGGCAGTAGAAAATGGATGGGCTCTCTGCAGAAGAAACCTTCCATCAATGAGTAAAGAGGCTAAAGCGCTAGAGGCTCATACTTACCTACGACGCAGTGACAGGTTATTTCAATTTAAATATACATTGCATGGACACGGTGGAAAAAGCGTATAAAAGGTGGAGCGTTTTCAGTTTTCTATTGGATTATATTTAGCTTTGCTTTGGCAAGACCTGGATGTAGACTAGCGGGGTTCTTTTGATTAAAAACACAGTAGGGAGAGGAAGCTTGCTTGTATGTGCCGCATTACAGTCATTATCAAGGGATATATCAAAGTAATAAGGCATCGACACACTTGAGAGCAAGCTCTAATGCCAATTGCCTGCAAATCATCTTTGCCAACACCGACATAAAGTTTATGTGGTGGAAACAAGTCTTAAAATGGCTTTTTTGCTCTGTCAGATAATAAGGACAAGGACAATGTCAGTGTATTTTTTTGTATGCAAATTCTGCTGTCTTGTTCAACAAGTTTTTTTTTCTTTCCATTATAAAAGTTTGTAGAAGCAAAAACTTTAAGGCATTACGGCGATATAAATCTCAAACAGTAGTACTGAAAAAAGCGCTGAAAGGTATACTTTAGGGCTGTGAATCTTTGGGCACCACACAATTTGATTAGATTCGAGTCTTCATTGTCTCGTTTCAATGTCATTTCTGTATTATTATTTATTTCACTAACTGCTTCTTTGCTACCACTTTTACCATCATATTCGTACATATCCTTTTTGCTGATGTTTTTCTATTTTTCTCTCTGTCTTAGCCCCCCTTTTGTCCCCACAATTTTTGCTCTTTCTATCTCCTCCTGCTGTGGCCCGGCTGCACCAAATAATATTATAGATACATTTAATGAAGTCAAATACAAATGAGGCAAAGAGAGAAGTATCCCACACCCACAGCCATCTCCATCAACAAAAAAAATGAATAAATAAACAATGTAAAAAAAGAAGATTGTTGGGGTTAACGATTCGATTCAGAATCGATTCTTGATTCAAAACGACTCAATTCAAAATCAATGTTTTTAATAACATTGGGTGTCAGCTCTATGATTAACTACATTCTTCCATAAAATAACTGCACAGCTCTATAACAATTTTAAATTACTTTAAAAATGGTTTTGTTTTAAAAAAAAAAATCTACCTAAACATTTAATGAAGTCAAATACAAATAAGGCAAGAGAAGTATCAAACATTATTTTCCAAAGTAAATCTGTACAGCATATTGTGGACCTATACAACAACAGTATAATTTGCCTGAATGACAGGTAGACAGGACGGATTAAACAAAATCTAATAATGATGAATAATAAATAACATTTTTGACACGCTTAGTATTCTTACACTGCTTGAACAAATACAGGCTGTTAATTTTTTTCGTTTCCAAATTATTCCCTCATAATGCTAAATGAAAAGCATTTGTGTGTTTGAACCATGTATGTGTCTGTGTTATTAACTCGAAAGCATGTGTTGGTGGTTCATCTGTTCTCAGACCCATGAGACGCAATGTGTCAAATTAATATTGGGAGATACTGAAAGTGATTAGTATTGATAACAAGTCAAATATAAGCCATTCCTTCATTTACTGTATCCTGATAATTGTCACAGGGGAGCTGAAGCATATCCCCGCTGATGTTGGGTGAGAGGCAGGGTAAATCCCAAGCACCAGTCAGAACCTCAAAGAATTTGTGGTAGCACAATTGAATTCAACCAATCCCCACAAAATATTTATGACCTCACAATGTCTGTAACTTTCTTATTTTGGCTAATCTGCATACTTTTTGGAAATGTAATTATATTATATTGTACTATCGTTACAATTGCAGTGCAATAATGTTTGTTTGTCAATGTTAATCTGCTTTTTTTTATTATTTCTGGTACTGTATTTGCTGATGTAGTTCCATTGTTGTTTTTCCCTTGTTTTCTCGCTCTGTCTGATACCCTTCTTTTTCCCACAATTTCCACCTGGATATTATTTTTTTCTTCATCTTTGTATTCCCTCCTGCTGCGTTACGTCTGTGTCAAACACTAAATATATCCAAATATGTATTACAGTCAAATACAAATAAAGCAACACGACTAATATTCCACAATTTTCTTTTTTAAAGTGTTTCTGTACAGGAGAAATATGCATCTAAATCAGCATATGATTTGCCTGAGTAGCTGGACAGGACATATTTAATTAAAACATGACAGATGCAAATGTAAATGATTTTTTTAAGATGAAAAAACACTTGTCACGCACACAACATACATGGAGAATGTCTGCAGCTTTTTGACAAAACAGAACAGACAAATCTCACAGCTGTAAGGATTATAAACAATCAAATGTAAATAATCAACTGTATTTATATACTTGTTCTTATGCTTTCTGAGCTCACTATGTTCACTGCTTGCTGTACATATCCTACCAAGTCAGACCTACACTGTTTCAATGTCCATTTCTCAGATGATACAATTGTTGATGACTGAAGTGCTGATATCAACCAAATCCAACCCACCCGCCCCAACCAAATCCACATCCCACCCCCAATGTATATACTTGTGTGTTGACTGTATTATGCTGAAAGTATATATTTGTACAATGAATTGATTTACCTGGACCCCGACTTAAAAGAGTTGAAAAACGTATTCGGGTGTTACCATTTATTGGTCAATTGTACGGAATATGTACTGTACTGTGCAATCCACTAATACAAGTTTCAGTCAAAAAAAACAAAAAGAGGACACCTTTAGTGGGCTTTCTGTCTGCAATTATAATCATTACTATTATTAATATAATTTAAGAGACCATATCACATCAACTGAATTTGTTTTATTCAGCCCTTTTAGTTAGGTGCATACTGTATATAGTCTAGGTCGGTGGTTCTAAACCTTTTTTCAGTGATATACGCCCTGTGAAGATATTTTTAATTCAAGTACCCCCTAATCAGAGCAAAGCATTTTTGGTTGAAAAAAAGAGATAAAGAAGTAAAATACAGCACTATGTCATCAGTTTCTAATTTATTAAATTGTGTAACAGTACAGAATATTGCTCATTTTTAGTGGTCTTTTTTGAACTATTTGGAAAAAAATGTATACAAATAACTAAAACCTTGTTGAAAAATAAACAAGTGATTCAATTATAAATACAGATTTCTAACCATAGAAGTAATCATCAACTTAAAGTGCCCTCTTTGGGGATTGTAACAGAGATCCATCTGGATTCATGAACTTAATTCTAAACATTTCTTCACAAAAAGAGAAATATTTAACATCAATGTTTATGGAACATGTCCACAAAAAACTTTGCTGTCAACACTGAATATTGCATTGTTGCATTTCTTTTCACAGTTTACGAACGTACATTCATATTTTGTTGAAGTATTATTCAATAAATATATTTATAAAGGACTTTTTTAATTGTTGCTATTTTTAGAATATTTTACAAAAAATCTCACGTACCCCTTGGCATACCCCTAGGGGTACGCGTGCCCCCATTTGAGAACCATTGGTCTAGGTTTCTGTTGTTTATTCGTTATACAGTGCTCAATAGAGCACTGTATAACGAATAAAACTGCAGAGCGGAATATACGTTAGGCCAGGAAAAAACACATAGGCTAATTCATCCCTACAAGCTTGTTTTCGCAGGTTTCCCTGCTCATCAGGGGATTTGACCATTTATGCATAATTATTATTTATTTATTTATTATTCAAATATTTATATCATTATAGTAAAATCCCCTGATGAGAAATAGTCTGTGTGTGTATATATATATAAATATATATATATACATATATACATATTTATATAGTGTACCAAATGTATGTGTACACAAAATAACACAAAACATGACTGAGTGGCTGCAGTCCATGTCTTATGCCGAGGCACATCCCCGGGAAATCGTATCTGGCAAAGCCTCTCATGTTGCTAGACCACTGACAAATGTGTGACATGCAATTGCATGTTTCTCTGTTTTGACTGAAAATCCAATTCATGTTTTACCAATGAAACAGTCTGGCCCCGTCCAGTTGGGCTGGCAGGCGCAGGTGTCTGACTCAGGGAGGTAGGTGCCATGTCCAGAACACTGCTCCTGACAGGCTGGCAGCGGGTCATCGCAGCTCACTCCCGCCCAACCGGGTGAGCACACGCACTCCCCGCGGATACACACACCGTGTCCACCACACTGGGGGTCCACACAGTCCTCTGCGGAGAAGGCAAAAAGAAAAGTGAGTTAGAGGTTGGTGGGGTATCGGATGGTAGTTAGGGTCCGAGGATCCCTGTCTAATTATAATCATCAGTTCAGTGAGTATGAAAGCAGTGTTTCTTGCATCCCTTCCAGGAGTTAACCGTCCTCGCAACAATCCCTGTATCTGTTCCACAACATTACATTTCATAGGACACTTAAAACTCGGGCTTTGATAAAGGGTGAAATGGTCTGGTCGAAATGTGCACGTGCGGTTGGTCAGTGTTAGTGTGTGTAATTACAGAGATGTGCGCCGAGCCGACGCTCAGCACAGTCCACCTCAGCACAGCTCCCTCGTTCAAGGTCAAGCACATGATTCAGCTTCTACAGGTCGAGAGACATAGCACAGGGGCCGCTTTGGACAATAGTCCTAAGAATATTTCCGATACTGCGGCTTTGTTAGTGTTAATTGGTGGAGAGATGCGAAATGATGCATGACTTGCAGCACACAAGGGGAGTCGCCATCGCTAACGGAGACAACCACAATACTTCTCTATTGAGTGTATTTAGCCACACCTTCCACATATTATTGCGTCTGAGCTCTGAATCATTACTGTGACTTCACACACGGATTGTTATTTACTGTGAGAGGTGAGTGGGTTGGTGGAGAGAAAAACAGAAGCAATGTGTTGCCAGATTGTCTTTTGTTTACATGGCGTGCAACGTAAACAACTATTTGGCGGAAAACTAAGAGATAGTACATTTTTATTTCCACAGAGCAGTTTCGGTATGGCACACATCACCTGTGGTCAAGGGAGGCATCATGATGGAAAATTGAAAAATAAAATATGTGAAAAATAACAAAATAATTTTTACAGGCGAAAAGCACTTTTGGGGAATTTTGCCTATTTTTCACAATCATGAAATACATGACAACCAACGTTTTTTCTTGTTTTAATGCATTCTAACTATTAGAAAAATACGTTCAGCTTACAATGGACCCAATAGGAGTGGCTCTATTCTGGCAATAAAAGCCCTGGAAAAAACATCCAAACACCTCCATTAGGTTATATATACATGATGTAAGTATATATGTAATGTAATAACAGCCACATTCATAATAGCATTAATTATTGAAATATTTTGCTTATTTTAAGCATGCGCAGGGCAGTAGTTTAAAAAACAACACATCTCTTTTTTTCCCTCACTTCATCACTTATTTTTGCTCACTGCAGTCTTAATGAGAGCCGACAAAAATAATAAAATAGCACTTACTGTACAATGTCTGCTATCATTAGGATGCCGAATGCTGGGACATCCATATATTCCCATTTAGATAAAGAATGACTCATAATCCTCATAAAAAAAGTTCAATTGTTACAGTTGTAACCAAGCATCTTTTTTGGCACACACACTTGCGAGCACGGCGCCGCTATGATTAGTTTGTCAGTGTTAGAGCTTATAATAACATTGTTACTAATAATTTCAAGTCACAAAATGTAAATGGAGTATTGTTGGCACTTTTTGGATGTTTTTTATTGGGTTTCATGGCCGGAATAAAGGACCTCCCATTGGTTCTGCTGTAAGCAAACCTTTATTTACGAGTTAGAATGGATGAAACAAATTTATAAAATACATCCGTCGTCATGTCTTTCATAATGATTGTAAACGAGAGACAAAATGTAAAAAAAAAAAAGTTCAGTTCCCCTTCAATATTTGTCCAGTGAACTGTTATAAATGTATTTTCTCTATGATTACGCAACTGCTTTCCTGAGAACTGAGTGCAGAGGACATGTGACCGTTTTTGTCAGAACGGTACCAATATGACGTTTAGTTTGGAGATATATTTACACCATGCAAAGCAATGGTAGATGGGAACTTAGTGCAAAAAGAAGACATCACAAAGTGGCTTGAGAAATTTTTACAACTAAAAGAAAATAAGGAATACTTTTAAAAACAACGGAACAGTTTCTTCGTTAAGGACATGCAAGGACTTGTACTAATAAATATAGGACAAAAAATGTTTTTTATCAAAGTTGTTTGTCTAAATCGTCCGTTATAAATGAGGAACAGGAACATATCGGTATCATGTTTTTCTGCGATGATCTTAGTGAGTGAATGTCGGTCTCCTCAATGACGACCTCATCAAACAAAAGCATACGTCCCGATTGAGGTGAGAAAAGACACATTCTGTACCTTTATTACTGTGAGAATTACAAAAAAAATGCCTGTAAAATGTCAGCAGCTTCGGCAGCAATCTAGTTACCTCCTGAGTTAGATCATCCATATAGTTTTAGACCTTCCAAACCTCAGTGTGACTTTTTACCGCAATGACAGTTAACCATGTTTATTTTTTTTTTTTTTTAAAGAGCAATGGGTTTGTTTCGGATCTCTGTTTGTCTGACAGAGCAGTTGCAAGTGGCTAGCGTCCACAGGGTCTGTGGTAACTTAGCATCTCACGTTTTTAAGTTTCATTTAACAACTCTGTTTTCTTGTTGTCATAGTAATAATCATGTATTGTCCTCATGACACTAGTTGTTTGATTAACATAAACTGAAGAGTCTATACCAGTGTTTCTTAACCACTGGGTTGCATTGACAATATAAATATTGCTTATAAATATCGGTTTCTCAGTTGTCATACACATTTCCACCACTTGTGGCAGTAATGACAATATCAAACAAACTAGCGCTAAAGTCAGAGAGAAGTTTTTTAAGCACAAAAAATTAGGACTAAAGTTTAAATTTACTTTTCAGCAGTTTTTAGTTGCCTCTTATTTGGTTCAAGTCCTTTACAGATAGTATAAAACGTGTTTTGCGCGGCTCAAAAAAGAAAATTGAGGAGACGAGCACTTCCAAAGAGATATCCTATTTTTTCAGAAGATTACAGACTCAATTTTTTACTCGTTTTTTAATTCTTTTTTCTGAATTTATTCAAAAGACTAACCGGCCTTACTTGTTGATAGGACGAGAACATGGTACTTTAGTTGAGTAATGGGTATTTCTTTTTAATGACAATTTTGCTATGGTCTTTTTCTAAAACTTAGATTGCATTTTTTTTCTTATCTTTTAAGTGTTAATTTCAGGATTGCATCATGTGGCATCACAGTAAAAAAAACAAAAAAAAACAATGTGTATTAATGACACCACATGTCATCTGATGTTACTAGTTTTTTAGATTTACTTAAAAAAAACAAATAAATACATAGGACATGATGGCAAACAAAACTTTTATCTGAGGTGAATCATTTTCCTAATTTTCTTGTTAGTCTCGTAATGAGCAACATATATTAACATCATTTTACCCTTGCTATTTACCAAGTTGTAGTGTTATTTTTTGCAAATGTACCTTTACTACATTATTAGTTATATCACACACAGTGATGCTAATGAGTTGAGTAATATTTGAAATAAAATAAAGTGCTTGACTTTTTGCCCCTTAATTCCATAAAAGCTTTTTTGAAACATTGACTTACCCTGAAAGATAATAGCGTTGTGCTGTTTTCATTGTTTTTTTTTTTGTTTTTTTTTTACATAGACAAGAGATGATGCTTAATCATGGAGCGTCTGTCCGCCTTTCTATTTATTCCATTTAAGATAACCGGCCGTCAAGGCATGTATATGGTGTCACTCTCCACATGACCATTATGCTGCATTAGCCAGATCATTGGGTATGTGATGGTTACAAATATCCGTACATTTGCTTAACTTGGAATTAAATCACCCATCCATTTTCTACCGCTTAGTTCCTTTAGGGTCGCGGGGGGCACTGACTGCAACAAATGATCTTGTATATTTTAATATGGATACAATATATCTGTGCACGTATTATTTTTTCCAAGGAACTTTTTTCCTTCACAAACAGAAAGACATCACAACTAAGTCACAGTGTTGTTTGATATTGGGGTAGTTGAAAACAACTGCCTGCTATGGCAGCAAATTGGGTTGATGAAAACACAATTTGCAGAAAACTATGAACAAATACAGCATATCCCCCCACATGTCGCCAGTACAATTATCACCAAATGCAATTTTCACATTGTTATATTATAAGAAAGTGACAAAATTGACCTGTTACAACACATACCACAAGATCAAATCTACACGTTTTTTAACATACAATCTAACTCAAGGATCTTGCATTTCAGAAAGTTGTTTGTGTGCTACGTTGTTCCAGACCACAGCAAACGTTGCCTAGCTTGCCAGAGATTGTAATAAATCTATTAAAAGAAGACAGCCTGAAGTTTCCTTTACTTGGACACACACAACTATACCTTTTGGCCATTAAAAGCCAGTCATTTGCAGGAGTTATCTCATCACTTCTGAATAGTAGGCATTACAGTCTAAATAGACACTTACGTCATGTGTTGCCTTCATTATAACACTTATATACGGCTTTTCATTTTTTGTGGCTCCAGGCAGATTAGTTTTTTGTATTTTTGGTCAAATATGGCTCTTTTAACGTTTTGGGTTGTTGACCCACAGACTAAACCAAAGTGACTCAAAACAATCATCCATCCATCCATTTTCTTCTCACCCTATCTCTAAGGGAGAGACCCGCCACCCGGCGAAGGAAACCCATTTCGGCCGCTTGTACTTGTGATCTTGTCCTTTTGGTTATAACCCTAACCTCATGATCATAGGTGAGGATGGGAACGTAGATCGACCGGTAAACTGAGAGCTTTGCCTTCAGGCTCAACTCCTTCTTCACCACAACGGCTCGACACAGCGTATGCACTACTGAAGACGCCGCACCGATCCGCCTGTCGATCTCACAATCCACTCTTCCCTCACTCGTGAAAAAAAACTCCTAGGTACTTGAACTCCTCTACTTGCCTAGAAATTCTGTCCATAAAAATTATGAACAGAATCGGTGACAAAGGGCAGCCT
Organism: Nerophis ophidion; assembly: GCF_033978795.1. Taxonomy (NCBI): domain Eukaryota; kingdom Metazoa; phylum Chordata; class Actinopteri; order Syngnathiformes; family Syngnathidae; genus Nerophis; species Nerophis ophidion. Next base: position 63,498,307 of record NC_084615.1, on the reverse strand, counting down.
TACTGCCGGACCGAGCTCTGACACTGATCAAACAGGGAGCAGACCGCCACAATCAGACAGTTCGAAACCCCATACTGTCTGAGCACTCCCCACAGGACTTCCCAGGGGACACGTTCAAATGCCTTTTCCAAGTCCACAAAGCACATGTAGACTGGTTGGACAAACTCCCATGCACCCTAAAGGACCCTGCCAAGAGTATAAAGCTGGTGTACCATTCCACGACCAGGACGAAAACCACACTGTTGCTCCTGGATCGCAGGTTTGTCTATCCGGCGTAGCCTCCTCTCCAGTACACCTGAATAGACCTTATCAAGAAGGCTGAGGAGTGTGATCCCATGATAGGTTGAACACACCCTCCGGTTCCCCTTCTTAATGAGAGGAACCACCATGCCGGTCTGCCAATCCAGAGGTACCGCCCGCGATGTCCACACGATGTTGAGGAGTTTTGTCAAACAAGACAGCTCCACAGCATCCAGAGCCTTAAGGAACTCCGGGCGGATCTGATCCACCCCCGGAGCCTTGCCATTGAGGAGCTTCTCAGCCCCAGAAATAGGAGAGCCCACCACAGATTCTCCAGGCAATGTTTCCTCATAGGAAGATGTGTTGGTAGGATTGAGGAGGTCTTCGAAGTATTCCCTCCACCGATCCACAACATCCGCAGTAGAGGTCAGCAGCACAACATCCTCACCATACACGGTGTTGACAGTGTACTGCTTTTCTCCGAGGCGGCGGATGGTGGACCAGAATCAAAACAGTCAAACCCTTTGAATGTATTTTTCTTTTTTGCAAACACAAACATTGCAAAATATAAAACCATCAAGTTCATGAGGTTCAAAAATGCTTGTTCGGCTTTAACGTTTATTTAAGAGTGTTCCGGTCCTACCTTGTTCACAGTTCACCCCCTTGTAGGCTGGACTGCAAATGCAGATGCCCTGGATGCAGGAGCCATGGTTGGAGCAGGTGGGGTCAATACACTGGGCTTCCTCCACGTTACACTCTGCTCCCTTCCACCCAGCCAAGCACACGCACCTGCCCTTCTCATAGACGCCGTTACCGCTGCACAACACAGGGCACAAATCTGTAACGGGACAAACACAGATTAAAGCCACGTAAACACACACACACACACAGTCCTGCAGTATATTAGCAGGGAGACCGCAGTAACACAGTGCGAGAGGGCCGACACGCTCTTATCGGCCGCTGCAAGGATTCAGCAAATCTTCAGACAGCCTTCCTCTCTTCCTTGTGCGGACACACACACGCACACACACACACACGTAAACGCACACACAAAGCCCAGCTTATCACTCACGCTGTTTCAATTTACTCAAGCACCACCTGAGTCCGGCCACCACGGCAACCCAAGAATTGGAAAAAAAATCCCCCCCACCCCAACGTCACCTCACCAACGTCACCTCACTCGCTCTGAACAGGCCGTGAAAACAATCGTGAAAACGAAAGATTAGGTACGAGAGCATTAGGGGTTTAAAAAAAAAGAGGAGTGCACTTCATGCGGAGATGGAGAGCAGTGTGGCAGCGAGCCACATGAGCAATGACAGGTATCTTCCAACCTCGATACGCATGCACACACCCTCAGCTCAAATACTTCAAATGGATTAAAATGAAGATCTCCAACTAATGCCTTTTTTTTTTCCTCAGCTAATTTGAAATGAAAGCTCCCTGCGTTTTTATATGTGCGGGCATGTGTTGTCTTGTTTGATCCTTGTAATTCTAACGCTCCGCGCACTCGGCTGTAATAAATTCACACTTCACTTTCTTACAACTCGAGCTGTAACTTTTTCAAACAGCGAATATCACAATGCAAGCAAATGAGCAAAGATGAGGGGAACATATGAATAAATGATGAGTGTAAATAAATCATAAGATATGATATCATCGTACCTGCTTCAACACAATAAGGCAGATATACAAGTTTAACAATTTTGAAAAAACAAAAGAGCAAAAAACAAGCCAAGGAAATTGAATGCGGGAGGCAAAAAAAAGAAAAAAGAAGCCAGACTAGAAGATTACATTTCACAAGAGGGAATGATAAAAAGATATACAGACACCTGAGTACAGGAAGCAGTTAAGATTGTTGAATAAAAATGATTATGAGGATGGTATACTTATTTAATACAGTTACAAGATATGTCTGCTGAGTATTTATCATGGGGTGGTTTGCTTTTAGGTTATTGGGGGTTCTTTTTACTTGAAATTTGTTGGACACAACGACAACAACACCTGCGACTCCCAGCTGTGAATGCTCATTAATCAGTCCCACTAGGATTTTGCGATGTTGCAATCACTCCAATTAACGCAAATACAACCGATCCTTCAAATTATGCACGGCCTCGCAACTTTGCCCAATGCCGCAATTCCCCCGATAAATTTCGGCCAATCAAGTCTGTCTCTCAGCAGTGCTAAAACATGCACATCATGTGTCTAATAATTTTTTTGTGTGTATAGTTGAAACATAAACAGCAATGTGTAACAATGTATCAACTCATTACTGCTTCTTCTGCATAGCCCAGACCGACTGCCTGTTCCTATCTATAGTGCTAAGCCTTCTGGGTAATGTAGTATATAAAAAAATTTAGCAACACATCAGCATCCTGATTTATTAGTTTACATGTATTTATAAAACATTTACAGTAGCAACACATCAGCCTCCTGACTTATTATTTTAAATGTATATATACATATATTTATGTAACATTCATTTATCCTGGTTAAGGCAATTAAGAACATAGTTTCATTTGCAATATTGACATAGCAAAGGGACAGCACTTTCATGACAGATATTAGATATGTTGACGTGTGATAACACGCTTTCATTGTTTTTCAGTTATAACAATTATCACTATAGATTGCTCTATACGTGCGGGGATAAATATGTTGAAACATCGACGATTGTTAAAAATAGACAAACACTTTTCAAGCATAAAACATGCACGGAGAATGTCTGCAACTGTGGACAGAGCACAAAGCGAAAAATGCAACCTTTTGGTGGTGTTTTTTTAAATGTATAATCATAATTAAATATTACTTTTTTTAGTTATTATGAATTAAAACTGTACAACAATTGGACAAGTTATTTTATGGCGATCCAGTGCATACTCTAAAGGGGAAGGAACATTATCCCCAGACCTATGTAAGCGTCAATATATACCTTGATGTTGCAGAAAAAGACCATATATTTTTTTAAACCGATTTCCGAACTCTAAATGGGTGAATTTTGGCGAATTAAACACCTTTCTATTATTCGCTCTCGGAGCGATGACGTCACAAGGTGACGTCACATAAGTAATCAATCCGCCATTTTCTCAAACACATTACAAACGAGTCCAATCAGGTCTGTTATTTTCCGTATTTTTCGACTGTTTTCCGTACCTTGGAGACATCATGCCTCGTCTGTGTGTTGTCGGAGGGTGTAACAACACGATCAGGGACGGATTCAAGTTGATTTACGTGGAGTGTGCATCGATTAGCACGGCATGCTAATCAATGCTAACATGCTATTTAGGCTAGCTGTATGTACATATTGCATCGTTATGCCTGTTCTGTAGCTATATTTGCATCCAGCCTTTCCCTCCACCCACATTTAATGCAAAACAAACGCATACCAATCGACTGATTCAAGTTGCACCAGTGTCAAAAGATGCGAAAGTCCCTCGTTTGGTCTGCACATTTTACCGACGATGCTACGACAGACATGGCACAGAGAAACGTGTGGATATCCTGCGACACTCAAAGCAGATGCATTTCCAACGACAAAGTCAACTAAATCACAAAGGTGAGTTTTGTTGATGTTATTGACTTATGTGCTAATCAGACATATTTGGTCGCGGCATGACTGCCAGCTAATCGATGCTAACATGCTATTTAGGCTGGTTGTATGTACATTTGTAGCTATATTTGCATCCAACCTTTCCCTCCGCCCTCATTTAATGCAAACACTTACCAATTGACGGATTTAAGTTGCTCCAGTGGTCAAAAGATGCAATCGTTGGTTAGAAGGCGATCGCCGAATAGCTTCAATAGCTATTCGCTCAATAGCTTCAGTTTCCTCTTCAATTTCGTTTTCCCTATCTGCCTCCACACTCCAACCATCCGTTTCAATACATGTGTAATCTGTTGAATCGCTTAAACCGCTGCAATCCGAGTCTGAATGCGAGCTAATGTCGCTATATCTTGCTGTGCTTCCGCCATGTTTGTTTGTATTGGCATCACTAGATGACGTCACAGGAAAATGGACGGTGGATTTACAGATAGCGAAAATCAGGCACTTTAAAGACTTTTTTTGGGATATTCCATGATGGGTAAAATTTTGAAAAAAACTTCGAAAAATAAAATAAGCCACTGGGAACTGATTTTTATTGGTTTTAACACTTATGGCAGTGTGATAATGTTCCCCTTTAATTCTGTTAAAGAGGAACATTATCAGTGGTGTTATTTATTTATTTATTTTAATTTGGGTTTCAAGCCTGTTCTTTTTGAGGTTACAATTACAAGGAACACTTAAAATTGTATAACAATTACATAAAATCAAATGTTGATTCAATGTTATCGAAATAAAAATAAGCCTCAAAAGATCAACTCTGGCATTTCAATTTACAATTAACAAAAAAAGTCTTCAAAATCCTGGAGGAACCGATAAAGCAAGATGCAGATGTTATATAATGACAACATGATTATAATAATCCTGATTGGGGGGGGGCACTAGATGTAGAGGTGGTGCATGAGAAGAGTAATAGCCCTTTGTGCAGTTATAATGCAATGCGCTCATTTAAAAAAATATATTGTTGATCTTTGTTTTCTTTACATTGCAAATTTCCTGAAGACATTTAAAAGCTATGTGACTCAGAAGTGGCAAACCTTTCAGTCACCACAAACCTTTGAATAGAATATATTTGGTGGAGAGTTCTCAAAAGAACTGCGGGCAAGAGAAGAAAATGATTGACTGTGTAAAATGCCTGTCAGAATAGTTGTTCCTTGGATTACAGTCTTTACGAGTCCATACACTAAATTGGTTTGATTTCCAAATAGTTTGGCTCTAAATAAGTCTCCCACAACTAATGGAAACACCTTTTCCAATTGTGTTAGTTTTTTTAAAGTCGGACAACCACACCTGGATTATGCGATTAAAAACCAGATCTCAAGACCGCCTTAGGGGACTCTTCGTATCCCGCATGTGCCAGTCTCAACGTGCGGTATACAACCCGAAAACAGATACCATTCAATAAAAACATAGGCAACAATTGCATTGTAAAGACTGCTTATTTGCTTCAGAGTGTAAAAGAACATAACAGTGGATCGATTGCAGAAAAAAGAAAGGTTTATTTAAGAAGGTGGCAAAGGAAAATGAGAATGCCGGCTTAATTTGGACTCCGGAACGAAATACGAATGAGGTGAAAAATAATGAAGCAGGTATATTATAGGTGAATAACAATGCACACTCTAACCTCTTCACGCAGCATGTGTGCGCTCCAAACTGATAAGCAATAACTCTGTATTCCACACAACGGACAAGATAGTCCAGAACAATAACAACCCTCATCTGGAACAGTATCAAACTTAGAACTCCTTCCATCAGTCCACAAAGCTTTATGTATGACCTCGGAGACATTCGAACATTTTTTTTTTATTATTTTCTGTCCAAAAATTACTTAGAAAAAACAATTTACCGCTGGTCTTTCTTTTCTTCGGACATGCATCCGCACTGATATTGACATTCTTGGAGGTAGTGACATATTTGTAGCACTGTCTTGATGCTCTCTGCTATTCAACATCAGCTTAGCCTTTGGAGACATAGTCTTTCTAATCTGTGTCGATATTACAGTGGACATCACAACAGAGCTAGGCTGTTACTTGTTAGGAGCCACAGAAGCTTAGTGTGACGTCATAGGTCAACCGGAAAATAAATACTTTTATCCGCGCTAAAAGGAAATAAGCACCTCCGAGGGTATGGGAAGAACATGGCGTGCGATCAAAGGTCACATTCAAGAGTGTGCATGGACACTGATATTTCACATGTAGGTGTGAAAATACAGAAAAACTAACTATTTGAGAATTCACACTAATTTAGTGCATGGAACGTAGTAACTTATCCTTTCTACGAAAACAAGCATTTAACTAACTGAGTTTGAAAATGTTTGAATGATTGCAGAGCAACGAGACTAAATATTGGATTTGAAAGATTACCAAGTGTTTGTTTTTTTTATTTGCCATGGAGTTTACAATCACTGACCATAGCTTATTATTGTCATTATCCACGTCTTGGAACATGGCATATTCTTGGTTTTGGTTCTGTTTGATATTACATTCTGTCAAGTGTTTGTCTTCCTCAGTTCTTTGTGGCACTTCCTGGTTTATTTCTGTTGTCCTAGCAACGCACACCTGCCTCCTGATTTATGTCCCTATATATGCCCGCCTTTGTTTGACATTCAGTCTTGGACTCTTGCTTGCTACACGCAACAGCTGACGCCACTCTTCCAACATTGTGGTAAATCTATTTTTGTATACTTGTTAGCTTATATGCTATTTTGTTTGTTTATGTCCCTAGCTTCCACGCTAGCACCCTTTGTTCTTTCTAGCTCCCAAGCTAGTTCTGTTGGTTTTTGGTTAGTGCCTTTGTGCAAGTGTTTTTGTTCTTAGTTTGTTTTATTATATAAATAAATTCTTATCCCTACCCTCACACTGTGTTCCATCTTCCGCTGCACCCACGAGAGAACAACTCGTCACCACAATGCCACCGAGACGTCACAATTTTAACCGTGTGGCTGCGGTCAACCTTTGAAATAACAATATGCTGCAAGTTAAAAATATCTAAACATTTTTGGATTACCTTTGGCACAGTTGGGACCCATGAATCCAGCAAAGCAGTGGCAACGTCCGGCGACACACTCTCCATTTCCGTTACAGCCTTTGGAGCAGCCATCCATTGTGTCTATTCAACAACATACACAGGAAATGTTAAATTATTAAATACATTAAAAGGCAAAAAAATAAAAATAAACAGCGCTCCAAACACAACTCCATCAACTGGCATAGCTTTCTGTTATTGAATGAGAGATGTGATAAGCAATGTGGATGGCTCCCCAGACACAAGAGCTATATTAGATTAGCCTGATCCAGCTGCCATCACTCTCTGGGGACTGGCCAAGCACTCACTTACTCTGTGTAGCACTAAGCACATTATGCAACATTACAGGTTGGAAACAAGCTTGGAGCACATTTACATACATCAACGCTTCATCACCAAACTGTTTACAAGAACACAATTTGGAAGGAGATTGAGGAACAAAAAATAATGACATTGTGAGTGACCCAGTTAGTGGAGAAGGGATTATAGCAGGTTTGTCCTAACTTTATCCATTGAAGACCACATACTGAAAAATCTAAGGATCTGTGGACCATTTTCATATTGTAGTTTAGAAAATACCCCAAAAATGTGTTCAAAGACACAGTAAATACGGAACAAAAAATGTGACATTTTGAATGACCCAGTTAGTGGAGAAGGGATTATAGCAGGTTTGTCCTAACTTTTTCCATTGAAGACCACATACTGAAAAATCTAAGGATCTGTGGACCATTTTGATATTGTAGTTTAAAAAATACCCCAAAAATGTGTTCAAAGACACAGTAAATACGGAACAAAAAATGTGACATTTTGAATGACCCAGTTAGTGGAGAAGGGATTATAGCAGGTTTTGTCCTAACTTTTTCCATTGAACACCACATACTGAAAAATCTAAGGATCTGTGGACCATTTTGATATTGTAGTTTTAAACATACTCAAAAAATGTGTTCAAAGACACAGTAAATACAATGTTTTAGGCGGAAACAGTCTGCATGTAACTTGTTATATAGGTAATAGGGAAAGCAATATTGCAACAATTTACGTTACTACTAGATTCCGATTACTGGAGTGATGTTTTTATTCTTGATTCGGATGTCAATTGATTTTTATTTTTTTTTACACTTGTGAAGTTCCACAGTTGACTGTGCATGTTACAACACTAAGAAAGGATTAGGTCCAATGAAATGTTTATAGAACAATTTGGGACAAATTAGGACAACAACAAAGCTGTATACAAGAAAGGCATGAGCAGACTCTTTTTCCTGAGGAAGTTTAGGTGCTTTAAAGGGGAACATTATCACCAGACCTATGGAAGCGTCAATGTATACCTAGATGGTGCAGAAAAAAGACCATCTATTTTTTTAACCGATTTCCGAACTCTAAATGGGTGAATTTTGGCGAATTAAACGCCTTTCTGTTTATCGCGCTGGAGGCGATGACGTCAGAATGTGACGTCGCCGTGGTAACACACCCGCCATTTTCATTTTCAACACATTACAAACACCGGGTCTCAGCTCTGTAATTTTCCGTTTTTTGACAAATTTTTGGAACCTTGGAGACATCATGCCTCGACGGTGTGTTGTCGGAGGGTGTAACAACACTAACAGGGAGGGATTCAAGTTGCACCACTGGCCGGAAGATGCAAAAGTGTCTGCCACCAGACCCCCATTGAATGTGCCGGAATGTCTCCACATTTTACCGGCGATGTTAAGGCAGACATGGCACAGAGATGTATGGATAACCTGCAAAAACATTTCCAACGATAGTCAACGAAATCACAAAGGTGAGTTTTGTTGATGTTGACTGCCAGCTAATCGATGCTAACATGCTATGCTAATCGATGCTAACATGCTATTTACCGGTGGTGATAAATCAGACATGGTACAGAGATGTATGGATAAACTGCAGATGCATTTGCAACTGTATTACGTTTCCTTCCACCCACATTTAATGCGAAAAAAACACTTACCAATCGACGGATTTAAGTTGCTCCAGTGTCAACGCAGCTATTTGGCCATGCTATGGCTATGAATAGCGTCAATACCTATTTGCTCAATAGCTTCAGTTTCTTCTTCAATACTTTCATACTCCAACCATCTGTTTCAATACATGCGTAATCTGTTGAATCGCTTAAGTCGCTGAAATCCGAGTTTGAATCCGAGCTAATGTCACTATATCTTGCTGTGGTATTCCCATTGTTTGTTTACATTGGCAGCACTGTGTGATGTCACAGGGAAATGGCCAGTGTCTTCACAGAGAGCGAAAACAAGGCACTTTAAAGCTTTATTTAGGGATATTCCGAGACCGGGAACATTTTGAAAAAAATTTCAAAAAATACAACAAGCCACTGGGAACTGATTTTTATTGTTTTTAACCCTTTTGAAATTGTGATAATGTTCCCCTTTAATGTGTGGAGCAAGCTCTTGGAGATCTTTTTTCAGTCTGTTGTGGCTAGTGCCCTGTACTTTGCAGTGGTTTGTTGGGGGAGCAGCACCAGCAAAAGGGACTCAAACTGATCCGGAAAGCCGGCCAAACTATTGGCACACAGTTGGAGGCGTTAGTGTCAGTGAGGGACGGGAGGACACTGGACACACTGCTCGCCATCATGGACAATGCTGCCCACCCACTCCACCAGACAATTGAGGGACAGCGTAGCTCATACTCCAACAGTCTCGTTCAGCTTCGTTCCCACAGTGTTCAATTCAAGATTTCCTTCATTCAGCACTCTATCCAGCTGAATAATCACTCGCCATACAGCAATAGATGATATCTACCGATTACCTGACTGCTTCTATGTTAGCTACCTCTCTTTGTTTATAATGTATATTTTCTGCTGGATCTACTCTATATCCCTTTTTTTGCTGCAGCTGTTACATGTACTGTAATATTGTACATGGTAATTGGGATTTGTTATATATTGTATATATATTATATAATAATAATACAATATAATAATATAATATATAGATATATATTATATACTGTATATATAATATGTAAATATTACATCCATCCATCTTCTTCCGCTTATCCGAGGTCGGGTCGTGGGGGCAGCAGCCTAAGCAGAGAAGCCCAGACTTTCCTCTCCCCACATACTTCGTCTAGCTCTTCCCGGGGGATCCCAAGGCTTTCCCAGGCCAGCCAGGAGACATAGTCTTCCCAACGTGTCCTGGGTCTTCCCCGTGGCCTCCTACCGGTTAGATAGATAGATAGATAGATAGATAGATAGATAGATAGATAGATAGATAGATAGATAGATAGATAGATAGATAGATGGATAGATAGATAGATAGATAGATAGATAGATAGATGGATGGATAGATAGATGGATAGTACTTTATTGATTCCTTCAGGAGAGTTCCTTCAGGAAAATTAAAATTCCAGCAGCAGTGTACAGAGTTGAGATCAATTTAAATAAAAGTAAAAAGTAAATAATGGGGGTTTAAATGGAAACAAAATAGAGAAATATTATAATAAGAGCAAAAACTAAAAAGCAACAATGGGAATAAAAATCTAACAGTAAAATAAGAATATAACAAGACAAAGTAGGCAGTAGTGACCATGTTATGAAAACATATTGCACTGTTATTGTTTTGCATCCCCTGTCATCCTAGTACCCTACGCCCCCCACCCCAGAGAGGAGTTGTACAGTCTAATGGCGTGTGGGACAAAGGAGTTTTTGAGTCTATTAGTCCTGCACTTGGGATGAAGCAGTCTAGAACTGAACAGGCTCCTCTGGCTACTGATAGCGGTATGCAGAGGGGGACTGGCATCATCCAGGATGCTCACTAGTTTGTCAACAGTCCTCTTCTCTGCCACCATCACCAGTGTGTCCAGTTTCATTCCGATTGTAGAACCGTCCCGCCTGATCAGTTTCTCAAGTCTGGAGCTGTCCTTCTTAGATGTACTGCCCCCCCAGCACACTAACATGTAGAACAGAACACTGGCAACCACAGACTGGTAGTACATCCACAGGAATTTTTTGCAGATGTTGAAGGAGTGCAGCCTCCTGAGGAAGTACAGCCTGCTCTGTCCTTTCTTGTACTGGTGGTCTGTGTTAACAGTCCAATCCACCTTATTGTCCACCCAAACCCCGAGGTACTTGAATGAGTCCACGGTCTGTACCTCAACTCCCTCGATCACAATAGGTTGTGACCGTGGACTCGACCTCCCAAAGTCAATGACCAGCTCCTTGGTCTTTGATGGATTGAGCTGCAAGAGGTTCGTGTGGCACCAGACAGCAAAGTCCCTCACCAGATTCCGAAACTCCTCCTCTCTGCCGTCCCTGAGGCACCCGACAATGGCTGTGTCATCCGCGTACTTCTGGATGTGACACATCTCAGAGTTGTAGCAGACGTGCCCTTAACACCTCCCTAGGGAGGCGTTCGGGTGGCATCCTGACCAGATGCCCGAACCACCTCATATGGCTCCTCTCGATGTGGAGGACCAGCAGGTTTACTTTGAGCTCCTCCCGGATGGGAGAGCTTCTCACCTTATCTCTAAGGGAGAGCCCCGCCACACGGCGGAGGAAACTCATTTCGGCCGCTTGTACCCGTGATCTTATCCTTTCGGTCATGACCATAGGTGAGGATGGGAACGTAGATCGACCGGTAAATATTACATATATGTTATATTTTATATTGCCACTATAGTACATTTTTTGTCTATTTTATACCTGCATTATCCTTTCCATCCTTACCCTTTGTAACTTAGCTACCATGTGGAACAATTTCCCTTGTGGATCAATAAAGTTTGTCTTTGTCCTCCAAGGGGTTCAGAAACATTTGTGTTCACCCCTAAATTAAATATGTTTGGAACGAACAGGGTTCTTTCTAGAGTTGGCCAGTGGTATAAACTGAGCAATCGGAGGAGAAGGCACTTTGTCAATGAGGTGACCAAGAACCTGATTGTCACTTTGACAGAATGCGGCGAGAGGAGAACTTTACAGAGTCTAACATTTGAGACAGAGATTGAACTTTTACCGTCATATTTAGAGGAAACCAAACACCGCTCATCACCTGGATGATATAGTGAAGAAACATCATACTGTAGATATATCTTTCAGTATGCAGGCATGAGAGACAAGTATAGAGGAAAAGATGGATGCAGCAATCTACCGCAACTTCCTTGATGAAAACCTGCTCCAGATCCCCACTTGACCTCAGGCTGAGGCCAGGGTTCCTTTTTCAGCAGACATTGATCCTAAGCACATAACCTGGGCATTAAAGGAATAACTTCAGGACAACTCTGTAAATGTCCTTGAGTGGCTCTGTCAGAGCCCAGACTTGAATCCGATTATCATTTCTGGAGAGATGTGAAAATGGCTCCGCACCGACACTTCCCATCAAACTTGATGGAGCTTGAGAGGTGCTGCATGGAGGAATGTGTGAAACTGCCCAAATATTGCATGCCTGTGAACATTCTCATCCATCCAGGTGAATGTATTCTCAGGGACTGGAATCAATGGCAACTGGATTTTTCAGGTCGTTTTTGAACAGTGTTTCTCGATTATTTTCTATCATGACTAACCACGGGGCACAGAAATTTCCGTGACCCCCCCTATTATTTGTCCGTACAATACCAAGTTTTGATAAATTAAATAACGTGCATTTAAGTAAAACATGTTGTCTGTCTATCTGTGTTGGCCCTGCGATGAGGTGGCGACTTGTCCAGGGTGTACCCCGCCTTCCGCCCGATTGTAGCCGAGATAGGTGCCAGCGCCCCCCGCGACTCCAAAAAAGGAAATAAGCGGTAGAAAATGGAGGGATGGATAAAAAAAAAGGTCCTGGTTGACATTTTGATGAAATAATTGTATTTGTGTTAAATTATTGGGGTCTTTCTTAAAGTCATTCAAATTATGCAAGGAAGTAGTTTACTGTAATTAATCTCAAATCACCAAAAGGCAAAAGTGTGATTGATTAATCCGATTTAAAAATGTAATTGTTTGATAAGCACTAGTTGAAATCAAAACTATGTTAGCCAAATCAGGCTAAATCTAATATAAAATTACTTTATGAGCAATGTTATTTTGTTCATACGCATAAAATGATGTAAAACATGTTTTTATGTGGTGAACCAACAAATATGGCATCCCACTATGTGTATTAATTTATTTTATGATGTTTTCATCCATCGGTATGTTTTTAAAATATGCAATCTATATGTAAATTTGAACTGGGCTTTTATCTGGTTAGGCCTTGTTTTTACATTCTATTTCCACAAGAGGATCACAATCTATACTATTTTGTAGGGGTGTGGGAAAAAAAATCGATTCAAATTCGAATCAGAATGGATTCTCTTTTTTTTTTTTTAAATCGATTTTTTGGGGGGGATTTTTTTGGAGGATGTTTTTTTTTTTTGTTTAATTAATCAATTCACCAAAACAATATACAGCAATACCATAACAATGCAATCCAATTCCAAAACCAAACCTGACCCAGCAACACTCAGAACTGCAATAAACAGAGCAATTGAGAGGAGCCACAAACACGACACAGAACAAACCAAAAGTAGTGAAACAAAAATAAATATTATCAACAACAGTATCAATATTAGTTATAATTTCAACATGGCAGTGATTAAAAATTATTCAATGACATTATCATTAGACATTTATAAAAATAAAAAAAAAGAACAATAGTGTCACAGTGGCTTACACTTGCATCTCATCTCATAAGCTTGACAACACACTGTGTCCAATAGTTTCACAAAGATAAAATAAGTCATATTTTTGGTTCGTTTAATCGTTAATACAAATGTACATTATTGCAATCAGTTGATAAAACATTGTCCTTTACAATTATAAAAGCTTTTTACAAAAATCTACTACTCTGCTTGCATGTCAGCAGACTGAGGTAGATCCTGCTGAAATCCTATGTATTGAATGAATACAGAATCCTTTTGAATCGGGAAAACATCGTTTTTGAATCGAGAATCGTGTTGAATTGAAAAAAACCCAAAGATTCAAAGCCCTACTATTTTGTTTATACATTTTATTTTGTTTATAATATTGTGGTAGCCGATCATATTATTTATATTTCTGTAGTCCTGCATATATTAAGTTAAATTAATTATTTGTTTTTTGATGAATACTTGGGCCTACTGCACTACTGCAATTTGGTGCTGGACATTGTGCTGGGGTTTGATGAATACTTGGGCCTACTGTGCTACTGCACTTTAGTGTTGGTCATTATGGTTTTGGGAGGCATTTTTTTGTTATTTATATTTCTTTGGTAATGTATATTTTAGGTTAAATTATTGATTTTTTTAGGTAGAAAGTCATTTACATTCTGTGTCATTTACAGCACCTGTGATGAAAGCATATAGGGGCGCATAGGTGAAACTGATTGGACAAATATCGGGTTGAGAGACTGGCGGTGAAAACATTTTTATACCACTGCTTACGCAACACTTGAGCTTAGTTTTGTTTATAGCTTTGTAAGTAGTCAGAGCTGTTTTTGTTAACCTAGGAATGAAAAACATTTTTTTTGTTCCAAATAAAGCTATTTTTGGAAAGACTTAAGTTGTAGTTTGAAGTGCGTATAAAAGTCCACCACCTGTCCTGGCTCAGCCCACGGCCTTTGGTTTAGAACCTGGAAAGCTTGGAGAGGCCAATAAAAATATACTAAAGTATTATAATAATTTCTTTATTATTGTGTACATACTGTGGTACTCTTTGGGTTAAATCTGCGACCCCGGATATTACCTTCAATCAATCCATGTTTACTTATATAGCCCTAAATCACGAGTGTCTCAAAGGGCTGCACAAGCCACAACAACATCCTTGGGTCGCATCCCACATCAGGACAAGAAAACACTCTACCCAATGGGATAACAATGAGAGACCTTGGCGACCGGTGCAATGGACGTCTAGTGGATCCAGCATAATATTGTGAGAGTCCAGTCCTTAGTGGATCCAACATAATAGTATCTCATGTGTCTCCTGTGTGACACGTGTGTTTGAAAATATAGTTCCTTGAATATTCATTCTTAAGTCAGCTGGGATAGGCTCCAGTTTATCCATGACTCTGATCAGAGGAGGGAAATAAATGAACAAAGTTTGGCTACACTGAGTGTCATTCAAGGTAATTTAACGGTGGGCCAAGTACAAAGTTGCTGGCAGAGTTGCAAAATGGTGGATATTGTTGCTGACAAGATCTACACTGTAATTAAAATAGGTGTCACGGATGTCGTCCTTTATGTGACCCTCAGCCCCTCTGCACCAAAATCAAACCTCTGTTCTCTGCTGAATTCCTCTGTTTTCAAGAGCATGAATGAAAAATCTGTCATTGGCACGGACCACACACATGCATACTCCCACACTTTACAAACACATGTACAAAAAAAAAATCTGCAACATGATTCTTGCCTTGAGGCACGCGTGACAGATGCTAATAACGAGACAGGCAGACTGGCACGGCAGTGTCATCCTCCACTGCAGCGCATCACTATAGAAACCAAAGTCATTTTCACCTCCATCAACTGTCACCCTCACACTGATGGAAGGGAGTGCCAATCATCTCCCACACAGTCAGGAAAACTCCACATGTGGGTCTTCAATCCTCTTGGAAGAAGAAAAAAAAAATGAACTCACACCCATGAATTGTAATATTGGATGTGGCACCAGACAAATGCATTGCCCAAAAGCTCATCTGCAAGGTCACCGAGGAGCTTGGATGCTGTGATCTGTGAAGAAGCTCAAGGAGTCGCTGATCAGTGGGGTTGTCATGGTGAAATAAGCTCTGTATCTTTCAGGTCAATATCTCAGCCATAAACGTATCCAAGCAATTAACAGGTAATGCATGAAGAACAGTGTATTTACTTGGCTATATATGACGTGCGAGTGTATGCGTGCATACTTTATTCTTCCCACTTACTAAACCCGTTTCAGTTAGAAATCATTCATGCCATAAGTTATTGCAGCTAAGTGCGATTATAAAACGGGTACTTCCAGGCGAGTGGTCTGATTGGTCAAATAAGCATTCCAATTGTAGTTTATGAGCCTTTAAAGTTCCAGCCATGCTTTATGATCCTTGGGCTTAATGTGAAATGAATTGACTACTCAGCTTACTAGAAATAGCCACACATTTGCTCACCATCTTTTTAATCATATGTTTCATACAAAAGACGCAGTGTCCGTATCTTTGTAAATAAATAAAAAAGAGAATGTTTTCTGATAATTTGTCGGTACATTAAAACTGGGAAAAGAGCTCGGAGGATGCGTGGGTCGTTGTGATGCACTGGCATTTGCATTATGCACAATTAGCTCACAGGCTGCGGGTCAATAAAAATAAGTCGAACACATTATCATTTTTAAGTGGCCATTTTAAATCAGTGAATACACATTTTACTATGTATGTTTTTAAGATATATAAACATGCCACCTTTGATGACAGTAAAATATTAACTTTTTTTTTTTTTTCCCCCCAGATCCAAGTCAGTTTTAACTATCAGGCCTGTTCCAGTGGTGGTCCATAAATAACCAACATACTGTAATGTGTTTTGACTGATGCAGGGCAAACCAGCCATCAGCTGACCAAACACACACAGCTTTAAATGTGGTTTCAGTGTCACTTTTATTTAGGTTCCCCATACCCCCCCCCGTCTCAGGAAATTGATGACCATAATGATTGTGCAGCATCGCAGTACATGTAATCACATACCTCATTGCTTTTGCAGGCATGTTTTATGACCAGCCGTGTATTTTTATGACACGCATATCTTAGTAAATCAGCATTCACTTCATGTATTGTTTTCCTATTCATTGTGTTCTCATATTTTCCTCCTGTCATGTTCACTGCGGTTTATTGATTTTGTTTATTTATTTTATACAACAATCTTATTCTGCTCACTTATTTATTCTCCATATACTTGGCTGGATCCAGTTACTCTTTGCCATAAAAAAAAGCTCAATTTCCCGACAAAGATCATCTCGTTTCTGCCTCTTCTTCCTCGAAAACTCAATTCGTAGTTAGCAGCAGAATGCAGTGTACTATGGCTCAGCGCTTTTGATACACTTAATCTAAAATCATTTATGATACATATAGATCGATATTTTATTTTTATTTGTTTTAAACTTTGTTCCACCCCTTTTTTGTGTAATCCAAGTCACTTGAGAATTACTAGTGTACAATATAAAGGACTGACAGCTGCTCTTCTTAGCCCATCTCTTTCGACTATTATTAGATGAGGGACTGTTTCTAATTCCACTCAGAATATACAAACTAAACACATGTGTTTGTGTTATATTTTGGTCTATGCACAACATAATTCAACCGGTTGACAACTCTGGAATAAAACCCATGTTTATTTGTTCCATGCTGTCAGTCATTACATAAAGAATCTGTCAACGTGACAATAACTGATGACTTCAGAACACTGTTTTGACACTCAGCGTCCACAGAGTCAGGCTTACCCGCGCTTGGCTGGAGGCTGTTTGATTTATTTCGGTTTTGTTTTTACATCGTAGCAGTGTTAATTTCGTCGATTAATATTTTTCGTCTCAGTTATCGTCAACAACATTTCTTCTCCTGACAAAAACAAGATGATAACCAATCAAAACAAAATGCCCGTTAACTAAGGCATAATACAATTAACTGAAATGTTTTTTATATATGAAAACGAGTGGAAAATATCGACAGAAACGAAATCAAATCATATTTATTTTTGTCTTATTGATGGGTGGGATAAATTCGGAACATATCAATCACAACTTTTTAACAACGTACATGTGATAGAGAAGCAGGGAGTTAATTTCAAAGGAAATGTTAAATATCCGTCCATACAAACATTTTCAACCGCTTATTCCCTTTTGGTGTCGCGGGGGCGCTGGTGCCTATCTCAGCTACAATCGGGCGGAAGGCGGTGTACACCCTGGACATGTAGCCACCTCATCGCAGGGCCAACACAGATAGACAGACAACATTCACACTCACATTCACACACTAGGGCCAATTTAGTGTTGCCAATCAATCTATCCCCAGGTGCATGTCTTTGGAAGTGGGAGGAAGCCGGAGTACCCGGAGGGAACTCACGCATTCACGGGGCGAACATGCAAACTCCACTAAAAAAAGATCCCGAGCTCGGGATTGAACCCTGACTACCCAGGACCTTCATATTGTGAGGCAGACGCACTAACCCCTCTGCCATCGTGAAGCCGTTAAATAAAGACAGAAAATAGCGCTCATTGAACAACGATCAACCTTGAGAAATCCTATTGCGTGTGCTGAATAATTATATTTGCATCTTTTCCTCTTAGTATTGTGGGCGTTCTGATGATCAGCATATATTCTGCATATTCATAAATACAGACACGCGAAACAGATTACGCTACTTACTCTTCTCACTTCAGGGACACAATCCACGTTTAGTAGATCAACTTTGCGTGTACTATCAAGTTTGCACGTGTTTTAGTAGACACAAACCTTTTATAGATAAGACCGATGTTATCTTCCAAAGGTTGGTTTAGGTTTAACATAATAGTTCACTTGTAATTACTGTCCTTGACAATGGCTTGTGCTCTCTGTGCAAGATACACAATAAACAGATGAAATACTCCAGATGACTTATGTTCAGCTTAGTTTTGCTCCCTTGCCCTTTACACACGTAAATGTCAGCCTGAAGATTCTGCTTATCTTTGAATTATGTGACAGGCCAAATGAGTGAAATCTGCTATACTGCTTGATGAACGAGGTTTTTAAACATTTTCAATTTGCATCTAACATTTACAGTAGAGACCCAAAATGATTTATAGCCTGGCCATGATTTGTGGAATGGGTGTCTTGTGGGCGGACGTTATTCATTTACATTTTGACACTTAGGTCATGTCCGCGCAAAGAAACCCACATTTCACTTACTTTTGTGTTAAATAAAATCTCCATCCAATTTAGTTTAAAAAATCCATTTTGGACAATCCCAAATACGAACAAGCATCCGCAGCTGTTTTTCAAGCTGCTGCACCTTAATGGAGTATGCATAATTGTGAACTTAACTGTGTATTGGTGATCCTGGTCTAATTCCCTTCCGATCAATACTTCTTGCACTTAGCCAATCAACTATGTTAAATCCTCATGCCTAATGTATTTTATTTTGACAAGGAAGTTGTTCCTTTATTCACTGCTCAGGTAGTTATCTAAGTGTCAATATTAAACCATGCAGTGCTGCATTCGAGACAAAAAATAACAGAAACTCAATTTCTACTAAAATCTTTGTGTTCACAGCAATCAGCCTCTCTTAGGGAGTTGTGTCGTTATTACAAACAGCTGTTTTGCTTCTTTCACACCAAACTCACTCCAATAATGTAAAAAGTTCAAAACACACACAGGTTCCAAACACTCTTGTCAATTTGTTTATAAAACAAGCTGAGACCAGTGAGTGGAAGAAATGTTTTTGTTCCGAGGAAAAAAATCACATACAACTACCGGGTAAGCTGTAAAATGCATCCTCACCTATGGGAGTGCTGTGGAGCAAGACCTGCTCCAGGTTGCGCCCATCGTTGTAGAGAGCCAGGTGCCAGGTGCCAGGGTCCATGTACTCGATGAAGCGTGTCTCTTGGAGGCTGCTCAGCAGCAGACCTTTAGGGGCTTTGCCAGGGACTGGATCACTCAAAGACCTGGGCAGTGCCTTTCCATCCAGCAGTTTCACAAAGTCAAACTAAACACAGTGAAGAAAGACAATGCTTTTCAGTCCATTTGTTCCCCCAACAGTTAAATATGTTCAATTGCCCAGATAGAACAAAGATCCTTAACTATTTAGTTGTTTTTATTTACATGTCACATGCCAGATAAATGACGGCCAATACAATGCTGCAACTAGTGCTGTCAAGGGATTAAAACAATTTAGAGATTAATTGAATATGGTCTGTAATTCCATCCATCCATTTTCTACCGCTTATTCGAGGTCGGGTCACGGGGGCAGCAGCCTAAGCAGAGAAGCCCAGACTTCCCTCTCCCCAGCCACTTCATCCGGCTCCTCTCGCCAAGGCGTTCCCAGGCAAGCTGGGAGATATAATCCTCCCAATGTGTCCTGGGTCTTCCATGTACCTTCTTACCGGTCGGACGTGCCCTAAACACCTCCCTAAGGAGGCGTTCAGGTAGCATCCTGACCAGATTCCCAAATCACCTCATCTGGCTCCTCTCAATGTGGAGGAGCAGCAGCTTTACTTTGAGCTCCCCCCACATAACAGATCTTCTCAAACTATCTCTAAGGGAGAGCCCCGCCACCCAATGGAGGAAACTCATTTCGGCCACTTGTACACATAATCTTGTCCTTTCGGTTATAACCCAAAGCTCATGACCATAGGTGAGAATGAGAACGTAGATCGACCGGTAAATTGAGAGCTCTGCGTTCTGGTTCATCTCCTTCTTTACCACAACGGACCGATTAAGGGTCCGCATCACAGCAGACGCCGCACCGCCTGTCAAGCTCACAATCCACTCTTCCCTCACTCGTGAACAAAACTCTGATACACTTGAACTTGGGCAAGATCTCTTCCCCAACACTCCACCCATTTCCAGGCTTGGTGGTGTGGATTCTCATTCCAGTTGCTTTATGCTCGGCTGCGAACCAATCCAGTGAGAACTGAAGATCCTGGCCACATGAAGCCATCAGGACCACATCATCTGTAATTAATTAATATGATCTCATTTTCAATCCGACCCAACAATTGCTGACAATTGTTATAAAAAAAAAATTACGTGTATAATAAAAAAGTGACATTGTAAAGTAATTTCATGTTTTCTGCCACACACAAATATGGCATAGAATAAATAACACTAGTACAGATTACAACAATAATGCCAACAAAATCACTGTACTGAGTTTCCACATTTGTACTTTCTGTCATTACATGATGCCTTTTGGCTTAATCGGTTCGCAGCCGAGTGTGAAGCGACCGGAATGAGAATCAGCACCTCCAAGTCCAAGTCCATGGTTCTCGCCCGGAAAAGGGTGGAATGTCATCTCCGATTTGGGGAGGAGACCCTGCCCCATTTGGAGGAGTTCAAGTACCTAGGAGTCTTGTTCATGAGTGAGGGAAGAGTGGATCGTGAGATCGACAGGCGGATCGGTGCGGCGTCTTCAGTAATGCGGACGTTGTACCGATCTGTTGTGGTGAAGAAGGAGCTGAGCCGGAAGGCAAAGTTCGCAATTTACCGGTCGATCTACCTTCCCATTCTCACCTATGGTCATGAGCTTTGGGTCATGGCGGAAAGGATAAGATCACGGGTACAAGCAGCCGAAATGAGTTTCCTCCGCCGTTTGGCGGGGCTCTCCCTTAGAGATAGGGTGAGAAGCTCTGCCATCCGAGAAGAGCTCAAAGTAAAGCCGCTGCTCCTCCACATCGAGAGGAGCCAGATGAGGTGTTCGGGCATCTGGTCAGGATGCCACCCGGACGCCTCCCTAGGAAGGTGTTTAGGGCACATCCAACCAGTAAGAGGCCACGGGAAAGACCCAGGACACGTCGGGAAGACTTTGTCTCCCGGCTGGCCTGGGAACGCCTCGGGATCCCCCGGGAAGAGCTGGACGAAGTGGCTGGGGAGAGGGAGGTATGGGCTTCCCTGCTTAGGCTGCTGACCCCGCGACCCGACCTCGGATAAGCGGAATAAGATGGATGGATGGGCTTAATCCTTTATTTTTTTTTCAGGTTTTTTTGGGGATAGACCACAAAAAATCAGCCGCATTGTGCAGGAGTCCTGCGCTTCTCCGCCTTGGCCAGTAAAAATATTATTAATCGAACGATAAATGAAAATGAACTGGATAACTTAAATTGCCATGGTTGTGTGTGTGTTTTCTTCATATGTCGCTTTCAAACAGAGAACAAGAGGTTTCGCTCTCTGCAGTGAAACCAGGCGAATGGCCGCAGCAGCTCGGGAATAGTTTGCCAATGCCAGCGAACACGTAAGCATTCCTCATGCACACATTCCTCAGCAAGGAAACACTTCCTATCAGGTAAATTAATCAATCAATCAATCAAAGGTTACTTATATAACCCTAAATCACGAATATAGAATGACTCTGGCGAGTTGGTTGCTGTGGTCATGGAACCCTGGGTCTTACAGAAGAGTATCCGGTGTGGTGGTGGGGGGGGGGGGTCACGACAAGCTGCTGTTGCTCATCATGCCACTTAGAGTTCTGTTGTGCTCCACACTGTCACATGAAGCTAGTTTGAACACAGCTTTAATTTAGCGATTCCAAATTAGATGAAAAAAATAACGCTGTCATTTGACGCAATTAGCTACGGCATAAAGGTTCGCCCTTGCATTCTCTCTTTATACACTGTATATACAGTATAAGCTCATTGAAGTAGCATATACTAACTGTGGCTTATGGCCCAACTCAGGCTTGTCACATTAGTGTCCAAAAACACTAATTAGATTTCTTTGTGGAAAGATTGGAAAAAATGTCGCCTTTGGTTCTGAACATGTCAGCCTTTGACTACTATTTGCTTGAGTGTGTCATACTAGGTCAAAGCAACTTATTTCTAACATATTTTGGAAATTATGATGGGAGGGGTCAAAATCAACATGAAGACCTGGTTTATTAGAAGTCAAAGAGAGAACTATATCATACCTGTCAATATTTGCATTACAAAATACGGCACATTTCCCAGTTAGATAGGTGAAAATAAAGTTAAAGTAAAAAGAAAGGTACCAATGATTTTCACACACTAGGTGTGGTGAAATGCGTCCTCTGCATTTGACCCATCATCTTGTTCACCCCCTGGGAGGTGAGGTTAGTAGTGAGCAGCAGCAGTGGCCGCGCCCGGAAACATTTTGGTGATTTAACCCCCAATTCCAACCCTTGACGCTGACTGCCAAGCAGAGTAGTAATGGGTCACATTTTTATAGTCTTTGGTATGACTCGGCCGGGGTTGGAACTCACGACCTACCGATCTCACTGTAACCACAAGGTCACTGAGCAGGTATAGTTAAAGAATTTATTGATAATAACAAAAAAAAAAAAAATTGTGCCAACCCAAAAAAACAAACGAGTATTAAAAAACATAGGAGATTTTTTGCCATGCCAGCTCACATCACTTCTTCCTCACATGCTATACGAACATCGGTGCTACATATCCTCCAAAAAGCATGAGCGAGTCCGACCCTGCTGCTCTTTAAAAAGGATAATAAGCGCCTCATTTGTTAAGAGCTGTGCATAAATGTTGTTTTGTTGGCACATATGGTACACAGGT
The DNA here is from genome assembly GCF_033978795.1 of Nerophis ophidion. Taxonomy (NCBI): domain Eukaryota; kingdom Metazoa; phylum Chordata; class Actinopteri; order Syngnathiformes; family Syngnathidae; genus Nerophis; species Nerophis ophidion. The sequence continues at coordinate 63,475,259 of NC_084615.1, read as the reverse complement.
AGGAAAAACTACATTCAATATGTTTTTGTAGCCTATTATTAAAAAAAAAAAAAAAAAAAAAAAAAAAAATATATATATATATATATATATATATATATATATATATATTAGGGCTGCGAATCTTTGGGTGTCCCATGATTCGATTCAATATTGATTCTTGGGGTCACGATTCAATAATATATCGATTTTTTCGATTCGATTCGATTCTCGATTCAAAAATAATATTTTTCAGATTCAAAACTATCTGTATTCATTCAATACATAGGATTTCAGTAGGATTTACCCCAGTCTGCTGACATGCTAGCAGAGTAGTAGATTCCAAAAAAAAAAAAGCTTTTATAATTGTAAGGACAATGTTTTATCAATTGATTGAAATAATGTACATTTGTTTTAACTATTAAAGGAACAAAAAATATGACTTATTTTATCTATGTGAAAACATTGGACACAGTGTGTTGTCAAGCTTATGAGATGTGATGCAAGTGTAAGCCACTGTGACACTATTGTTCTTTTTTTTTATTTTTTACAAATGTCTGCTGGTAATGTCAATGAGGGATTTTTAATCACTGCTATGCTGAAATTCTAACTAATATTGATACTGTTGTTGATGATATTAATTTTTGTTTCACTACTTTTGGTTTGTTCTGTGTCGTGTTTGTGTCCTCTCAATTCCTCTGTTTATTGCAGTTCTGAGTGTTGCTGGGTCAGGTTTGGTTTTGGAATTGGATTGCATTGTTATGGTATTGCTGTGTAGGTGTTTGTTGGATTGATAAAAAAAATATAGATTTTTTAAAAATGACAATCGATTCTGAATCTCACAACGTGTTCGATTCGATTTCATCAAGCAAATTATTTTGACCGCAAATGCTCTTTTACCTTAACCGCTGATGGTTCCCTGAGAGGCGGTGCGGGCTGTTACCAGTGATCAGGTCAATGCATATGACAAATGTAGCTACAAGATACATCCTGACTGACTGGATTTTAAATCGAACAGCTACCAGGGTTTGAGCAAATAAATGGCGTGCATTAAAGTCAAGTCAAAACTGTTCCTGCATGACATGTCAAAAGATTGGGGTCTTTTTTTTTTTTTTAAGTTGACTTAAATTAAACAAGCAAGTGATTTAATGCAAAAGTGTGTTTATTCTGATAACTATTAATCGTTTCACAACACTACTAACATAGAAAGGGGCATTCTTATGGCCCCATTCGTCCCGATTTACCTGACACATGAAATGTGGGGGATTAAGGGGGCAGTGTGGAATATCTTAAAAACATGTTTTGTGGCAATTCCTACTTTGACCTACAGTACAGTTGCTATGTATAGCTGCGCTTGCCATCATTTTTAGCGGATGGGTTTGCAAAACAATTAACCCCCCCCCTTCGCTTACGTACGATCCACCCAGGAATGAGGCCATATCCCTTCCCTACGGTACAATATAACAGCTTACATTATATTATACATTATATTGTGTCATTGGCTTACTCTCAAATGTGGTCTGTAGTATGGTGCTGACGAATTACCAAAACATGTTTGTACAAGGACAAAAGCAAAACTTTACAGAGGTCTGTGCACTAGTTTAGCAGAATCAACGAGTAGCACGTGAAGCTTCCCCATTTCCCTTGTGACCTGGCAATCACTAGGATTGATCGGCTTTAAAAGCAAACTGCAGATGAGGAGTTAATGCCTTCAATTTAGAGATTGACTGAAAACTGGCACACTGGCAGCTTACGCAGACGCAGTAGTTTAGGAAAAGTACACTTTACTGCTACATTTTTTTTTTTTTTTTTTCCATCCTTTTGTTTTTTTTTGCTTCATGCTAAATTTGATGTGTCACTGAATGCTGACTTTGTTTTTTTAGAAAGGCTCAGGGTAACAATTTTCCTAATGTGTTGCTTTGGAATCTTAACAATGAGGAACACAAGTTTTTGGCATGTCAAATTTTTTCGGATCACGGTGATATATCTTGTTGAGTTGCAGATTGTAGATATTTATAATGCTGTAGATTTGTCCCGTGTCACATGACACTTCAAATACAGCATTGCAGCTTCAACTCATTGGACATTTTTGGGGGATATTATTTCATTTTTTAAAGCATATTGTACGATTTATTTGGCCCAAAATAAACATTTTGAAGTGAAAATATAAATGCTACTAGAGCATTGTCTAATGGAAGAGACCAAACCAATCAGAGCACACTGTTCAGCATCATGCACATTGCTACATTGGATTTAAAGCGTAAAGTTGACCATAGGGCAGGGGTCGGGAACCTTTTTGGCCTAGAGAGCCATGAAAGCCAAATATTTTAAAATATATTTCTTTGAGAGCCATATACAATTTTTAAACACTAAATACAACTAAATGTGTGCATTTTTAAGTAAGACCAACATTTTTAGAGTATAATAAGTCTCATTCTTTTTAATAACATTGTTATTATAAAGCTAACCATTCATCCATCCATCCATTTCCTACCGCTTGTCCCGTCCGGGGTTGCTGGAGCCAATCTATTAACACTGACACGATTGTATATACGGCGGATACTGCCCTCCAAAATAGTTTCTCTCGTTTTGAGGAAATAACATTAGAGGAATTGTTACAACGTGTAAATGGAATAAAACAAACAACATGTTTACTTGACCCTCTTCCTGGGAAACTGATCAAGGAGCTCTTTGTATTATTAGGTCCATCAGTGCTAAATATTATAAACTTATCACTTTCCTCGGGCACTGTTCCCCTAGCATTCAAAAAAGCGGTTATTCATCCTCTTCTTAAAAGACCTAACCTCGATCCTGACCTCATGGTAAACTACCGACCGGTGTCTCACCTTCCCTTTATTTCAAAAATCCTCGAAAAAATTGTTGCGGAGCAGTTAAATGAACACTTAGCGTCTAACAATCTATGTGAAACCTTTCAATCCGGTTTCAGGGCAAATCACTCGACTGAGACAGCCCTCGCAAAAATGACTAATGATCTATTGCTAACGATGGATTCTGATGCGTCATCTATGTTGCTGCTCCTCGATCTTAGCGCTGCTTTCGATACCGTCGATCATAATATTTTATTAGAACGTATCAAAACACGAATTGGTATGTCAGACTTAGCCCTGTCTTGGTTTAACTCTTATCTTACTGATAGGATGCAGTGTGTCTCCCATAACAATGTGACCTCGGACTACGTTAAGGTAACGTGTGGAGTTCCCCAGGGTTCGGTCCTTGGCCCTGCACTCTTCAGCATCTACATGCTGCCGCTAGGTGACATCATACGCAAATACGGTGTTAGCTTTCACTGTTATGCTGATGACACCCAACTCTACATGCCCCTAAAGCTGACCAACACGCCGGATTGTAGTCAGCTGGAGGCGTGTCTTAATGAAATTAAACAATGGATGTCCGCTAACTTTTTGCAACTCAATGCCAAAAAAACGGAAATGCTGATTATCGGTCCTGCTAGACACCGAACTCTATTTAATAATACAACTCTAACATTTGACAACCAAACAATTAAACAAGGCGACACGGTAAAGAATCTGGGTATTATCTTCGACCCAACTCTCTCCTTTGAGGCACACATTAAAAGCGTTACTAAAACGGCCTTCTTTCATCTCCGTAATATCGCTAAAATTCGCTCCATTCTGTCCACTAAGGACGCTGAGATCATTATCCATGCGTTTGTTACGTCTCGCCTCGACTACTGTAACGTATTATTTTCGGGTCTCCCCATGTCTAGCATTAAAAGATTACAGTTGGTACAAAATGCGGCTGCTAGACTTTTGACAAGAACAAGAAAGTTTGATCACATTACGCCTGTACTGGCTCACCTGCACTGGCTTCCTGTGCACTTAAGATGTGACTTTAAGGTTTTACTACTTACGTATAAAATACTACACGGTCTAGCTCCATCCTATCTTGCCGATTGTATTGTACCATATGTCCCGGCAAGAAATCTGCGTTCAAAGGATTCCGGCTTGTTAGTGATTCCCAAAGCCCAAAAAAGTCTGCGGGCTATAGAGCGTTTTCCGTTCGGGCTCCAGTACTCTGGAATGCCCTCCCGGTAAGAGTTCGAGATGCCACCTCAGTAGAAGCATTTAAGTCTCACCTTAAAACTCATTTGTATACTGTAGCCTTTAAATAGACTCCCTTTTTAGACCAGTTGATCTGCTGTTTCTTTTCTTTTTCTTCTATGTCCCACTCTCCCCTGTGGAGGGGGTCTGGTCCGATCCGGTGGCCATGTACTGCTTGCCTGTGTATCGGCTGGGGACATCTCTGCGCTGCTGATCCGCCTCGACATCTCTGCGCTGCTGATCCGCCTCCGCTTGGGATGGTTTCCTGCTGGCTCCGCTGTGAACGGGACTCTCGCTGCTGAGTTGGACCCGCTTTGGACTGGACTCTCGCGACTGTGTTGGATCCATTGTGGATTGAACTTTCACAGTATCATGTTAGACCCGCTCGACATCCATTGCTTTCCTCCTCTCTAAGGTTCTCATAATCATTATTGTCACAGACGTCCCACTGGATCATTATTGTCACCGATGTCCCACTGGGTGTGAGTTTTCCTTGCCCTTATGTGGGCCTACCGAGGATGTCGTGGTGGTTTGTGCAGCCCTTTGAGACACTAGTGATTTAGGGCTATATAAGTAAACATTGATTGATTGATTGATTGAATCTCAGCTGCATTCGGGCGGAAGGCGGTGTACACCCTGGACAAGTCGCCACCTCATCAAAGGGCCAACACAGATAGACAGCATTCACACTTACATTAACACACTAGGGCCAATTTAGTGTTGCCAATCAACCTATCCCCAGGTACATGTCTTTCGAAGTGGGAGGAACCCACACAGTCACGGGGAGAGCATGCAAACTCCACACAGAAAGATCCCGAGCCCGGGATTGAACCCAGGACTACTCAGGACCTTTGTATTGTGAGGCACATGCACCACCGTGCTGCCCTGAAGCTAAACATTATTAAATAAAATACTTCTTATCATTAATACGACTTTTTCAACAGGTGTGGTACAAATTGGATGGATGGATTGAATTGCATGAGAATGTTCTATATTTTTAACACTGTGATCACCAATATCAACTAAGATTTATCGTAGAGGCGGATGCAGTCATCAAAAGAGCCGCATCTGGCTCGAGAGCCATAGGTTCCCTACCCCTGCTACAGGGTGTCCTGCTCTGTGGCCCAAAGTGGTTAGAGTGTCCACCCTGAGATCGGTAGGTTGTGAGTTCTGAGTTATACCAAAGACTATAAAAATGTGACCCATTACCTCCCTGCTTGGAACTCAGCATGAAGGGTTGGATTTAGGGCTTAAATCACCAACAATGATTCACCCCCTGCTCCCCTCACCTCCCAGGGGGTGAACAAGGGGATGGGTCGAATGACAATCATTGGTTCTTCAACTTAACTTTAACTTAACTCGGGAGTGTCTAGGGCATACTTGCCAACCCTCATGGATTTTCCGGGAGACTCCCAAAATTGAGCGCCTCTCCCGAAAAACCCGCGAAAGAAAATTTCTCCCGAAAATCTCCTGAAATTCAGCCAGAGCTGGACGCCCCCTCCAGCTCCATGCGGACATGAGTGGGGACAGCCTGTTTTCACGTCCGCTTTCCTGTTATATAAACAGCTTGCCTGCCCAATCACATTACAACATCTACGGATTTTAATAAAAAACTGCACACACAAGGAGACGAAGCAGAAGAACGAGGAAGTTAGAGCCATGGCGACACCGTCTGTAATAGAGTGATTCTATGTTGTCTGTTGCCATCTCCTGGTGAATGTTGGCTATAGCGTTATGGGGTTGCTTTTTGATTGGCCAACGATTTATGTGGTGTTGTGCACCTGATGGCAAGTGACTCTCGCCAGTACGCAAATAGCAGAACAAAGGTTACTCAAAGAGTGAAAGGTAAGTGTTGTTGTTGTTTTTTTAGTAACCAGCAACCACAGTACAGTTAGTAGTACAACTGTGTTTTTATTAATGTGTATTTGATAGGTGCCGTCTGAAATTCGCTATTTCTTTTATTTATATATATAATAAAATAAATATATATAGCTAGAATTCACTGAACGTCAAGTATTTCATATATATATATATATATATATATATATATATATATATATATATATATATATATATATATATGTATATACATATATATATATATATATATATATATATATATACATATATATGTATATACATATATATATAAATATGTATATACATATATATATATATATATATGTATATATGTATATACATATATATATATATGTATATATATATATATGTATATATATATATATATATATATATATATATATATATATATATATATATATATATATATATATATATATATATATATATATATATGTAGGTGTGGGAAAAATCACAAGACTACTTCATCTCTACAGAACTGTTTCATGAGGGGTTCCTCAATGATCAGGAGATTTTCTACACCTACATATTGCGCTCTACCACGGTATCGAGCACTATTCTCTGGATAATCCAATCTATATATATATATATATATATATATATATATATATATATATGAAGTACTCGAGTTGGTGAATTATACTCCTCCCCTCTTAACCACGCCCCCCGCCCCAACCACGCTAACTGCATGTACAAATTGCATCATTTTGCCTCGTTTGTAGCTATATTTGAGCTCATTTAATATGCTTTACTTATGTCCTCACTGTACTTAATTTATATTTGCATGTCTGATAGTTGTTTATGTGACAAGTCATTTTAGACTACAGCAAACATTACCTAGCTTGCACAAGATAGTAATAAATCCATTAGAATAAGACACTCTGCTGTTTCCTTTAACTTAGACAAACACATCTATACCTTTGGCCATTCTAAGATAGAAATTTCCAGGAGTAATGTCACCCACAGAGAAGCCTCCGTTTTACTAATGTTTTCCAATTTTACAAAAATGTGTGGAATAATTATTATATTTCAACATTTCTATCAACAAAGATTTGTGTCAGCCTGTGAAACATAGTCATTTTGATAGTTAATAGCTAATTTAAAACCAATCACCATGTGTTGCCTTCACCATACTAATTATATAAGGCTTTTAATTTCTTTGCAGCCCCAAAATATTTATTTTTTGTGTATTTTTGGTCCAGTATGGCTCTTTCAACATTTTGGGTTGCCAACCCCTGGTCTAGGGTGCTCATGTAATGATAAAAAAACGTAATTAGAAGGTTGTACAAAGTTTTTTATGCTGTAGCTATGAAACTATTTGATTTATAATTATTGATTCCTACTATGTGGCAAAACATTTACTGCGGCCATCTCTAGAAACAATTAACATAAATAAATGCCAATGTATGACTTTCTATTGATTATCAAGCAAGCACAGAGGTCATTGGCTGGAATATTTATTTTTCACAATCGTTGTTATTAATTCATATATTGGAGCAGTCATGCTTCATATTAGAGCCTTGAACTGACAAACGTTTGATGACATTCGTGAGTCACCTCGTACAATTACAGTTATTGTTGCTGATTTTCCTAGAATATTTATCAGATCGTTTCCTGAAAAGCTTTTTTAAAGCCTTTGGGAAAAACATTTATGGGTTATAGCACAAGCTTTTGTTTTGGCATACACTTAACTCCTTAAAATTTTGTTATCAAGTGGACAAATTAATGTTATTGTAATGTTTTTTTGAACAAACTAAATGTTTGGATGTATTGCAGTGTGTTTTTGTGTAGATGTGCACAAAACATCAGATTTGCTGTCTGAGCGCGTCTGATAATATTAATGCTGACTTACCTGTGTGTGTGTGGGAGGTATGTTCCTGCGTCCGTAGACCCCCAGAAGAGCGTTGTGGGATAGCGACAGATTGAACTTGATGTGGGTCGGATGATGCACAGTCAAATGAAACCTCCAAAACAGTCCCGGTGGAATGGCCTGACTCTGTTGAGTTCCGATGTCGACCTCACCACGGTCAATGGCGCGTCCACGCACCCACTTATCTACAGATACGAACCACAGAAAGGTGACATAAAGTTCAAATACAGTAGATTTATCAAGGGGAACAGCATACCCTCTTTACTATCAGAAGAGCAATTCAAATCAAACTCTATGTCCTTAAACATAATTGGGATCAGCAGCTGTACTAATTAAGTGAAACTGAATAGACATTAGGAATGACGGATCACTGGTCAAAGCCTTGCTTTTTAAAAGTCCTTGGGATATGCTCAGCAAGAAGATTAAGTGATTTTTTTGTAAAAAGGGTTTTGTCGAAAAGCTGTCCACTGGGGCTTTGCCATGTGAAATAATAACATCTCCTAACGAGGAAGAAATATTGTGCAAAGAGAGTTTGGAGTAAAGAGGCATACACATATGCGTACATTCACAAATTGCACCACTGCAGACAGATAGTGTCTTGAGTGAGAACAGGTCTTTGTATGCAAGGAGAATGGGTATTTCCAAAAGTCCTCTGGCCATCAGCTCTTCGCCTCTCCATAAGCCTTTATCAACCACCGGGCCTGAGTCTTTTGTGTCGGGGAGGAGGCAAACCTCTTCAGCCCTCTTTGTGTCTAGCCTTTATGGGGAGATATATCTGCGCTTCTAAAAGAAGATGGAGGAAATACGGTGACAGAGGGGAGCCCGTCGATCGTTACGGCCACAAAGGCAGATGAACAGTTAGGGGCAGATTCATGGACGAGTCAGCTCTCTCTCTGTCTATAATGGCGGTAGCTTTACCACTCCATTATAGCAACGCCATGCACACCCACAGGCCAGCCGTCATATATCACATGCGCTGTCTAATGCTAGGGGGGAAGAGAGCGCAGAGACAGCTTCCGATTATACCATCAGAGATACCTTTTTTTCCCTATTTTTCTGGAGCGATATTGCAATCACACTGATTAATCTTGCTAGAAATCTTGCACAGACACTTATGGGCTATGGCTGATCATTCCAAATGCGTATTCCTTTAAAGATAAGACATCAAGCTATTGACTTGGTGTCAGTTGAATGGCTCCGCATTAGATTGTATTCATCCCACTTATCATTGTTCCCCTTAGGTTCAATTATCACAACCACAGGGCTGCCTTAACTTTGTTTTCCCTACACGTTTATAGCACAGAGCAATGCTGTGCTCAACAATGGCAATTGCATGCAGAGTTCTTTGGAAACCCCTGCCTCTCGTCAACATAACACTCTCGCAAAACTAGTCAACAACTACAGCATATCCCACTGGGCATGCTCCAGTTGTTTATGATACTCTTTAAATGTACAATAAAAGTTGGTCGAAAAAAAAATTGGGTATTAATAAAAGAGTCAGATCAGTTGGATTGTCTAATATAGCATAATTTGTTAAACATGTCATAACGTCTTTAAAATTGGGGAGGGGAATATTTCCCATTGAGTGTATGCTGAAATGTCAAGGACTGTCAGAAAGACATAACTTCCACGTGATCTGGGGCCAATAGTAGTTCACAGATAATAATATCTCCGATGTAAGGTTTCCCAGGAAGGAGAAAATGTGAGCTAACAATCTTCTATATCGTCGCCTATGGACCATGAGATGAAAAATAAAGTTATGTGTAAATTTTAGGGTTACAATGATTAATCGATTAATTTTATTTCAAAAGCTTTGTTAGCTTTGATTTCTGTTCTGTTGCTTCGATTAATAATTTGAGTGTAACTAATGAAAAGTGATAAAATCAAGATCGCATATGCAATCACATTTTCCATATGACAGGTGGTGTGCTGGTGCCATGATTTGTGTGTCAGCAAACACACTTGCACACATGTCAAAAGTGCAATTTTAATTTTGATGACCTGCAGTTATTAAAATAAAGAATGAAGGTTTGCCATCTCCGGGTTGGGGAGGAAACGCTGCCCCAAGGGGAGGAGTTCAAGTACCTAGGAGTCTTGTTCACGAGTGAGGGAAGAGTGGATCGTGAGTAATGCGGACGTTGTACCGATCCGTTGTAGTGAAGAAGGAGCTGAGCCGGAAGGCAAAGCTCTCAATTTACCGGTCGATCTACGTTCCCATCCTCACCTATGGTCATGAGCTTTGGGTCATGACCGAAAGGATAAGATCACGGGTACAAGCGGCCGAAATTAGTTTCCTCCGGCGTGTGGCGGGGCTCTCCCTTAGAGATAGGGTGAGAAGCTCTGCCATCCGGGATGAACTCAAAGTAAAGCCGCTGCTCCTTCACATCGAGAGGATTGAGATGAGCCAGATGAGGTGGTTCGGGCATCTGGTCAGGATGCCACCCGAACGCCTCCCTAGGGAGGTGTTTAGGGCAAGTCCAACCGGTAGGAGGCCACGGGGAAGACCCAGGACACGTTGGGAAGACTATGTCTCCCGGCTGGCCTGGGAACGCCTCGGGATCCCCCGGGAAGAGCTAGACGAAGTTGCTGGGGAGAGGGAAGTCTGGGTTTCCCTACTTAGGCTGCTGCCCCCGCGACCCGACCTCGGATAAGCGGAAGAAGATGGATGGATGGATGGATGGTTTTGGCAAGGATACAACATTTCAAATATTTTCCCTGAAATATGAATTGAGGCTATTAAGTTGTTTTTATCCTATTACTCAATTAATCAAACACACTACATGACATATTACTTGATTACTAATATAATCGATCACTGACACCCTAAAATATTAATTGACTGAAATGTAATGTGAGATGAAGGATGAGAATAAATCATGCAGAACATTAATTCCATTAAGTAAAACATTTTTTGGGGAAACTGGGATGAAGATTACAATAACTGGTAATTAAAAAATACCTCAACCCACACTGTGTTATCAGCAGTGAGGGTTCACAAAAAAACAGCAAAAAGAACAAATGTGAACCGTTCTGTATTCCTGATTTGAATTTCATTGGGGACATGTAATTCAACCAGGAAATGTCTTTTAAAAAAACAACAACCAAAAAAATCCTCTAAGGACTATCACACAAGGTCTATTTTAAAACCAAAGACAATCTGAGTAGCCGTGCAAAACAATCCCTGCCCAAAAGCTCAGGATTCTTTGGTTTGCGATTGGACAGAGAGAAAAACACACAAAATGCTCTCCAATTATAGTAGCAGGATGTAAGCCGCTTGGCGGAACAAAAGTATGCTTTTATGCATTCCTGCTGAGTGTACCTCAGCAGTCCATTCCATTCAATGCTTATCCTTATTCTTGTGCCTCACCACAAAAAAAAGAAAGGCCAGCAGAGGAATGGATGTCCGGAGAAAAGCATCCTTTTATTCGACTCTAGATAAATACGACATGAATCCGCCATGGCAGTTGGCAGAACACTCGCAGGCAGACATGAGCGCAGGCAGCACGGCGGGCTAGCTGACTGGCAGGGAGATGAGCAACCAGGTTCTTCTGATGCTAATTACTGTACTGCAGCTCTGCAAATCTGATGCAATGTGAGGACAGAGACCAGTGCTCAGGGCATCTGCAAGCATGGGTAGTGCGTAAAGATGTGTGGAAAGGAGGAGGTCTGTAGGAGGAGAAAGATAAAGAAGTGTGAAAGAAATGAGCTAAGAAGAGTGTAGCATGTCCAAAGAGAAGCTGGCACCTTCAGGTTACAGCTGCTGATGCAAGAGAGGAATAACCCCTCCTTGCATTTGTCTCAGCAACTGAAAACTGTACAATTGGCGCCATTAGAATCAAGGGAGGATGGATATGTTCAGCAGAAAGAAGACCTAGTGCACTGTTAGTCTGGCACCTGAAGTGAACAGGCCTGAGATTACTGACCAAAAACGTTTTTTATTATCTCAGAAATATTTCTAAAGTGATAAATTTCTTCTCAAAATTGGATCTCTAACTGATAACATGTTCATTTGCCTCGCATTGACAATTGCAATTCTCTTTCCACTTTCTTCAAACAAGTCAACGCGAAAGAGACTTCAGACGGTACACAATGCGGCTGCCAGGCTTTTGACCGCTGCACCCAGAACAGTCCATATCACCCCCGTTTCATCCAGTCTTCATTAGCTTCCAGGTAAATTCCACATTGAGTTGAACATTTTAGTCCTGACATTCCATGCATTGCATGGTGGGGCCCCTCAGTACATTAGTGATTTGCTATGTCCCTACTGATGAGGGGACAGGGCTGCGGAGCTAGCACTGAGCACTGGGACGGAGAGGCTTTGCGGTGTCTTGGCTGGGTGAGCAGGTGTCGGACACCTCAGTCACCTTGGATTAATCCTCGCTCATCCATGCGTACTGGACACTGGCCGAGAGTTGGTTGGCGGCCGAGAGTGGAGTCGGCTGTCTTGGTTGCTTTGTTGGGTCTGCTCCTGTCTCTGGCCATGCTCCCTCCACCCCAGCGGACAATGGCGTGGAACGCCGCAGAGGCCACCACAGTGGATATGTTTCTTTTACTTTTTATTCATAGATGTATGTAGAAGTGTCTGCTTGTATCTGCTGGGATGTGTACTATGGCTATGAGTTGTTTTTTTCTCTTGGCCTCAGTCTGCACCCCCTCTCCAGGGCCCAGGCTAAGACCGATTGATTTAATTTTATTTTAATCTTCTATTCTTTTCTTCCATTAACCCCCCTTGTTTACCTGTATCTCATCTTTTTTGTAAGGGGCGCTGGAAGCCGGCAGACCCGTCAGCCATCCTGTTCTGTCTCCCTGTAATGTTTGTCTGATCTTGAATGGAATTGTGCTGAAAATTTTAATTTTCCTGAAGGAACTCTCCTGACGGAATAAATAAAGTACTATCTATCTATCCATCTATCTATCTATCTATCTATCTATCTATCTATCTATCTATCTATCTATCTATCTATCTATCTATCTATCTATCTATCTATCTATCTATCTAGCTATCTATCTATCTATCTATCTATCTATCTATCTATCCTCAGGGCGCAGTCTCCGGTCTTCAGGCCAAGGTCTTCTAAAGATCCCAACAACTTGTTTTAAAACCCGTGGAGACCTGGCATTCCAGGCTATAGCTCCCAGACTCTGGAATAATTTGCACCAGTCCCTCCGTGATCTTGACTGTGTTGAAACTTTTAAAAAGATTTCAAAATGTCTCTTTTTACTAAAGCGTTTGGTTAATGCACCTATTTTTAATCCACTGTGTATCCTTGTTATGATGTTGCCCCTGCTGTTTTAATTGAATTGTTGTTTTACTTCACCTATGTTTTGTACAGCGCTTTGTGATATTTTATGTGAAAAACACTTTATAAATACAATTTAATTACTTACTTACTGTTGTCATTCAATGTGCGAGGCCAGGGATTCTTACCACTTTTCACCAACTTTTTTGATACAAAAAGGCCCGGGACCCACTCAAACATTAACACTAAATAATTATTATTACTCATATCAGGATAAAAATTGTCAAATGATATGAAACCATGTATTGATCAAAAAGATTATTATCAGGTCAGGCTGATTGCAAAAATAAGAACTAACCACATATACTACAAAAGGGAATCATAAAAATTGATGAAAAATAAATGTACATACAAATAAAGTATTAAAAAAATCAGTTCAAACTATCCATCCATCCATTTCTACCATTTGTCCCTTCTGGAGGTCGCGGGGATTGCTGCAGCCTATCCCAGCTGCATTTAAGCAGAGGGTGGGGTACACCATGGACAAGTCCCACCTCATCGCAGGGCCAACACAGATAGACAAATTAATAATTAATATTAGCAATATATGCTTCTTAAATAAATTTTCAATAATATGTAAGTGCAAATAAATATACAGTTTCACTACTTTAATTATTTTATTTTCTTGCATGAGAAACTTCTCTATGAGTTTAGCTGCAGACTTTTTGTTTTTTTTGCTGTTGCCATTACTGACACAAGTGGGGGAAAAGTGTATTATATTTTTTTGGCAGCCCAACATTGGGCCCTGGTCTTATGGTTACATGGAAACACTTAGCCAAATACATCAGCCCCATCAAAATACCATAATTTAATATTAACTTGTAAAACTAGTATTGTGGACAGTATCTATTTTCAAATTGTAAGCATGCGAGTGAAAATGTGCCTTTTTTTGAAAGCAATGAGGTTCTGTTAACACCTTAAGTAGGAAACTTGTTGAAAATTACACCTGCTATACGATACAATATAGGAGCTGCGAACAATCTGAAAATAAAAACCAACACCGTTTGTACTTGCGGTGTACTTGTATCATTCATTGGAAGCAAAACAAGACGCAATATTATTATTAATATTAGTATAAAGTTATTTCAAGTAGTGACAGCTGTTTTACAGTCCAGTGGCCGTGTTATATTCATATTTCAATCCAATCCAATCCAATCCACTTTATTTATATATGTCATGCTTGGGCTGTGGATGTTTGTGCTTCCTCGATGCAAGGATGATGTGGGACGAGTCAGGCATGAATGTAAGTACATGATTTATTAAATAAACAAACATCCATCCATCCATCCATCCATCATCTTCCGCTTATCCGAGGTCGGGTCGCGGGGGCAGCAGCCTAAGCAGGGAAGCCCAGACTTCCCTATCTCCAGCCACTTCGTCTAGCTCTTCCCGGGGGATCCCGAGGCGTTCCCAGGCCAGCCGGGAGACATAGTCTTCCCAACGTGTCCTGGGTCTTCCCCGTGGCCTCCTACCAGCTGGACGTGCCCTAAACACATCCCTAGGGAGGCGTTCGGGTGGCATCCTGACCAGATGCCCGAACCACCTCATCTGGCTCCTCTCAATGTGGAGGAGCAGCGGCTTTACGTTGAGCTCCTCCCGGATGGCAGAGCTTCTCACCCTATCTCTAAGGGAGAGCCCCGCCACCCGGCGGAGGAAACTCATTTCGGCCGCTTGTACCCGTGATCTTATCCTTTCGGTCATGACCCAAAGCTCATGACCATAGGTGAGGATGGGAACGTAGATCGACCGGTAAATTGAGAGCTTTGCCTTCCGGCTCAGCTCCTTCTTCACCACAACGGATCGATACAACGTCCGCATTACTGAAGACGCCGCACCGATCCGCCTGTCGATCTCACGATCCACTCTACCCCCACTCGTGAACAAGACTCCTAGGTACTTGAACTCCTCCACTTGGGGCAGGGTCTCCTCCCCAACCCGGAGATGGCACTCCACCCTTTTCCGGGCGAGAACCATGGACTCGGACTTGGAGGTGCTGATTCTCATTCCGGTCGCTTCACACTCGGCTACGAACCGATCCAGTGAGAGCTGAAGATCCCGGCCAGATGAAGCCATCAGGACTACATCATCTGCAAAAAGCAGAGACCTAATCCCGTGGCCACCAAACCGGAACCCTTCAACGCCTTGGCTGCGCCTAGAAATTCTGTCCATAAAAGTTATGAACAGAATCGGTGACAAAGGACAGCCTTGGCGGAGTCCAACCTTCACTGGAAACGTGTCTGACTTACTGCCAGCAATGCGGACCAAGCTCTGACACTGATCATACAGGGAGCGGACTGCCAGAATAAGACATTCCGATACCCCATACTCTCTGAGCACTCCCCACAGGACTTCCCGAGGGACACGGTCGAATGCCTTCTCCAAGTCCACAAAGCACATGTAGACTGGTTGGGCAAACTCCCATGCACCCTCAAGAACCCTGCCGAGAGTATAGAGCTGGTCCACAGTTCCACGACCAGGACGAAAACCACACTGTTCCTCCTGAATCCGAGGTTCGACTATCCGGCGAAGCCTCCTCTCCAGTACACCTGAATAAACCTTACCGGGAAGGCTGAGGAGTGTGATCCCACGATAGTTGGAACACACCCTCCGGTCCCCCTTCTTAAAGAGAGGGACCACCACCCCGGTCTGCCAATCCAGAGGTACCGCCCCCGATGTCCACGCGATGCTGCAGAGTCTTGTCAACCAAGACAGCCCCACAGCATCCAGAGCCTTAAGGAACTCCGGGCGGATCTCGTCCACCCCCGGGGCCTTGCCGCCGAGGAGCTTTTTAACTACCTCAGCGACCTCAGCCCCAGAAATAGGAGAGTCCACTACAGATTCCCCAGGCACCGCTTCCTCAAAGAAAGACGTGTTGGTGGGATTGAGGAGGTCTTCGAAGTATTCCCTCCACCGATCCACAACATCCGCAGTCGAAGTCAGCAGAACACCATCCGCACGATACACGGTGTTGATAGTGCACTGCTTCCCCTTCCTGAGGCGCCGTATGGTGGTCCAGAATCGCTTCGAAGCCGTCCGGAAGTCGTTTTCCATGGCTTCCCCGAACTCTTCCCATGTCCTAGTTTTTGCCTCCGCGACCGCTAAAGCTGCACACCGCTTGGCCCGTCGGTACCCGTCCACTGCCTCCGGAGTCCTATGAGCCAAAAGAACCCGATAGGACTCCTTCTTCAGCTTGACGGCATCCCTCACTGCTGGTGTCCACCAACGGGTTCTGGGATTACCGCCACGACAGGCACCAACAACCTTGCGGCCACAGCTCCAATCAGCCGCCTCGACAATAGAGGTTCGGAACATGGTCCACTCGGACTCAATGTCCCGCACCTCCCTCGTGACATGTTCAAAGTTCTCCCGGAGGTGTGAATTGAAACTCTCTCTGACAGGAGACTCTGCCAGACGTTCCCAGCAGACCCTCACAATGCGTTTGGGCCTGCCAGGTCTGTCCGGCATCCTCCCCCACCATCGCAGCCAACTCACCACCAGGTGGTGATCGGTAGAAAGCTCCGCCCCTCTCTTCACCCGAGTGTCCAAAACATAACATAATCTATAATCAAAAATAATCAAATTAAGGGCGCTCACAAGGAGGTATAAAACTTGGCTACAAAATACAAACAGGAAACAAAAACACTTGCTCGATTGGCATGAATGAACTATGAACAGACAAAACAAAAATAGCACTGTGGCATAAATACATAAACTTACTCGGCATGGAACTGTGGACAGGACGTAAAGGTTTGGACAGCATGGGTAGGGTGCGTGTGAGTGTGTGAGGATCCCAGGACAAAGACAAGAAAAAGAGTGACTTAAATAGCTGTGATGATTAGTGAAAACAGGTGAGCCTGAGAACAGGGACGTGACAGGTGAAAACTAATGAGGTTGGCATGGAAACAAACAAAACCAGGAAGTGCAAAACGTGACTGATTGTCCAAAATCAAAAACATAACATGACAAAACAAAACATGAGCCATAGGTGTGACAATAAAGCACATTTAAACAACAATAATGTTTCCAAAGTGCTGCACAGCCATGTTAAAAACAATATTAAAAAACAATATTATGCTCCAAAAATGACTGAATAAAAACAAAAAAATAAATAAATATAAAACTGATATAAAAAAACACTATACAATTTTCAAATGAAACCGATTAGAGCTCTAACGTAAACAAAATCCTATATGATTTGACTCTAACTAATTGGACACATACACAACATTCAACGATTTTTTTGTATTCAAACATAAAAAAATGGATGAAATATTTGAAGCTCTGTCTCCGTATGCTGTATTTAGTGTGTGTATTGTGTGCACACCTGGCCAGCTAATGACTATGAGCTATTTGGACAGGAGACAAAGTCTAATTATTTGTTGTCTTGCTAAAAGGTTATTCAGGTAAAAAAATTACACATCTAGTCGTTTTTTGTCTAAAGGAACCACATTCTTTGCAAAGAATGTTATTATCCCTCGGATTTTAGTGGAGCAGGAAATGGACACACAGTTAACCAAAGTCTTTTTGACAAGACACGTCTGGAGGGATTGGAAGTTTGTGTGTGTATGCATGTACGCCCATATAAACTCTCCGTGTGACTTACACACATCGGTGCAGAAAACATTAACAGTGGTCCAAATAAAAGTGAAATTGCCGCGGGATGAATAAAAATATCCCAGTGGTTAGGGTCTCTATAATTACCTGGATTCAATTAAGGTCTTTTTGAGCAGGTGGCTTAATAAGCTTTCAGCCACCTCTCTCCACTGCGCAGCTTAATGAGTGTCAGTCAGAGTCAGGAGAAGATAATGCTCTTGGCCTTCAGTTCCTCCATTACTCTTTTTTCCTGACCGTCCACCATCACAGCCTCAGGCTATGTCTGTGACTGACATGTCTGCAAATGGATTTATCCCAGGACTATTTAAATTTACCTTATTCCAAAATACAATGTCTTATGAACTGCCTTTTTTTACATTTTCTTTTGTAATCTCATTTTATAGACACTAGTTATAGTTTTACATGCAGAAAACAATTTGAAATACATACAAACAAACCATAAAATGGCTAAATAAGCATTTAACATCACTACCAGGCACAGGGTTGACTATTGCTGGGTTTTAAAAACATGTCTATTCCGGTTTCAGTATGGCTACTGTTTGGATAGCCATATTATAAAGGTTTAGAGACAAATATACAAGTCAGATATCATTAAAAAATAACTGAATGTGATGGAGTAGAACCGTACACTCTTAAGAAAGACTTTAAGCAGGATTCAAAATATTTTCCAATACCACCTAAGTTGACTTTTCAAACTACATTTCCAGGCTTCTGAACAGGTGTTGGGTGCAAAAGCGCTCAGGGAGACAGACAGGAAGTAGAAGAAAACCAGGAGCTCCAAACAGGAAACAAATACGGAAAATAAAGGAAACATAACAAGTAAGTACTTGTTATGTACTTAAATCACTTGAGTCAGAGTCGGCAGAACCCAGCAATGTTGCAGCTGTGCTGCATAATAATAGCTGAAAGTGACTTGTGACATGGTGTAACTGTAAAATGTTAGTAAGCTAAAAACTGCAAAGTAAACCAGTGGTGACATCATAGAGGGGCAACAAAGCTGGGGGAGAATAACTTCCAGGTGGGGAGTTGAGAGAAGGCTAAATGGCACATTTTTTTTTTGTTAAGGGCATTATGGAAACTTGTGGACTCACAAAGTTTATTAATAAGACAAACAAGACTGAGTCACCAACGTGGGGGATTATTTTATTGCAGAATGATATGTGGCCAACCTAACTAGTTTGTTAGGAGAAATAGTATCTGTGAACATTATTATTGGAAACCGAATCCTGTGAAGTGAACCGTACAAAGGCCAAAATACTGCAATACTGTGGCGTATGTGGAAATTATGTTCCGTTAGATATAATTGGGGCTTCACGGTGGCAGAGGGGTTAGTGCGTCTGCCTCACAATACGAAGGTTCTGAGTAGTCCTGGGTTCAATCCCTGGCTCGGGATCTTTCTGTGTGGAGTTTGTATGGCCTCCCCAAAAATGCCTGGGTTCCCTCCGGGTACTTCGGCTTCCTCCCACTTCCAAAGACATGCACCTGGGGATAAGTTGGTTCCAACACTAAATGGGCCCTAGTGTGTGAATGTGAGTGTGAATGTTGTCTGTCTATCTGTGTTGGCCCTGTGATGAAGTGTCGACTTGTCCAGGGTGTACGCCACCTTCCGCCCTACTGTAACTGAGATAGGCAGCAGCGCCCCCCGCGACCCCAAAGGGAATAAACGGTTAGAAAATGGATGGATGGACAGATATGATTGGAAAACAGTACAAATAAAATAAACAAAATAAGTGAAATATGTCAATGATTTAGACAATTGTCACACCGCGGTGAGGGAAGTCTTGTCTTGGTTTTGTTTGTCTTGTGATTCACGAGTTTTATTTTGAAATGCTACCCTCTTGTTTCAGATCACGGGTTCTTCCTCTTGTGTCACCAATCTGACGTCATCCCTGATTGTTTCCACCTGTTTCCCATCATTCCCATATCATATTGAAGATCAAGCCTCTTTTTGTCCTGTGCCAGATTGTCTCTTCTATCGTGCCTTTCTAGCGTCCATGTCCATGTCCTTGAATATCTCCTTGTCTTGCTCCTGTTTTCCTGGTTCCCCCTTTTTTGGATCAAGCAGTTTATGCTGTAATTTTGAGTTTACTTTTTTCCTCCTTCGAGCATTCTTGGTTATCTTTCGTCCACCTAATTGGTGAGTTTTTGTTTTTCCAAATTTCGAATTTATTGCCTCATTGATTGAGTGTTTTTTTTTGTTATTTATAGTTAGTGTATATATATAGGTCGTTTGGTGTTTTTTCCTCCTGTTGGAGCGCTTTTCGTTTATTCTTATTGATATTCATTTTTTTGTTAGATTTTTCTTAGATTAGTATTTCTCCTTATTTTTGTGGAGTGATTTTGAGTTAATTGTTTATCCTCGGAATCATTTTTCCGCGTGTTGATTATTCTTGCGAAAAACATTTTGCATTGGAGGTAAAAAGTTGTTTCAAAATAAAAGCTTTATTTTTTTAACTTCCTTTCTGCATCTGGGTCCTCTCCTTACTCCGAGTCCTAACAACAATACCAAAACTTCCCAGTGTGGTTCTCATTTAGTCTCACCCTGAGAGATTCCATCCATCCATTTTCTACCGCTTATTCCCTTTCGGGGTCGCGGGGGGGCTGGCGCCTATCTCAGCTACAATCGGGCTAATGAACCATAACGTGCTTTCATCAGCCTTTGTAAAGAATGCATTTTAAGAAACATAAATACAAGGAATGCACCAAAATGAAAATACTTGGTCAAAACCAAAAACAGAAAAAGAGGAAACCGAGCTGAAAACTGAAACACAAAGAAAGTATTATGTCAATTATTAACACTGTGCATTTTTGGCTATGACTGATACTAGCCTCACGAACAAGAAGTTGTAATTTCACTGATAAATAGTAAGCCATCAAAATATAAAACAACATACAACTATGAAAATAATGATTTACTCCTGGCTGGTATTACAAGAATATAATATTTTAATATCGCTGTCAGCGGGTCTCTCTCGGATATATTCAAATATGTCCACAGTGCATGTCATGAACTCATTTGGCTTTGTTGGAATGACTCAATGATGCAGAGACAGTAGCCGGATTGCAGGTACAATGATGAATTAATGAGTGCAAATGAAAACTTCTGCAGCTAGCAAGCACACAAAAAACCCTGTCGAGGTAGCAACAAACAGTGATGATCTAGCATTATCCAGAGAAACAGCATAAGCAGCAGCCTGATTGGCAACCAAGGACAGATGGGTCCTGATTGCCAATCAGAGAAAGGTGAGAGTGGCAGAAGGTAGGCCAAAGGTAAAATATCAGGAAATATAAGCACACACAAAGTGGAAACAAAAAAAAAAACAGAGCACTGGAACGTAATTAAGACAAAACACAGTGAAATAATTGCCATAAAGTAAACTGTCATGAAGTATCATGACATCGCTGACATGTTGCCTTCACTCCAGGCAAGCACGTGTGACCTGCTTACATCCTCACAATATCCTGTTTAAGCATGTATACACTTCGGAATTGTGTCCAATCAAATGTTCACAACCACTGCTGCAAGCTACCAAGGCATCCCGTTCAAATAAAGTCCAACATCAGATTAGGTTTTTGGGCTTAATTGGAAAATCTGTTTCAATAATTGTACATTTACACATTTTTACTTATTCAATACCAAACAAAACAGGATTTAACAACAATTACAAAACCCTGCATCAAAAAATTCCTTGGAAAAAGAAAATGAAGATTTGAAACAGAAATAATTAGCACTACACAGATTTTGTCCAAGCCTACTATCCCAGCCACTCTGTCTGCATTTTTACATTTCACTGGCGAGATCCTTGTCTGCCCTCATTAATGAGCAATCACTCTGGAGTGCTTCACTCTGTCAAACAAATCAAAAAAAATGAAGAGAAGAGAAGAAAGGGGAATGGAGACTTTGGAAATTGTTGAAGTATTGCATAATTTACCTGTGAATGTGTTTTAATCTCTAAATGTAGTAAGTTGAAATGTTTTACATAGAAAGGAGTGAATAAGCAGAATAGATGGTTTATAATTAAATGAAATAATGTATCTATATTTCTCAGTAATTAATGACAAGAGCAATGTAAAACCATTAATCAGTCTTACCCCCACAGTCCTGAAGTGTTAGTTTTGTTATAGAACAGATCAATAATAATTTGTTCATCAACAAAGACATGACGAGGACAAATAGACCATTGAGAGTACCAGAATTTTTTCCAGTGGGCCGATCAATAATGAACATTGTTCTCATGAGGATATGCATTGGGTGTTCAAAGTTTGGTGCGCATTGTAGTTGATAGGACACATTCCTATCCAACTAACATTTGGTAAGCATAAAGCAAATACTGAAGAAGCCACAAAAGGACAACATGCATAGAAGAGTAAGAATTCACCTTTGGAAGTTCCATGGAAGCAGTGCCATACATACCATGCCATGTATGGTAAAGACCTACACACCACTTTCTCAAGCCTAGGACTGGTTAAACATCAGTTAAGTTCGACAACCACCTGTTCTGCTTATTGTGATCAGAGCAGGGTTATTCAACTAAATTGTTTAATTTGTTTTGGGGTCCCCCATTTCCAGATAGCTAAAGAACAGGCGGTGGAGGTCAGACTTCTCCCTTCACTATTAGTCTTATTTTGTAAATGCCTGAAAACCAGTATATTTTACAGTAAACATTTAATTTTAGTAATTTGTTGTGATTTAGAGGAGTGTTCTTACGGACCTTCTAAAAATAAGCTAGTCAAACATCACCTCTATGACATCACTTTAGTGTTTTTAAAAAATCAGCTGGATACCTCTCACAAGTTTTTTAACTGAACTGCAGGACACCAGTTGAAAATCCCAAATGATGAAAAAACAGGACTGAAGATGGATCCTGGAGGATCACTACTAGTATAACTTACTGTAAGGAGTTGAACAAATGAATACCGACTCCATCTGAAGTAATTATATTATCGTATCACATTACTTACACATTACATAAATCACATTACGAAAACATTTTGTAACTGCCAAAAAGAATGAGACTTAAAGGGGTGCCTTAAGTAATGCCTCAGTTATGTGAATCACAAGTTTGAACACCAGTGTTGTATGTTTGCTAGCAAGGTTAAAATGTCATTGCCATTCTCTGCCAATGTGTTCACAGTGGTCCAAGTTCTTCTACGCAACAGGAGCACTCTAGTGTTTTGCAGAATTTTCAGCAAAAAATGTTTTTAAACCAAGTTTTGAACTGAACTTGAGGGGCCTGTATGGTGTCATTCCCGATTTGGCCCCCAGGCTGCCAGTTGCATAGCCCTGGACTGCAGTATGTAAGTGTGTTGTGAACCAACATCCATGTTCTTTCTACCATATGTCTCGTCTTGTCATATCTCTGTTACGTTATGTTATTAAGGCAGTCATGATCCAATCGCTAATATACTGAAAATTGATTGGAAAAGTTCCCGCGTATGGTAGTCTGTTTACGTATTGTTTCAAGTGTCCAAATATTGCCTACTACCAATTATTATTAAATAACTAGCATTCAGTGCACACAACTCTAAAAAGAAGGAAATACTAATGCTAAGACAGTAATGCCAAAAGTAGGGGATTCAGGAAAACTCATGATTAGATTGTGATTCTTCGGGTGACAATTCCATTCAGAATTGATTCTCGATTCAACACAATTCTCAAATAAAACTGATTTTAGCAATCAGTTATTTGTTAAAAAAAAAAATTGATCAAAACCTTTCCAAAACAGGTTCATGGTTGCGAAAGCTCATCTTGGCTGCTGATGTATGACACATCAAAAATATGCAACGAGTAAGCATGGAGATGGCTTAAAACATGTTCATTTAAAAATCATCCATCCATCCATCCATCATCTTCCGCTTATCCGAGGTCGGGTCGCGGGGGCAACAGCCTAAGCAGGGAAACCCAGACTTCCCTCTCCCCAGCCACTTCGTCTAGCTCTTCCCGGGGGATCCCGAGGCGTTCCCAGGCCAGCCGGGAGACATAGTCTTCCCAACGTGTCCTGGGTCTTCCCCGTGGCCTCCTACCGGTTGGACGTGCCCTAAACACCTCCCTAGGGAGGCGTTCGGGTGGCATCCTGACCAGATGCCCGAACCACCTCATCTGGCTCCTCTCGATGTGAAGGAGCAGCGGCTTTACTTTGAGTTCCTCCCGGATGGCAGAGCTTCTCACCCTATCTCTAAGGGAGAGCCCCGCCACACGGCGGAGGAAACTCATTTCGGCCGCTTGTACCCGTGATCTTATCCTTTCGGTCATGACCCAAAGCTCATGACCATAGGTGAGGATGGGAACGTAGATCGACCGGTAAATTGAGAGCTTTGCCTTCCGGCTCAGCTCCTTCTTCACCACAACGGATCGGTACAACGTCCGCATTACTGAAGACGCCGCACCGATCCGCCTGTCGATCTCACGATCCACTCTTCCCTCACTCGTGAACAAGACTCCTAGGTACTTGAACTCCTCCACTTGGGGCAGGGTCTCCTCCCCAACCCGGAGATGGCACTCCACCCTTTTCCGGGCGAGAACCATGGACTCGGACTTGGAGGTGCTGATTCTCATTCCGGTCGCTTCACACTCGGCTGCGAACCGATCCAGCGAGAGCTGAAGATCCCGGTCAGATGAAGCCATCAGGACCACATCATCTGCAAAAAGCAGAGACCTAATCCTGCGGTTACCAAACCGGAACCCCTCAACGCCTTGACTGCGCCTAGAAATTCTGTCCATAAAAGTTATGAACAGAATGGGTGACAAAGGACAGCCTTGGCGGAGTCCAACCCTCACTGGAAATGTGTTCGACTTACTGCCGGCAATGCGGACCAAGCTCTGGCACTGATCGTACAGGGAACGGACCGCCACAATAAGACAGTCCGATACCCCATACTCTCTGAGCACTCCCCACAGGACTTCCCGAGGGACACGGTCGAATGCCTTCTCCAAGTCCACAAAGCACATGTAGACTGGTTGGGCAAACTCCCATGCACCCTCAAGAACCCTGCCGAGAGTATAGAGCTGGTCCACAGTTCCACGACCAGGACGAAAACCACACTGTTCCTCCTGAATCCGAGGTTCGACTATCCGACGTAGCCTCCTCTCCAGTACACCTGAATAAACCTTACCGGGAAGGCTGAGGAGTGTGATCCCACGATAGTTGGAACACACCCTCCGGTCCCCCTTCTTAAAGAGAGGAACCACCACCCCGGTCTGCCAATCCAGAGGTACCGCCCCCGATGTCCACGCGATGCTGCAAAGTCTTGTCAACCAAGACAGCCCCACAGCATCCAGAGCCTTAAGGAACTCCGGGCGGATCTCGTCCACCCCTGGGGCCTTGCCACCGAGGAGCTTTTTAACTACCTCAGCGACCTCAGCCCCAGAAATAGGAGAGTCCACCACAGATTCCCCAGGCACTGCTTCCTCATAGGAAGACGTGTTGGTGGGATTGAGGAGGTCTTCGAAGTATTCCTTCCACCTATCCACAACATCCGCAGTCGAGGTCAGCAGAACACCATCCGCACCATACACGGTGTTGATAGTGCACTGCTTCCCCTTCCTGAGGCGGCGGACGGTGGTCCAGAATCGCTTCGAAGCCGTCCGGAAGTCGTTTTCCATGGCTTCCCCGAACTCTTCCCATGTCCGAGTTTTTGCCTCCGCGACCGCTGAAGCTGCACACCGCTTGGCCTGTCGGTACCTGTCCACTGCCTCCGGAGTCCTATGAGCCAAAAGGACCCGATAGGACTCCTTCTTCAGCTTGACGGCATCCCTCACCGCTGGTGTCCACCAAGGGGTTTTAGGATTGCCGCCCCGACAGGCACCAACTACCTTGCGGCCACAGCTCCGATCTGCCGCCTCGACAATAGAGGTGCGGAACATGGTCCACTCGGACTCAATGTCCAGCACCTCCCTCGTGACATGTTCAAAGTTCTTCCGGAGGTGGGAATTGAAACTTTTTCTGACAGGAGACTCTGCCAGACGTTCCCAGCAGACCCTCACAATGCGTTTGGGCCTCCCAGGTCTGTCCGGCATCCTCCCCCACCATCGCAGCCAACTCACCACCAGGTGGTGATCGGTGGAAAGCTCCGCCCCTCTCTTCACCCGAGTGTCCATAACATGAGGCCGCAAATCCGATGACACAACTACAAAGTCGATCATGGAACTGCGGCCTAGGGTGTCCTGGTGCCAAGTGCACATATGGACACCCTTATGTTTGAACATGGTGTTTGTTATGGACAAACTGTGACGAGCACAAAAGTCCAATAACAAAACACCACTCGGGTTCAGATCCGGGCGGCCATTCTTCCCAATCACGCCTCTCCAGGTTTCACTGTCGTTGCCAACGTGAGCGTTGAAGTCTCCCAGTAGGACAAGGGAATCACCCGGGGGAGCACTTTCCAGTACTCCCTCGAGCGTTCCCAAAAAGGGTGGGTACTCTGAACTGCTGTTTGGTGCATAAGCACAAACAACAGTCAGGACCCGTCCCCCCACCCGAAGGTGGAGGGAGGCTACCCTTTCGTCCACCGGGTTAAACTCCAACGTACAGGCTTTGAGCCGGGGGGAAACAAGAATTGCCACCCCAGCCCGTCGCCTCTCACTGCCGGCAACGCCAGAGTGAAAGAGGGTCCAATCCCTCTCGAGAGAATTGGTTCCAGAGCCCTTGCTGTGCGTCGAAGTGAGTCCGACTATATCCAGCCGGAATTTCTCGACTTCGCGCACTAGCTCAGGCTCTTTCCCCCCCAGTGACGTGACGTTCCACGTCCCAAGAGCTAGCTTCTGTAGCCGAGGATCGGACCGCCAAGTGCCCTGCCTTCGGCTGTCGCCCAGCTCACAATGCACCCGACCTCTATGGCCCCTGCTATGGGTGGTGAGCCCATTGGAGGGGTGACCCACGTTGCCTCTTCGGGCTGTGCCCGGCCGGGCCCCAATTTATTTTTAAAAATCAATTTTGGATAAATGTGATTCCAATTTGTTTTTTGTTAAGCGTTCATTTATACAAACTTCTGTTCCTTTGAGATGTGTTCCTTGTTTCAGTAATGCAGACTTATGTTTCCTGTTGAAGAACCTGATTATTATTGATGGAGTGGATCCTTATTTTGTTCTGCTTAGTGGACGGCAAGCTTCAATGTTGTTGATGTCCAGTCCCAGTAAATGCGGCAACTTGCTGCTCCGTTGAGGTGGCATCTTGTGTTCCGGGCTGCCTTACAACGTCGGTGCCCGCCGCCCGGGCAAACGTGGCTATTCTAATGCGGAGCCCGGTCAAAATGATGTCGTTCATCCGAGTGTACGGCTCCAGTTCATCAATTCAGTTCTCACACTTTTTTGTCCTTTTTGTGGTTCTGGACGCGTAGGTATTGCATATCCTCCACCAGCCGCATTATTGTTTCCAGCTTGTTTCTTGACAGCTGACATCTCAGCCGTAAGGAACTCAAGCGCTCTCCTTAGCTCCTCACTGTCCTTGGCCAAGAGCATTGTCTTTGGCCCAATCCTTGGTTGGGCATGCTGCTACTACCAAAGCCTCACCCTCACCTACGTGTAGCTACTGCCACTGTCGCGGCAGGCCTCGCCAAACCACACCGCCGCAGTTGTGCAGACCTCACCACCTCTGTGCCTCGCTGGTTGTGAAGGCCTCGTAGCCGCTGGCCTGGCTAGTTGTGCTTGCACGCTGGTGCTCCCACGGTACACTGCTGAAGTTAAACGATCCTGCGCTACAGAAGACCGATTTTGTTGGATAAGGAGTGAACGTAACGATGAGCTCTTTGCTGTGTCCACACTTGGTGTATGCAGTGTGACTCGAAAGGTGAAGTTATACTGGCTGGTCTTACTTACTGCTTGGGTCCAACACAATCAACACACAAGGTGGTGGTCTACATAACATGTAATGGGGGTTCTTCTGTAAACATTTGCATGGATTACATTTTACAGACCATCTTCAATCCACGTTTTGACCGTCTCTTTAGGATGCAACGTTTTGTGGGTGGTCTTATTTACGTGCTTGATCCACTTCGACTGTGTCTTCTATCCATCAGCCATGTGGTACACTGTCCTGGGTATGACTCAAAACTGCATCCAGTGATGAAACTCCAGTTCGGGAGTTCTGGAGTTTTGAAAAAGGTGGAGTCACCCCTCAGTTATCATGATGATTAACCTGTGTGATGACTGTATTATGCTGATAGTATATATTTGTACCATGAATTGGTTAACGTTTACCCCGAATTAAACAAGTTGAAAAACGTATTCGGGTGTTACCATTTAGTGGTCAATTGTACGTAATATATACTGAACTGTGCAATCTACTAATAAAAGTATCAATCAATCAATCAATCAATCAATTGCTCCCAGGTCCACCCTGACCCCAGGTGGTAATACCTATAAGGGTCCCAGCTATGGGTTAAATAGTTTGCAGAAAAGGATCTGCTTCCCGCTGCCTTGTGGGACAGGCTTTTAAATCAAAGGCTAAGGGTGAGATACCTGACAGAAACCTCTCGGACCGCAGTTTCGGAAGGGCGGTTGATATTTCTACGCAGAATATCCCGCTGGCCATCTGCTGGAGCGGTGTGCGGGCGGCACAATCGTCTTACTTTGTATGCCACTGTGTCAACCCTCACACTGTCAAGAGTGAAGACACTGGAAAAACTCATCTCACCAAGCATACAGTATATTTCTAATTTTTAGTCAAAATATCTCAACCAACTTTGTATCTTCTGAAGAAAATAATATTACTTCTGAGAATCAAAAGTTCTTAATAAAACATAATACTTCAAAATATGAGGAAGTAAAGCTAATAATAAGTTATAATTGCTAATTTCAAGTTGAGTTTTTAAAGCCTAAATATAATGTCTTACTTCAAGAAATCTTAAAAAGACCATTTTGACCTGTTCCATTGCTCCTTAAAAGCAAAAATGGTTTGTGTATATTTTTTTTACTCTTTTTAAGTGGGGAATTTTTTTCTAGTGTAGTTTTTAGGCTTTCACATTAAATCTACTGACAGACATAAGTTATAATTGTATGTTACTTTGTATTAGGAATGGCAACAGCAGAGGATGCATGGGCATGTATGAGCCAGTCTGCCCCACAACACAAGGCTAGAGATGAAGGAGAAACTTATTGACTATAATGGCTGACTCACACAAAGCTTTTTATTGACTACAATGGCTGACTCACGCAAAGCTCTTCCGATAAAACTTTACCATATATGGAGCTATCCGCTGAGGTCACCTATGGAAAACGTCACAAATGGAGCAAATTCAAAAGTATGAAGAGGAAGTATGATTGTTTTAGAAATATCTATGCCAAGTCTCCATGGTTTGATTTCAAATTTTTGTACGTACCAATTGTAAGAAATATTTATTTTGCATAATATGTTTGGCGACTTGTCCAGGGTGTACGCCGCCTTCCGCCCGATTGCAGCTGAGATAGGCGCCAGCGCCCCCCGCGACCCCAAAAGGGAATAAGCGGTAGAAAATGGATGGATGGATGTTTGGTTTGGAAGTATAGACCCTAGGCCTTAGCTAATTCCACGGATTCTCCATTGGATCGAGAACTGGGTTCTGAAGAGCCACTACAAAACTTTGTTTTGGTGCCTTTTAAAATGTTCCAGACCTTGATGTATGTTGTAGGTTGTTGTGTTGTCGGAAGACCAAACTATGAGACAACCTGAGACTGATAGCAGACTTATATTATTCTTGAAAATATTGATCATCTCTATGTGTTTATTTTATTATGGTCCCATGCACCATAACACAATCTGTATTTATTTTATTATGGTCCCATGCTGTTTCAGGCAAGGCTTCCGTGCCTGAAGCAGCAAAACAGCCCCCCAGCATTATGCTCTCACCATCCTTTTTTACTGTTGGGACAGTACTTCTAGGGTTTTGAAGGCCTCAACCTTCTTTTGCCAAACAAAAGCAGCATCCATATAGTCAAAAAGCAGAAGTTAATTTTATAAAACTGAAGAACTGACTTTCAAAAATCATCACCATGTTTCATATTCTGCCTGGAAGATTTCAGTCAAGCTTTGATGTGCCACTGTGAGATAAGAGCAATTAGGTTTTTGTTAGATGGTGGCCATGAAGTCCATAACGAACCTTCACAATGTGAATCAAATTTGGAGAATTCTTAAACTATTTTGTTGTACAAAGTTCTAGAAATGTTGAGTGTTTGATGAAGCCCCGGTTTATATTTGACTAAAATATATATTTTTGGTGCCATGCAGAGATGCATCGCACCTTTTTTAAGGGACTATAAGAAGCTCAAAATTGCAGTGCATCATGCATACTGTTAATAATTGGCATAATACACCTTAAAAGGAGTGTCTACTATCTTTAATATTAGATCCAAACTGTTATTCATACTTCTTGACATTATAACACTCAACAACATTTTGGAGCAACTCCATAGTAAGTCTCTTTCCATCAAGTGGTCTATTGATTCCAATACTGCTTCTCGGGTCTCTTTCATAAGACTCACTGTAAATTTACTGCTTAGATGTGGTTCAAACCTAATTGAGTGCTCAGGTGTGTTTTTAAAGCTCAAACTTACAAGGAGTCTAATAATTATGACCTTGTAAGTTTTTATCAAATCTTTCATGATGAATTTTTGAAAAATATTTTCAAAATTTAAAAAATGTATCATTGAAGAATGGTTTACAAACAGGAATCTTAATAATATTGCCAACACTGCACATCATTTTGGAGATTTTTGTCTGTTAACATATATATGTTACTGTAGGTAATTCCCACTCTGGAATCCATTCTAAAAATATATATTTGAAGGACAACCAGAACGTCGTTGACACGTGGATGAAATGATTAAACAATACAATACTTAACCTGTGGACAGGGTCCCATGACTCAATGCTGGATTTCTCAGTGAGTGATTTAAATTCAGCGTGAGTAGCAACAGACATGTTGATGCTAAGGCTTACTCAACTTGAAGCATGGGTTTCCCCTAAATGATCTGCCGGAACACTGGTGCAGGTGTGGCTATGTGCGTGTGCATTTGTGTAGCAGTTACATCCTGAGAATGTATCTCAGCGTGAGAAAATCAATGAGATCAGTGTAACACAGAGTAGTCCATCGGCATTTGCACAACCATCTCTCTCTCTCTCTCTCTCTCTCACCGACATACTCGTTTCATTTTCCCACATACAGAGAGTATGTACACGTTTTCGAACACACCGCTCACACTCACTCTAATTTCTCTCTGCGCAGAATATTGATGTGCGCTTTAAGAGCCCTTCTCTCTGTCACTTTCTAGTCTGCACTCAATTTCCAACCACACAAGAGTGAAAAGAAAAATTTGGCATTGACTTCGTGCAACCAGTGCTTTGGCTTAGGTGGCATTCCTCAAGCTCTGCATTCATCTTCACTTGATAAAGCAATATGCTCCCACTGAATGTCAGTTTATATCATTTCATGTCATTAATATATCCGCCGCTCCCAAGTGAGAAAAATAGTATTCGCAAACTCATTAAGGGAGACAGAACATTTCTTCTCAAGGCACATCAACTAATGCTCTCTGCTGCACCTATTCTATTTTAATTTGCAAATGTGTATGTCAGCTGAAGAAATATTAAAAATCCTGTGCACTGTCTCACACATCACGCTCAGCAGCCGGAAATTGATTATCATGGGTTGAGTGGTAATTCATTTAATAAAAATTAGAACGACTTTTTAAAAGGATGTAAAGGATAATGAAGGGCTTCTGGAGATTTGTGGAAACGATGTAAAGCACAGAATATAAAAAAAAGGAAAAACTGTGTACATACTATGGCGGCCAAATTTAACGCGATAATAACACGTTAATTATAATTTCCTTTAACGGCAATATGTTTTTCCTGACACCTTTTTGGACCCTTAGTCCATTTAGTAGAGTGGGGTAATGTAAAGACGTCCAGTTACTATTGAGCCACAAACTTGAAAATAGCGAACAAACATGCAAAAAGAAAGGGGGGTGTTATGGAAATCTAAGATCCAAAGCCATGGCAAGTCATTCAACCGACAAGAAAATACAAGTTTATCTTCAAGCGCCATCATTGGAGCGAACACTTGATGGTGCGCCCTGCTGCTTGTATTAATAACATAACATGTAGACTGTTACAGTAACCTCTTCAGTAAACGACAATAAAAGCTCAGAAAAAAGACAGTAGAGAGAAAGTATAGAGCAGGGGTCACCAACCTTTTTGAAACCAAGAGCTACTTCTTGGGTACTGATTAATGCGAAGGGCTACCAGTTGGATACACACTTAAATAAATTGCCAGAAATAGCCAATTTGCTCAATTTACCTTTAGTAAATACATTTATATATTTCAAAAAATGGGGATTTCTGTCTGTCATTCCGTCGTACATTTTTTTTTCCTTTTACGGAAGGTTTTTTGTAGAGAATAAATGATGAAAAAAACACTTAATTAAACGGTTTAAAAGAGAAGAAAACATGAAATAAATGAAAATTAAATTTTGAAACATAGTTTATCTTCAATTTCGACTCTTTAAAATTCAAAATTCAACCGAAAAAATGAACAGAAAAATTAGCTAATTCGAATCTTTTTGAAAAAATTTAAAAAATAATTTATGGAACATCATTAGTAATTTTTCCTGATTAAGATTAATTTTACAATTTTGATGACTTGTTTTAAATATGTTAAAATCCAATCTGCACTTTGTTAGACTATATAACAAATTGGACCAAGCTATATTTCTAACAAAGACAAATCATTATTTCTTCTATATTTTCCAGAACAAAAATTTTAAAAGAAATTCAAAAGACTTTGAAATAAGATTTAAATTTTATTCTACAGATTTTCTAGATTTGCCAGAATAATGTTTTTGAATTTTAATCATAATAAGTTTGAAGAAATATTTCACAAATATTCTTCATCGAAAAAAACAGAATCTAAAATGAAGAATTAAATTAAAATGTATTTATTATTCTTTACAATTAAAAAAATATATATATATACTGGAATTTTAAAGGTAAAAAGGTATATGTGTTTAAAAATCCTAAAATCATTTTTAAGGTTGTATTTTTTCTCTAAAATTGTCTTTCTGAAAGTTATAAGAAGCAAAGTAAAAAAAAAAAAAAGAATTTATTTAAACAAGTGAAGACCAAGTCTATAAAATATTTTCTGTGATTTTAAAATTCTATTTGAGTTTTGTCTCTCTTAGAATTAAAAGTGTCGCGCAAAGCGAGACCAGCTTGCTGGTGAATAAATACAATTTAAAAAATAGAGGCAGGTTACTGGTGAGTGCTGCTATTTGAGCTATTTTTAGAACAGGCCAGTGGGCAACTCATCTGGTCCTTACGGGCTACCTGGTGCCCGTGGGCACCTCGTTGGTGACCCCTGGTATGGCGTCACTTTGATAGGGGACGTTTGTCCAAACATGTCAAGTCTCTTCTCATTCCATCACATATTTCCGGCCTCAAAATAACAGCACTACACGTCACATCTTGACTAACTAAAATTAATCTTCTATTACGATCATGTTTTGTCATACATGTTTTGTATTTTTATTATGTAGATATTTCTACCCAAATAAATTTTTTCTGGTAGACTGAAATAAAGTTTTTATAACGTGTTTTGACTGATAGACCACAATTACAAAATGTTTAGCAGGCTGAAGCTTACATTTTATGAATAAATAGAGAAGGTTAACATTTTGCTATGCAGATGTGAAGATTATTAACTTTTACTACATGTAATGTATAGAATATCAGAAGCATTTATTCAGGTAGAAATATCACATTTTACATTATCAAACATCTTTGACAATCAAACCATGATCCTAACAATCTCCATTTTTGTGTCATCAATGCATGAAACTGGTATCTAAACATGGCATAGCTCCCCCTGTGAATTCAAGTGCCCCTAGAGCAGAAATACAAATTCTGTTTTCCTACAAAACATAAAATCTGGGAAGACACTTTCACACTGCAAGCACTTTTTGTATTCTTTTCTAAAGTGGGTTTACGACCTTTTTGCATTGAGCTGTTTAATAGAGCATAATGTTTTTAAAAAAAACATGTTATTAAAGCAAATTAATTGTAAATAAAACAATTCTAAATTATCTGTCTAGGGCAGGCCTATTCAACCTGCGGCCCGGGGGACAAATCCAGTCCGCGAAAGACATCATTCCAGGCCCTATATTATGTTCAAAACTTGGGAGACAAACTTTTTTGCGACAAATCCACAAAACACAGACCTTAGACCACTATAAACACACACAGATCCTTGCATTAACATTTTGACTTTAAGTTAACGTACCAATGATTGTCACACACACACTAGGTGTGGTGAAATGTGTCCTCTGCATTTGACCCATCCCCTTTATCACTCCCTGGGAAGTGAGGGGAGCAGTGGGCAGCAGCGGTGCCGCGCCCGGGAATCATTTATGGTGATTTAACCCCCAATTCCAACCCTTGATGCTGAGTGCCAAGCAGGGAAGTAATGGGTCCCATTTTTTCATAGTCTTTAGTATGACTCAGCTGGGGTTTGAATCCACAACCTACCGATCTCAGGGCGGATACTCTAACCACTAGGCCACTGAGTAGGTCGGTTCTCTGTCGTCAAACAGAGAACACTGGGGTCCAAACTTGTGTGTTACTCAAAGCACCCCTATAAGTCCACTCCTTTTTGACATAAAAAAATATATTTTTGTAATGTGATTTATGTAATGTGTTACCATAGCTTCTTTACTTGAGATGCACTTTGGCTCCCATACATACTGGCAGACAAATATATTGTACATACAAACACACATACTGTACCTACGCACATACACATCTATTCATACATACATATATTCATACATGTGTACATATGTAGGTACTTATGCACATACATAAGTCCATACCCTCCCACATACATACACACATACGGTAAATACATACACACCCATGGTACATACATCCAAAAATACATTCACTGTACAAACATGCATATACACATAATGTACATATACAAACACATATGCGGAATATACTTATGCATATGGTCACGTTTCATCAAACATATATTCATGTTGTTGCTCCCAGGGGAACTGGGTAAAAGACAGCGCACTGATAAAGCCTAACCTATTGTTACAATAATAATCTACAACCAATATATACAGTATATATACTATAACCTATTTTTACTACAACAGTTAATGTAGTTTGCTTATATAACATCTATGAAATCCGCTACACCTCCCTGATACCGAAGTACAGGGGTGCCCACACTTTTTCTGCCGGCGAGCTACTTTTCAATTGACCAACTCGAGGGGATCTACCTCATTTATATATATCATTTATATTTATTTATTTATGAAAGAGACATTTTTGTAAACAAGTTAAATGTGTTTAATGATAGTACAAGCATGTGTAACACATATAGATGTATTTCTTTCACAAAGACAAGAATATAAGTTGGTGTATTACCTGATTCTGATGACTTGCATTGATTGGAATCAGACACTAATGGAGGAGAAAAAAAATGTGTCCTCTCTGTACAATACCACATGAAAGTAGTTGGTTTTTAGCATCTAATTCATCCAGCTTCCATACACTTTACAAGAAAAACATTGGCGGCGAATTCCGCAGCTTGCTTGATTGACATTCACGGCACCCGAGGGTCTTGTGAGATGACGCTGGCTGCTGCCAGTTCATTATTATGAGGCGAGAAACACTTTTTATTTCAACAGACTTTCGCGCCGTCCCTTCCGTCAAAACTCTAAAGGCCGACTGCACATTTCCTATCTTCACAATAAAAGCCCTGCTTCATGCTGCCTGCGCTAACAAAATAAGAGTCTCGGAAAGCTGGCGTGCACAAATGATGTGCACGCCAGCTTTCTGAGGGATCGCTTGTGCACGCCAGTTTTCCGAGACTCTGGTTGTTGGGGCAACCAACTAATGGGGATCCTTAATAAAAATCAAAAAAATCAAATCAAATCCCCCCCCCCGATTGTAAATAAAATAAATAATTCAATGTATATACTCTGATTATTAACCTGTGTGATGACTGTATTAAGCTGATATTCTATATTTGTACCATGAATTGATTAACGTGGACCCCGACATAAACAATTTGAAAAAACTTAATCGGGTGTTACAATTTAGTGGTCAATTGTACGGAATATGTACTGAACTGTGCAATTCATTAATAAAAGTTCCAATCAATCAATCAATCAATCAATCAATCAATCAATCAATCAATCAATCAATCAATCAATCAATCAATAAATCAATCAATCAATCAATCAATCTCCGTATTCCTCTCCATTTATCTGCTTAATTTTATAATTCAAGTTTTCATTACATATATGTATTGTTGCATTTGAAACAATTATAATGTTGATAATGGGGGTAATAATTACTATTATTCATTGTCAAAAGTGCTATTTCCATTGGTATTTGTATTTCCCCATTTGTAGTACAATAATGTTCATTGTCAGTGCCATGGTATTATTATTTACATCACCGCTTCTTTGTTATCATTTTTCAAAATCATATTTGTATATATCGTATTTGCTGATGTTGTTCTGTTGTTGTTGTTGTTTATGTGGTTTCTCTGTCTTATCCCCCTATTGTCCTTGCGCTTTCGCCCACTGTCTTCCTTTTTTTCTTCTTTCCAACCCCTCTTGCACACCAGTAAAGAAAGTCCACACTCATCTTTGCACGGAGGTATGCATTGACCTAATTGATCACCGACCGTATAACAATTTATAACCATCCGCAGAGCATATGTAGTCAAAATAAATGATGCATTCAACCTGTGTTTGTTCATGATTAATCCAATAATGCTTTGTGATTAATCACATGACTCAAGGCATTAACTTTGGCAACCCTAATTTCTAAAAAAACATTTTGATGTCTGTAATTACTCAGATTCAACACATTTGTGCAAATAGTGCTTATGTTAGCCATCCATCAAGCAAATAGCTATCCATCAATCATGTGTGTCGTCTTCCCACCTCCTCTCTCTAATGTCAAGTCTTTATCCTTTTGGGCACTTGCAGCTTCCTCAACAGCCTTTGCAATGTAATCTAGGGGATTGTGTGATTTGTGGGTGTGCGAGGTGATGGGTACAGCAGGATGAACGTGATAATCTGCCGCACTGGATTACAGCCCAATCTCTAATCTCTCCAGCCCTCCTCTGTCCAGGGAATACCTCCGAGGATAGTGAATTAATCCAAGCCCGCATGCGCCTTAACTTTGCCCATTTTGATTTCCCGGTTTTCATCAAGTAAGTAAAATCAATACAAGTTGAAACATTATTGTATTGTGATGCAAGAGTCAGAAGTGAATTAAATGACCTCTGTGTGTTCTATTATCTCGGATTTAACTACTGATGAGACCTTTAATCCTCCGAATGTGAGGATTCATCAAGAACTGTTGCTTTAGGGACGTCTCAGGTTGCCTAAATTGCAGAGTGCTGCAGTTTATCTTAAACCTTCTCTGTCTAAATGCTGAACATGAGCTCTGACAACATCTATGCAATATCCATCAGCCAACCATGAAGGTTGTTGTGTCCTACCTGACACCATGACCTGCACACTCACAATTAATGTACCGTATCATGAGGTTAAATTGGTGTTAGCAATTCCTCTGGCTAGAGAATGACTGAGCGAAGAGAGTGTATTCCAGTCACGTAGTGGCGATAAGGAAACATGATTAACCAATTATCTTGCCTTTCTACAAAATGACTAATCAGATCCAAACTGATTTCTGAAGTGATATCTCTTATTGGAACATGCTTTGGGATGGGTA
Organism: Nerophis ophidion; assembly: GCF_033978795.1. Taxonomy (NCBI): domain Eukaryota; kingdom Metazoa; phylum Chordata; class Actinopteri; order Syngnathiformes; family Syngnathidae; genus Nerophis; species Nerophis ophidion. The sequence continues at coordinate 63,437,806 of NC_084615.1, read as the reverse complement.
TGTTGTGTATGCAAGCTCAGGTTTATTTTGAAAATAAATAAATAACATATTTGTGAATTTCAAAATCACAGCAGTCTTAACAAGCCAAGATGGACTAAATGGAACAGCAACACTTAAAAGTAAATTATGGATAAATACTGTATTTTTCGGAAAAAATAAGGTGCACTAAATAATTATTTTTTTTCTCAAAAAACGAGAGTGCGCTTTATCACCCTGTGTGCCTAATTTACATATAATTTATGGTTGTGCTTACCAACCTCGAATCAATTTAATTTGGTACATTTTGTACCTGTGTGACCAGTAGATGGCAGTCACACAAGAGATACAGTCCATACGTTCCATAAATGACGCGAACAAGTATTCGAAAGCAAGCAACCCCAAAACGTTGATGTTTCATTGAGAATATAGATCATTACACACAGTGCTCAAAAATATGTCAAAATGTTTTTATTACAACTTTGGTAAGCTACAAAGCCGTATATCTATTTTTAGGTACACTAATACAAAACCGCACAATAATGTCTGATTATATGCTAAAAACGGTATGGACAGGCCGCCTTAAAAACTGAGTGGAATTTCATTTTTTTTTACTGAATGAGACACCCAGAATGTACATGATAATAAAGAATGTGGGATTTACAATATGAACTATGAACAATAAAACACTGAATATTGACAACATATGAACGTTACACAACCTCTTCATCCACATGTTTTACAATCAAGCGAAACGCAACAAAATTGCTATAAACAGCGAAATATGAACGTGGAGGGTAAAAAAAACAAACACTTACAATCTGATACACCACTTTTTACAACACCACATTGTTGTAAAAATCTCCTTCCATTTCTGTCCCTGACACCCACATTTCAGGCTGACACTGTGTGGAAACGCTACCCACCCACACTGTGTGGTGCCTTGTCTGAGCTGCTGTGACCTAGATTAGCATAGTAACTAATTAGATTACATTAGTAACTAATTAGATTACCATAGCAACTAGTATACCATGCAAAATTGCAGATTACAACCATTAAAATACTGAGTATAGTTCAAGATTTACGGTCATTGGAAAACATTACTGCACATCATAATGGCAGCTACACTTTCCATCTTAAAGATCTAAAACAATTATCTGGGAATGTCCGGCGGGCCAGATTGAAAAGTTTAACAGGGCGCATGTGGTCCCTGGGCCCTAATTTGCCCAGGTCTGACTTAAAGACTTCTTATGACTTGGTGTCACTTTTGTATGAAAATATACCTGAATGCGCCTTATAATCTGGTGCGCCCTATGGTCCGAAAAATACGGTACACATTTTCTTCAAGTCTTTGACTAGGTAAGGCCTGTCAACTGTTGACATGTCCTATTTCATTGTGGCTGTTTTTGCTCACCTTTGTCACTGGTGTGTGTATTCTCAGGGTTGATTGTGTCCAGCAGGTGGATGGAGCTGGTCGGTCTGGGTTTGTGATCCTCCTGCTGATGGTCTGCCGAGCCCACACCATTCTCGTACAGCTGGCTCTCGCCGTGCTGCAGATGCCAGGTCAGACCGAACAGGTGGACCGCTACACCCACACACACACACACACACACACACACACACACAAACACACACACACATTTGTCTTTAATGCTCATATCACAGTTGTCATTCATTTTATGTGCTTATTAGTGTCCATCAAGGCAGCAGACAATTAGTAGTTGCACAAAGAACAGAGAGAAAATGTACACACACACACTCGCATGAATTGTGGCAGTGGTGGGCAATTACGGGAGATCTTTAGAACTTGAGCCCAAGGCTGATATTAAAGTGCTAACACAGTCTTTTATGCATGACTAATGATGCTTTGAAAGCCGCTGCCGATTCACAATCCATATGGGCCTTTTAACAACAAAGGATATGGGAGGGTACTGGATTTCCCCCTCCTACTCGTATAAGTGTTTACTGGGAAAACAATCCAACGTGCCGTTAAATAGAAGCAACCAACATCTGCCCATTAAGGAAATTAATTGTCTTGCAAGACTGTCAATAAAATGTTTCATAAAATATTCACCTCACTCGGACTATTCATAATGTGCCATTCATGCTGGATGTGGCTTGCATTTCTGCTTTTAAACATATCTGTGAAGATAGCGTCGCTTCAGCGAAGCAAAGAACAAAGCAAATGAAATAATTCACCGCCGAGTTTTCTTCTGTGACACCTTTGGAACATCAAACAAAAGCAAAGCATTGAACCAGAAAGTAACTATGCAACGGTGGCAGTCAGAGGCTGTCTGCCAGCATTGCAGATCAAGGTAAAGAACTTCTGAAGACTTCAAACATCTTCAATTTCTATCTAGCTTCTGTTGATTGGCGACACCCAGACAATGTACTTGACACAACTTGCTAACCCTTTAAACAAATCCAAAGCTACAAAATAACATTTGCAACCACCTACATACAGTCGGGATCAAAAGTTTACGTACACTTGTAAAGAAAATAATTTTGTTTCTTAAATTTATTATAGATCTACTGAAAATGTCACTAAATCTGCTGGGTCAAACGTATACATTGACCACTGTTAATATTTGGTTACACATCCCTTGGCAAGTTTCACTGTGATAAAGCACTTTTGGTAGCCATCCACAAGCTTCTGGCAAGCTTCTGGTTGAAGTTTTGGCCATTCCTCTTGACAAATTTGGTGCAGTTCAACTAAATTTGTTGGTTTTCTGACACATACATGTCTCTTCAGCATTGTTAAAGTTAAAGTTAAAGTACCAATGGTTGTCAGACACACACTAGGTGTGGCGAAATTATTCTCCGCATTTGACCCATCACCCTTGATCCTGAGGGGAGCAGTGAGCAGCAGCAGCGGCCGCGCCCGGGCATCATTTTTGGTGATTGAACCCCCAATTGCAACCCTTGATGCTGAGTGCCAAGCAGGGAGGTAATGGGTCCCATTTGTCTAGTCTTTGGTATGACACGGCCGGGGTTTGAACTCTCGGCCTACCGATCTCAGGGCGGACACTCTAATCACAAGGCTACTGAGCCGTTGTCCAAACGTTTAAGCCAGGACTTTGGAAAGGCCATTTTAAAATGGGTTGTACTTGTATAGCGCTTTTCTACCTTCAAGGTACTCAAAGCGCTTTGACACTACTTCCACATTTACCCATTCACACACACATTCACACACTGACGGAGGGAGCTGCCATGCAAGGCGCTAACCAGCACCCATCAGGAGCAAGGGTGAAGTGTCTTGCTCAGGACACAACGGACGTGACGAGGTTGGTACTGGGTGGGGATTGAACCAGGGACCCTCGGGTTGCGCACGGCCACTCTTCCACTGCGCCACGCCGAAGTTAAGTAACAATAATTCTAGCCTGATTTAGCCATTCCTTTACCACTTTTGAAGTGTGTTTGGGCTCATTGTCCTTTTGGAAGACCCAACTGCGCCCGAGACCCAACCTCCAGGCAAATGTATTTAGGTTGTCGTGAAGAATTTGAAGGTAATCCTCCTTTTTCATTGTCCCATTTACTCTCTGTAAAGCACCAGTCCCATTGGCAGCAAAACAGGCCTAGAGCATAATACTACCACCCCCATGCTTGACGGTAGGGATGGTGTTCCTGGGATGAAAAGCCTTACCTTTTCTCATCCAAACCTGTTGCTGGGTATTGTGGCTCGATTTTCATTTTTATTTTTACAAGTGTATGTATACTTTTGTTTGAAAAATGAGCCCGCTGTTCCATGAAAGCATGTATGGATGGATGAACATGCAAACTAATAGCAGACTTATGAGGAACACCTAATTAAATTGCACAATCTCTCTAAAGCAGAAGCAAGAGAATAAATTTGAAATATAAAATAGGCTGAGTTATTTTTTGCTGCAAAGCTGTAGTCAATCAGGGACCCATGGATACATTTCAACATCCAACTCAAGCCGATTTTGGTTTCACTGTCGACTCATGGACAATACGAGTTCTTCAAAGCAAAACACTGACGATCACTGAGGCCTTGAGAGAGACGTCATGCCGCATTCAGTTCACACTAATTGAACTGTCAGCCCGTGACTAGACCAGACATGGACATACACTGATTCCTCACATCAATGTGGCTACGAGCCATCCATCTTAAAATATGCTTCTTTTTTGCCCCAACTCTAGTTTTCATATGTTTAAAGAATTCAGTGTTGGGGGATTATCTCATTAACAAACGGGTGTGAACTAAATTGTGAGGACTCATTCTGAAACTGAAGGAAAAGTAGCTCACAAAAACCGGATTGTATATTTAATTTCATGGTTTGATTTTATCCACAAACCCCATTAATTGTCTGCTCCTGTTAAGCCATATGAGGCAACCCAAAAATATATATTAATAGATACAGATATATCCATCCGTTATAAGTTTTGTTTACTCTGTAAAGGATGGCATTTCTAACCCTATGCATGTATTTGCTATGAAATAGTCTGTTTTTAAGAGCAGTGTTGGACACTGTCCAGGGATATGTTGTGGGGTTAGAAATAGAAGTACATATTTGAATCATATTTGTATATCCATTCCCTATTGTTTTTCTTGTTAAAGTTCATAAGTGAACAGAATCCTTTCAAGCTTGTATTTTGGCCGGAGGCTCAGTACAACCTGCATTGACCAAAAGTCATTTCCAGTTACAAAAGTACACAAGTCCTTAACAGTTCAGTTTAGTTTATTCATTTCAAAAGCACATTTTAAAACAAACTCAGTTGGCCAAAGTCCTGTACAGACAAAAATAATAAATAATACAAAATAGTGCTTTTAACTGCTGTGATGATAGCAAAATGTGCAATTTCCATGACAAAATATAGCAATGCTTTAAACTTTCAGACTCAATGTTGCTTGTGTTGATGGTAAATGGTCTGTTTAAAATGGAATACTCTCTGTGAATGTAAAGCAACATATGGCCATAACATTCACTAGGAATATCCATCCATCCATCCATCTTCTTCCGTTTATCCGAGGTCGGGTCGCGGGGGAAGAAGCCTAAGCAGGGAAGCCCAGACTTCCCATCTCCCCAGCCACTTCGTCTAGCTCCTCCCAGGGGATCCCGAGGTGTTCCCAGGCCAGCCGGGAGACATAGTCTTCCCAACGTGCCCTGGGTCTTCCCCGGGGCCTCCTACCGGTTGGACGTGCCCTAAACACCTCCCTAGGGAGGCGTTCGGGTGTCATCCTGACCAGCTGCTCGAACCACCTCATCTGGCTCCTCTCGATGTGGAGTAGCAGTGGCTTTACTTTGAGTTTCTCCCGGATGACAGAGCTTCTCACCCTATCTCTAAGGGAGAGCCCCGCCACCCGGCGGAGGAAACTCATTTTGGCTGCTTGTACCCGTGATCTTGTCCTTTCGCTCAAAACCCAAACCTCATGACCATAGGTGAGGATGGGAACGTAGATCGACCGGTAAATTGAGAGCTTTGCCTTCCGGCTCAGCTCCTGCTTCACTTTTCAAATGTAATTTAAATGTGTCAGTTTTGTCCTGAAAAGTGTTTTCTTGTAATTATTGTACTTATTACTTATCACCAGTTTTCCAAATAACAGAGTTATACGATTACGGCGTTACTACCGCTGTTACTCTTAGTATTAATGAGTAATCAAATTAATTACTTTTATGCAAAGTATGTTACAATCCCGTTAGCTAGTGTATTGTGGCATGCTGTTTTTGAGTAGGGCTGCAACGATTAGTTGACGTTACAAAGACACGGTCTGCTACGAATATCCATGTTTGCCCACATAGTACTTGAGTCAATACCCAATTTGCTCCGGGAAGTGACGTCACGGGCAAGTCAGCTATCGGAAATGAATACATTTTGATTTTACGCAAATCGTCACTCATTATTACAAATGGAAATCAGCCGGTATCTATGAACGTACCACATTTGGTCTGAACCGAAAAAATATAGTTGAATCGTTTGTGGTATTTACTAAATGTTGTGAAGAATTTGTTTCAGAATAATATACCACACTTGAGACTATATAAGATACGTAGTGTTGCAACAGAAAATATTTTCTATTGTGTGTTCTTAAAGGGTTGGCAGATCATTTCGTAGTTAGCATTTCCACCATTAAGCTCCAATACTTCCTTTTCTCTCTATGTGCACTCATCTAAATTGCCGTTCTTGTTCCTGTTACCCCACATCTTTGTCAGCTAACTCTAATGCCACTCCAGTGATGACTTTGTGACAACAGTCCTTACCTACTCTCCTGTACTCTCTTCTTCACCGCAATATCCCACCTCACAACCCCTTTACAAAATCCTCACCCTTTCCTGCTAATCAGCCTCTCTTTCTTTGTCTTGCTCACTCTTTGTTTTATGGCTGTTGATCTTTAGCCTCGACACTTACAATCTAGAGTCGAAGAGCCGTGATAAGGAGGCATGATGAGGAAAGGATGGTTCTGTGGAGTGTGCACACTCTTATAATTCAACAGGCCAAAATGAGGTAACCTTTATAGACCTCACAGCAGTATGAATGATAACTGAGTATATTCACAATGTTATTCTGTAAAGTTGCAAATAGTGAAGTGAAGTGTGAATTATATTTATATAGCGCTTTTCCCCCAATGACTCAAAGCACTTTAACATAGCAAAACCCAATATCTAAGGTACATTTAAACCAGTGTGTTTGGCAATGGGGGCAGGTGGGTAAAGTGTATTGCCCAAGGAGACAACGGCAGTGACTAGGATGGCGGAAGCGGGGATTGAACCTAGAACCCTCAAGTTGATGGCCTGGCCGCTATACCAACCAAGCTATATACCCTGCGGTATATCAAAATAGGGTGCCTTTTGTACTTGAAAGCACTTTAAAATTTGAAGACACCTGCGCCAATGTGTTGCCTACAAGGGATGTAATGGTATAAACATCTCATAGTACAGTATCATTGTGGCACCCCAACCCACAAAACAAAGACCTAAAATATATTAAGTATGCAGAATGAAGAGGCAGGAATGTTTAGAATAAACACATTCCATCCATCCATTTTCTACCGCTTATTCCCTTTTGGGGTTGCGGGGGGCGCTGGCGCCTATCTCAGCTACAATCGGGCGGAAGGTGTACACCCTGGACAAGTCGCCACCTCATCGCAGGGCCAACACAGATAGACATTATGCTCAAATGTTCTAATTATGTTATACTACAAACATGTATTTGTAAGTGTAAACAACGGTGCAGGAATATTCACAGTTTCGAGCAAATTAAAAACAAAAAAAAACCTTACAGATGAGTGTTTTCAAAATACCTGACCTACAGTGCAACAAGTGTGAAACAATAACGTTAAGTTTACTATTTACTTTCTGAGAAACATCGTCCTTCACATAGGACATGTTTATATAAGTCTGGAAAACACTGTTTCTCAGAAAACAATTTAACATTTAATAATGTAAATACCTCACAAACTGATGTATAGATTTGCTGGCTTTAAATAACTTTTTCTGGGTGACAGTATATGAGGCCTAATTGCAGCTGGATAAGCTCTAGCCTCACCTTTATGCATTCGAACACAACGCCACCATTTGGGAATCAGGATGAGATGATAGATGAAAGGTAAAAAGCTATTTGCTATGTTTGCAAAGTTGCAAAGTTATGTTTCAAGTTTCATTTTAGCATCTCCTAGCACATAGTGGTGGTGCGTTCAAGGAAACTTGATTCAAGTTCGAAGCAGAGGCGTTACAAGGTTTAAAGGTTTAACTCCCAGTAGAAATAACTAATAATAATTATTATTTTAACAATGTTATATCATTAATATTAATTGTATCTACTAATAATATTTCTAATAAATCAGATAATCCCTTAGTCCCCACAAAAAAAAACACACATTTACAGGTTGTCATACGCATTATGGCCAGTCCATTGTTGACTTGGTGGGATTATAATGCCTGATGATATATTAGATTTAAAATTATGTTGCATTATATTCAAAATCAGTGTACACATCAACGGAGTCCAGGAAATCATAGTTGTTTTTGTTAAATCGCCTGTGTGTGTTGTAAGAAACAAACACTTAATAGTGATATATCAGATATAAAATTATCCATGCATTATATTTAAAATCAGAGCACACTTCAGTAAAGTACAGGAACATTTTTTTTGTTGTTCTTTTAAATCGCCTGTGTGTGTTACAATACGCGCACACACGTCCCTGCCGCAGCACAGAATATTAATGACAATGTGCACGTCATTAACTTCAAGTTCCATTGTCAAATGAAATAAAAAATAAACTTTAGATAATGTTGCTTCTTTCTTATGATACAAACCACAAAGCTACCCATTTACCCATTCACACACATAAACAGAAGTCTGAAACTTTTCAATCTGGCCGGAGTTTTAAAAGGGCTAACATTTTAAAGCCAAAAACCCACGTTAGTGTAAATAAGAGGCACATATGTAAACGTACGTATTTTTCAATTGTCCGTGTTGACATGGCAATAGCTATTTAATTTGCACCTCGTTTTTATAAGATATAAGTATTCGTCTTATACGGTTCAGTCATATTTGCCACCCGTGACACATGCCTCTGCTGTGAGATGCAGATTTCTATATTTTTTTCCTTTCATCATCAAATGTAATCACTTTATTTTACACTGTCGTCTTTGTTCGCAGCTGAGTGTGAAGCGACTAGGATGAGATTTAGCACCTCCAAGTCCGAGTCTAGGATTCTCGCCCGGAAAAGGGTAAAGGGTCATATCCGGGTTGGGGAAGAGATCTTGCACCAAGTGGAGGAGTTCAAATACCTCAAGGTCTGGTTCACAAGTGAGGGAAGAGTGGATCGTGAGATCCACAGGCAGATCGGTGTGGTGTCTGCTGTGATGCGGACACTTCATTGATCCGTTGTGGTAAAGAAAGAGCTGAGTCGGGAGGTAAAGCTCTCAATGTACCGGTCGATCTACATTCCCATTTTCACCTATGGTCACAAGCTTTGGATTATGACCGAAAAGACAAGATCACGGGCACAAGCCGCCGAAATTAGTTTCTTCGGTCAGGTTGTGGGGATCGCCCTTTGAGATAGGGTGAGAAGCTCTGCCAACCGGGAGGAGCTCAATGTAAAGCTGCTGCTCTTCCACATCGAGAGGAACCAGATGAGGTAGTTCGGGCATCTGGTCAGGATGCCAGCTAAAAGTGTAGGGCACGTCCGACCAGTAGAAGCCCACGGGGAAGGCCCAGGACACGTTGGGCAGACTATATCTCCCAGCTGGCCTGGGAACGCATCGGGATCTCCCGGCAGGAGCTGGACGAAGTGGCTGGGGAGAGGGAAGTTTGGTCTTCCCTACTTAGGCTGCTGCCACCCGCGACCCGACCTCGGTTAAGCGGAAGAAAAAGGATGGATGCATGGATGTCGTCTTTGTGTTATTTGTGAGCACCAGAAAAAATCTGCTTTATAATCCGACCCATAAGCATCCCTATTTCTACGGCATAAATATATATTTATTTTACTACTTGATGCGATTCAATGTAAAGTGCCATTGATAAAAAGGCTCATTGATATTCATTGTCTTTCATAAGGTGCTTTGCATTGCACTTTTATTGTTAAAAATGGTCATGGTGATTGGTTGCAAACTCCCACCCCTCCAGGACCTGTTCTCCTCCAGGACCAGGAGGCGTGTGAGTTGAATCACAGCTGACTCTTCTCACCCTGGACACAAAATATTCTCCCCTCTTCCCTCAGGCAAGAGACTACGGTCCATCCAGACCCACACCTCCCGCCACTTGAACAGTTTTTCCCCTTGGCCATCAGACATGTGAACAAGACCAAGATTTGATAGCTCAATTACAGCTCATGTTATTCTATTCTGTGTTATATGTCTTTTATGTTGCACGATTGTGCCAGGTAAAATTCCTAGTTTGTGAACCCGTTCTCAAAGAATGGCAATAAAAACTTTTCTGATTCTGATTCTGATGTAGAGGGTGAAAGGGGAACATTATCACAATTTCAAAAGGGTTAAAAACAATAAAAATCAGTTCCCAGTGACTTGTTTTATTTTTCGAAGTTTAGTCAAAATTTTACACCTCCCGGAATATCCCTAAAAAAAGCTTTAAAGTTCTTGATTTTCGCTATTTGCGATGCGACTGTCCATTTCCCTGTGACGTCATACAGTGCTGCCAATACAAACAACATGGCGGTTACCGGAGCAAGATATAGCGACATTAGCTCGGATTCAGACTCGGATTTCAGCGGTTTAAGTAATTCAACAGATTACGCATGTATTTAAACAAATGGTCGAAGTATGGAGGCAGATAGCGAAAACGAAATTGAAGAAGAAACTGAAGCTATTGAGCGAATAGCTATTGACGCTATTCGGCCATAGCATGGGTGTACCTAATGAAGTGGCCCATAGCATGGCTGCCTTATTAGCATCGCCGGTAAAATGTGCGGACCAAAGGATCAGGACTTTTGCATCTTGTGACACTGGAGCAACTTAAATCCGTCGATTGGTAAGTGTTTGCTTCGCATTAAATGGGGGTATCTAGTTTCAAATGTACATACAGCTAGCGTAAATAGCATGTTAGCATCGATTAATGTGGCATGTTAGCATCGATTAGCTGGCAGTCATGCTGCGACCAAATATGTCTGATTAGCACATAAGTCAACAACATCAACAAAACTCACCTTTGTGATTTCGTTGACTTAATCGTTGCAAATGCATCTGCAGGTTATCCATTCATCTCTGTGCCATGTCTGTCTTAGCATCGCCGGTAAAATGTGCAGACACTCTGGCACATTCAATGGGGGTCTGGCGGCAGATTTCTTGCCTGTGGTGCAACTTAAATCCCACCCTGTTAGTGTTGTTACACCCTCCGACAACACACCGACGAGGCATGATGTCTCCAAAGTTCCAAAAAATAGTAGAAAAAACGGAAAATAACAGAGCTGAGACCCGGTGTTTGTAATGTGAAAATGAAAATGGCGGGTGTATTACCTCGGTGACGTCATGTTCTGACGTCATCACTACAAGACCGATAAACAAAAAGGCGCTTAATTCGCCAAAATTCACCCATTTAGAGTTCGGAAATCGGTTAAAAAAATACATGGTCTTGTTTCTGCAACATCAAGGTATATATTGATGCTTGCATAGGTTTGGTGATAATTTTCCCCTTGAAGTGTGCCTTAGAAATGGGGTGATTGAGTGTTGTTTGTGTCTTTTAGTAAGTTCTTTATTTATTTCAGGACAAAAGTGTTTGGTTCAGATAATAGAACATAATGTCTTTCTGTGTGGAGTTTGCATGTTTTCCCCGTGACTGTGTGGGTTCCTTCTTGGCACTCTGGCTTCGTACCACCTCCAAAGACATGCACCTGGGGTAGTTTGATTGGCAACACCAAAATTGGCCCTCGTGTGTGAATGTGAGTGTGAATGTTGTCTGTGTTGGCCCTACGATGAGGTGCAGTTAGGGTGTACCCTGTCTTCCACCCAAATGCAGCTGGTATAGGTTCCAGCACCCCTGCGACCCCGAAAGGGACAAGCAGTATAAAATGGATGGATGGAAATCGAAAATAATAATTTCAATTTAGGGTTAAGGTAAAATCATTTAATCATTAATTCTGATCACGTACTGACTGATTTGTCCCAAGGAAATCATTTTAGTAAAGCTTAAGTAAGAACCCTTTTTAAGAGTATTGTAGTTTCTAAAATGAGAAAATCACGGATTTTACAAACCCAACTCCCCTCAAATACTATGTTATTTCTGAACATTCAACAACGATATGCTGCACATTTGCTATGGAAATCTGTGGCTCGTATGAGATGTATTACGGGCCTTAGTCTCCCAAAAATCAAGAGCAAACTCAAAGCTTTAAGCAAGCTCAAGAGCTTTACACAATATGTGCTTGACCCTTACATACATATGAGATAAGTCGACTGCAAATTCTACACATGGGCAGATTAACTTGCTAAATCAGTTGTGGACCCCAACTGAGCCATACAGCTTCTTCACCCATGTTATATAACGATACATTATAGACAGAAGATTAGAAAATAAAACACATTTTAACAAAAACTAATCGCAAAGCAGATGTCAGAGACACCCCTCTAAAATTCCGTCTTCGACTATTTGGTAATCCAAATTCGAAATGTGTCAAGATTAGAATGATATTTTATTGTTACCATTAATGGAAAGTTGAAGCTTGGTGGTCTTTTCTAAGCTCTGTATTAATAATACATCAAAGTATGTCTTGGTGTTCTGTAACGTACTACGATACCCTGAATTGGCTACAAATCAAAATCTCACCCTTGATTATCCTCGTTTCCTAAAAGAAATAGTCACTGAGGCCAGTTGGAGTTGGAATATTAACAGCCATTTGTGCTACCATTCTCAACAGCAGAATTAACTACATACAAAAACTGGTAAAGGCAAAGATGATATAAATAATTTAGACAGACTAGGGAATGTCTTGGGTAGTGCAGTTCGCTGAAGTGAAACTATTACACTTCAGGCCTGATCGACGAAGATTGGCAAGCTCCGAGAGACCGTAGAAAGTGAACTCCACATACTAAAGCAATGGTTTGATGCCAATAAACCATCAGTCAAACGAAATAAAACAAAATATATATTTTTGGAAATAGAAAAAATAACATATAGTGTGACATAAGAATTGACGATTTGGAGATAGAAAGGGTGTATTCAACAACAAGTTTTGAAAATTTAAGTAGATGACAAATTAAATTGGAAACTGCACATATATATACTCAAGACAAAGATGGCAAAAATGATTGCTATGTGTGGAGGAGGATTGTGATCAGTGCACTGTCGGAGTGAAGGTCAGCGACCCCGTCTGGGCAACTGGAGACAGCGCACCCTCAGACGGGGGCGTGGCATGTGCTGACTGAGAGACACAGCTGTCAGATAATTAGTTTTCTCAGGTGGTACATGTTAGACTAATCACCTGTTGTCCTTAACAGTGAGTGGCCGGGTGCAAGAGAGGAGTTCAGACCTGGGAGACTGTTAAAGCAAGACATACCTGTTTGTGAGAGACCTGAGCGACTGAAAAGTCGAGACATTTCCTGTTGTGTGAAATTGAAGATTAAAACTCCTGTCAAACCCGAGCAACTGACTTCCAGCGTGACTTTGTGAGTAGGAAAAGCTTACATTTGGCGCCCAACTTAAAAAAAAAAAAGAAGAGAACAATGTCGACACCTAGCCCGATTGAAGCAATGCAGGGACAAATTGCACAACAAAACCAAATCCTGCAAGCCATGACGAAGAGGTCCAGAGCAGGGACACCCGCGGCAGCGAGGCCATCATTGGCGACTGTGGGGATGCACAGAATGGCGGAGACAGAAGATCCACAAACATATATGGACATGTTCGAAGTCACGGCGGGCGCATGAGGAATGGGCAGTGCGGCTGCTGGCGGGAAAGGCGCAGCGAGCGGCACTCAGCCTACCACCAGATTCCCGGGTAAGATACCGGGACTTGAGACGCGCAGTGCTGGACCGGACGGGAGAATCCAAAGAAGATCACAGGCGTCGGTTCCGGTCAATGAGACTCGACCCGGAGGAGCGGCCTTTCACCCTGGGCCAGCAACTCAGAAACGCGGCGACCAGATGGCTGCAACCCGGGCAAGTTCAGGAGGTGATGGAACAAATAATTCTGGAGTAGTTCATGGAAGCGATCCCGGCACGGACCTCAGCGTGGATCTGGTATCACCGCCCACAAGACCTGGCCGCGGCGGTGGCCCTAGCAGAGGACCATCTGGCAGTGCACCGAAAGGAGGAAAAGACAGCGGAGGCGGGGGAGCGCCCAGTTCTAGCGCCGTGCAGGATGCACGCGCAGCCGGCTGATGGAATTCAGCAATGGACAAAGTTAAAAAATGCTCAACTTGTTTTTTCTCCTCCTCAGAACACGGCCGCTATGGATGCTGTGTCTCCCCCGCAAATGGCTCCTCGAATGCCACGGCAGGTGTGCTGGAGATGTGGACGGCTTGGACACCTGCAGCGGGAATGTCCTAACATGGAGGTGGGACAGGTGATCCGGGTTGTCGACCCTGCGGCGCCCTTCCCCGGGCCAGGAGAGACGTACTACGTACCGGTAAGGATACAAGGGAGTACACACCATGCGATGGTGGATTCGGGCTGCGAGCAGTCCATGATCCACCAGAATCTGGTTCGACCCGGGGCGTTGAGAATGGGTACACGTGTGCGGGTTAAATGTGTGCATGGGGATGTTCACGTGTACCCTATTGTGCCGGTGGGAATTTTTTTTAAGTGAAAAAACATGGTGTTAAGGTGGCTGTAAATTTGCGCCTGGCGCACCCCTTAATCTTGGGAATCAATTGGTTGGGATTTAATGGGTTAATAAAGCAGTGCGCGTTCACGACAGGTAGGAAAAGGGGATATCCGCGCTGTTCTCATCGGCGACGCAAGATCATCCGACGCTACCGGGGGTTCGCCCAGGGATTGCGGGGGATTTCCCTCACTTTGCATTGATTAGGGACAAATTATACAGAGTGAGTAGTGACACTCAGACAGGGGAGGAAATCACCCAATTGTTGGTGCCGAAAAACCGTCGGGAAATTATTTTCCAGGCGGGACATTTTAATCCCATGGGGTATGATAAGACACTTAATCAGATAATGGTCCGGTTCTATTGGCCAGGCATTCGAGTGGACTTGGATTGCCCAGATTGTCAGCTAGTCAACCCCGCGGCCGCCCCTAGGGCTCCTTTGCGGCCATTACCAATCATAGAGGTCCCATTTGAGCGTATTGGTATGGACCTCGTCGGACCATTTCACCCGAGCACCCAGGGATATCACTTTGTGCTAGTCGTGGTGGATTACGCAACGCGCTATCCCCAAGCAATACCACTGCGCCCCATCTCTGCAAAAAGTGTAGCTCAGCCACTGTTTCAAGTTATCTCCCGAGTTGGAATTCCGGAAGGGATACTAACTGACCAGGGCACGTCCTTTATGTCACGCACATTAAAGGAGCTGTACGGATTATTGGGGATCAAATCTATTTGGACCAGCGTTTACCACCCACAGACGGATGGGCTGGTAGAGCGGATGAATAGAACTTTGAAATCCATGATCCGGAAGTTCGTACACGAGGACAAATCAAATTGGCATAAATGGTTGGATCCCCTGTTGTTTGCACTGCAGGATGTTCCTCAGGCCTCCACAGGGTTTTCCCCGTTTGAACTTTTGTCCGGCAGGAAGCCGCGAGGTGTACTGGACCTAGTTAAAGAAAGCTGGGAGGTACGTCCAAGTCCCAGTAAAAGCGAAATTCAGTACGTCATTGACTTGAGAGCAAAACTCCACACATTGGAACACTTATCACGGGAGGATTTGCTCCAAGCCCAAGAACGTCAGCAACGCCAGTATAACAAGGGGACACAACTCAGACAATTTTCCCCGGGAGAGAAAGTACTTGTATTACTCCCAACATCCAGCTCTAAATTACTCGCCAAGTGGCAAGGACCCTCCGTGGTCACACGATGAGTGGGTGACGTGGATTACGGGGTCCGGCGGTCTGACCGGGGCGGGGCAACCCAAATCTACCACCTCAACCTATTAAAAGGGTGGAGGGAAGCGGAGCCTGTCTCCATGGTAACGGCGATAGCGGAGAACGAGGAGCTGGGACTGGAGGTCCCCCCTCCCCCCGGCCCTTACTTCTCCGCTGTAATAATCATCTGACGCCGTCACGAAATGCAGATGTGGCCAATTTACAGCAACATTTTGCTGACGTGTTCTCCCCCCTGCCAGGCCGCACGAACCTCACCCAACATCACATAGAGACCAGCCCAGGCGTGAAAGTGAGGTCTCGGCCCGATAAGCTACCCGAACACTAGCGCAAAGTAGTTTGTGAGGAATTAAAAGCCATGCTGGAACAGGGGGTAATAGAAGAGTCACAAAGTGCATGGTGCAGTCCCATAGGTCTGGTAGGGAAGAAAGATTGGTTTGTGCGATTCTGTGTGGACTACTGCAAGGTAAATGATGTGTCACGTTTTGATGTCTACCCGATGTCCCGGGTCGACGAGCTCCTAGACCGGTTGGGCACTGCTGGGTTTTTTTTACGACACTGGATTTAACTAAGGGTTACTGGCGGATTCCCTTGTCTCCAGTCTAAGGAAAAAAATGACATTCTCCACTCCGGAAGGTTTATACCAATTCGTGACCCTTCCGTTCGGCTTGTTCGGTGCGCCCGCCACTTTTCAGAGACTCATGGACCGGGTACTGCGTCCCCACGCGGCATATGCTTCCGCCTATCTGGATGATGTCATCATCCAGGGGAACAACTGGGCGGAGCATATGCAGAGGGTGGGGCCAGTATTCGAGTCCCTAAGGCGGGCGGGGCTCACCGCCAACCTGGCGAAGTGCGCGGTTGGCAGGAGGGAGGTACAGTATCTGGGGTACCACTTGGGGGCAGGTCGGGTACGGCCTCAGATGGACAAAATTGCGGCAGTTGCGGCCTGCCCGACCCCGAAGACGAAAAAAGATGTGAGGCAGGTTTTGGCGCTGGTGGGCTACTACAGGAGGTTCGTCCACCGGTTTGCGGACCTGACCAGCCCACTAACGGACATCACCTGGAAAGGTGCTCCAGATCTGGTCCAGTGGACGGAGCAGTGCCAGCAGGCATTCGAGAAGGTGAGGAAAGCACTTTGCGAGGAGCCGGCACTGCACATGCCATATTTTTCCCTCCCATTTTGTTTGCAGGCGGACGCCTCTGGCAGAGAACTGGGAGCTGTTTTATCCCAGCAAAAGGAGGATATCGACCACCCCATCCTATACATCAGCAGAAAGCTGTCAGAATGAGAAAGCCGGTACAGCACGGTGGAGAGGGAGTGCCTTGCCATCAGATGGGCGGTCGGTGCACTCCGGTACTACCTGCTGGGATTCCCATTCAGCCTCTGGACCGGGCATCTTCAGTGGCTCCACCGCATGAAAGATGCCAACGCGCGGCTCACCTGTTGGTATCTCGCTTTACAACCCTACCATTTCAGAGTGATCCATAGAACGGGAGCACAGATAGACTTTCACTCCCGCTCTCATGCGGGGGGGTGGCGGGAGTAGGCGCGGCCGGACATGTCCCGGCCTAAGTCTGGCGGTGGAGGTATGTGGAGGAGGATTGTGATCAGTGCACTGTTGGAGTGAAGGTCAGCGACCCCGTCTGGGTGACTGGAGACAGCCCACTCTCAGACGGGGGCGTGGCATGTGCTGACTGAGAGACACAGCTGTCAGATGATCAGTTTGCGCAGGCGGTACGTGTTAGACTAATCATCTGTTGTCCTTAACAGTGAGCGGCCACGTGCAGGAGAGTTCAGACCTGGCAGATTGTAAAGGCAAGACATACCTGTTTGTGAGAGACCTGAGCGACTGAAAGGTCGAGACATTTCCTGTTGTGTGTTGACGTCACTTACTCTGTGGGCGCGGTCTTTCTGACTTCACTTCCTCTCCGAACTCAGTTTGTAAACGATCAATGATTCCATACAAAGCTAAGTGCCGGAGATTCAAGAAATACACGGCACATGTGTAAAAATTTGTCCGAGGAGGGGGACCTTAAATGCTGGTTTAGTGTGGCTGAAACGAGGCCTTGGCTAAATAATTATTTGTTCATGGGGTTAAACAACTCAGTGTAGACATGGCCTAAGAGACGCGATCCTCTGCACACAAGCTTAGTAGATCAGCTCTGCGTGTGCAATTAAGTTTGCATGTGTTTTGATACACGCAAACGTTTAGTAGATAGGGCCCAAAGTGTTTACCACCTGAGTGCAAGAAAATGTCATGTTCATGTGTTATATGTTGATGATATCCAGTAACTCAATAAGACATATACAAAAGTCTGGCCCTTTATAAAACTTGTAAAGATACTTTTTGTTATACCCAAGAAATAGTACCCACACTAAAAGCCCCACACTCCTGTAAGTTACATAAGCAGCGTGAGCGCAGCATGAATCTTTGTTCGTACTCCTTCTCCTTGGCTGTCTATCCGTCTTTCTTTCAATGTCCTTCTTCTCAGCGTGCTCACCAAAAAGGTGCCTGACGGTTGGAGAAAGACTTTCTGACTCTGTCCAGTCATTATTTTGTGAAGAGGCAGCAGCGCAGTAGAACGGGGAGTCGAGAGCTGCCGCGCAGTGAGCTAACAGGCCGAGGTCTTTGCAGCTGTTGAATCATTGATCAGCATGACAGTGAGATGACTGCCGGAGGTAATAGCACGGCAGTGCACTGAAGGGGTTCTGGACTCTACCTGCGCTGTCATTTACCCCCTGAGATTGACTTGAAGGATGTGGTTGGAGAAGAGACAAAGACTAACCTATAAGAAAGACACTACAAAATATGTCTTACTTGAACTATCACCAACATTGAAATTGCAGTTAACATGTACGCATTCATTGAAAAATAAATAACTAACAATCCCAACTCTAAGCTGCCACACAGATTGACTACTTTTTTCAATTAATCAGATACAACACACTTTATAACCTGAATGCTAAATTTTTTTAAACAATTTGTTGGATTTAAATGACTCACGTCCTGTTCATTACATATGCGTGGTGGTCGAGCCAGTGTCTGTTCTCAATGGGTACTGGGTGCTATTTATCCTTTCTGGAAAAAAAAACAAAAAAAACCCCTATGCCTGCGTTGTTTTCGGCTAAACAAAGTTTTCAAATTGCGAACATGATAAAAGGTTCTTCAAAGTTCCTGAAGAGGTAATGAAAAAGGGCAGAAGAGTGCAAGATTTAAGAAAGACAATGATACAAAAACATACACTCCAGTCAAAGGGAGCAGAATCAAATAATGCTTAAGTTTGCAGTGATCACTTTGTTAAAGCTCTGTTTGATATATTTTTAACGTTTAGTATTTGCCATTTATATATTATCTTGATATAATTTGTATTTTCTCATAGAAATTTTTGCTACGAGTGTTTTATAAAGCACCAACTCGGCGAGTCTTAATAAAAGAAAGTAAATGTGAACAATACCTAAAAAAGTTAAAGGGTAACTGCACTTTTTGGGAATTTTGCCGGTGCACTTCCGGCACTATTTGCGTGTTCCTAATTCTGGAAAAAAACGCGTGTGTGTGTTCTAATCATGGCAGACTTGGTAACACACAACAAAGACGACTATTTCTGGACAAATGACAATTCACAACCTTATACTTTTGAAGGTGAATATACGGAGGATGAACTGCTGCTTACAGAAGGGTGCCAAAGTGTTCCTGTAGTATGCAGTGCGCCATTGTCTGGCGAGCGGCTTTGGCGCTCACAAATTAAAATATACAAACCCCGTTTCCATATGAGTTGGGAAATTGTGTTAGATGTAAATATAAATGGAATACAACAATTTGCAAATCATTTTCAACCCATAAACAGTTGAACATGCCACAAAGACAACATATTTAATGTTCAAACTTATAAACTTTTCTTTGCAAATAAACATTAACGTTAGAATTTGATGCCAGCAACATGTAACAAAGAAGTTGGGAAAGGTGGCAATAAATACTGATAAAGTTGAGGAATGCTCATCAAACACTTATTTGGAACATCCCAAAGGTGTGCAAACTAATTGGGAACCGGTGGGTGCCATCATTGGGTATGAAAACAGTTTACCAAAAAATGCTCAGTCTTTTACAAGAAAGGATGGGGTGAGGTACACCCCTTTGTCCACAACTGCGTGAGCAAATAGTCAAACAGTTTAAGAATAACGTTTCTCAAAGTGCAATTGCAAGAAATGTAGGAATTTTAACATCTACGGTCCATAATATCAGAAGCTTCAAAGAATCTGGAGAAAACCCTAACCGTAAGCGGCATGGCCGGAAACCAACATTGAATGACCGTGACCTTCGATCCCTCAGACGGTACTGTATCAAAAACCGACATCAATCTCTAAAGGATATCACCACATGGGCTCAGGAACACTTCAGAAAACCACTGTCACTAAATACAGCTCGTTGCTGCATCTGCAAGTGCAAGTTAAAGCTCTACTATGCAAAGCAAATGCCATTAATCAACAACATCCAGAAACGCCGCCGGCTTCTCTGGGCCTGAGATCAACTAAGATGGACTGATGCAAAGTGGAAAAGTGTTCTGATGAGTCCGCATTTCAAATTGTTTTTGGAAATCTGGACCAAAAGGGAAGCGAACCATCCAGACTGTTATCGACGCAAATTTCAAAAGCCAGCCTCTGTGATGGTATGGGGGTGCATTAGTGCCCAAGGGATGGGTAACTTACACATCTGTGAAGGCACCATTAATGCTGGAAGGTACATACGGGTTTTGGAACAACATATGCTGCCATCTAAACGCCGTCTTTTTCATGGACGCCCCTGCTTATTTCAGCAACACAATGCCAAGCCACATTCAGCACGTCGTACAACAGCGTGGCTTCGTAAAAAAAGAGTGCAGTGCTTTCCTGGCCCGCCTGCAGTCCAGACCTATCTCTCATCGAAAATATGTGGCGCATTATGAAACATAAAATACGACAGCAATGACCCCGGACTGTTGAACGACTGAAGCTCTACATAAAACAAGAATGGGAAAAAAATTCCACTTTCAAAGCTTCAACAATTAGGTTCCTCAGTTCCCAAATGTTTATTAAGTGTTGTTAAAAGAAAAGGTGATGTAACACAGTGGTGAAAATACTCTTCCCCAACTACTTTGGCACATGTTGCAGCCATGAAATTTTAAGGTAATTATTATTTGTAAAAAAAAAATAAAGTTTATGAGTTTGAAAATTAAATATCTTGTCTTTGTAGTGCATTCAATTGAATATGGGTTGTAAAAGATTTGCAAATCATTGTATTCCGTTTATATTTACACCTAACACAATTTCCCAACTCATATGGAAACGGGGTTTGTACTACGAATATGCAATACCCAAATTCCTGGACTGGTCTGCAAACTAAATTTCTGTAATTATGGAGCAGGAGCTTTTCAAAGCTGAAACTTTATGAAAACAAAAATGTTCTCTTTGTCTCTCAGAAACGCCTTACTGCCTTGTCTTCATCCGCTTCAACCATGTCACTGCTGAACAGATTTCATTTGATAACATAATTGATGACTTTGCATCCATAAAGGACAGGAAGGGTCAATCTTTAGATGGTAATTATAGATCTAGTTTCATTTCAGTGGGTTCAAAAACATGGAAAAAAGTTATATTGCAAAACACTAAATACATAGGCTATTACCTAAGACAAATTTAAATAGGCTTACCCAACATGTTTTACTATGCCAATAACAATATATATTTGATAAATGTCAATGCTTCACCAATAACTAACACATCTTCTCTATTAGAACTGCGATGAGGTGGCGACTTGTCCAGGGTGTACTCCGCCTTCTGCTCGATTGTAGCTGAGATAGGCACCAGCGCCCTCCGCGGCCCCAAAGGGAATAAGCGGTAGAAAATGGATGGATGAATGGATGGATGGATGGTTGGATCTTTTCTATAAGAAAAATCTGACTAAAAGAAAAAAAAACAATTCAAATCTTACTGGACAGAAAACTAAAAGTAAAAATGAATGTTAGCTTTACAGCAATAAAATCCAGTTTTAACAGAAAAAAAACATTTTATTGTAATGATGTTAATATTAAACCGAAATAGGCTAAGGACACTTGGACACAAACTACCAATAAATTGCTTTGTTTTCAAATGCAAATTGCAATGCACCCCACTGGACTCATTTAAGACTGTAAATTGTGTTCAAAGTTATCAAACTAATCATCGCCTTCAATTGCAACTCTAAAAGCTTACAATTTAATTCAGAAACTATTTATGGTATGTAGTACACATGGTACAGTGGTCGGAATCCGAACAGTAACACTTTAGTATGGGCAACAAATTCACCATAAAATAGTTTCTTATTAACATGTAAATTAGTAACATATTGGCTCTTACTTAGTCATTATTAAGTACTTATTAATGCATTATTATGCATGGCCTTATAATGGCCCTAACCCTAACCCTAACCCTAACCCTCTAACCCTAACCAAATAACTGTAAATTAAGTGTTTGTTACTTAGAATATGTTCCCGATACTAAAGTGTTACCGTTTAGTGTGTTTGAGCACTTGGTGAAAGATGAAAAAACAAGCCCCCTTTTGGCTAACCTTTGCATTTAAATGTAATTTTGTGAAAATATGCATGAAGAAATAATTTTTAAAACATCCAGTTTAGTTGCCAAATATGGTTCTCCATCCATCATCTTCTGCTTATCCGAGGTCGGGTCGCGGGGGCAGCAGCCTAAGCAGGGAAGCCAAGAGTTCCCTCTCCACAGCCACTTCGTCTAGCTCTTTTCGGGGGATCCCGAGGTGTTCCCAGGCCAGCCGGGAGACATAGTCTTCCCAACGTGTCCTGGGTTTTCCCCGTGGCCTCCTACCGGTTGGACGAGCCCTAAACACCTCCCTAGGGAGGCGTTCGGGTGGCATCCTGACCAGATGCCCGAGTAACCTCATCTGGCTCCTCTCGATGTGGAGGAGCAGCGGCTTTACTTTGAGTTTCTTCCGGATGGCAGAGCTTCTCACCCTATCTCTAAGGGAGAGCCCCGCCACCCGGCGGAGGAAACTAATTTCGGCCGCTTGTACCTGTGATCTTATCCTTTCGGTCATTACCCAAAGCTCATGACCATAGGTGAGGATGGGAACGTAGATCGACCGGTAAATTGAGAGCTTTGCTTTCCGGCTCAGCTCCTGCTTCACCACAACAGATCGATACAACGTCCGCATTACTGAAGACGCCGCACTGATCCGCCTGTCGATCTCACGTTCCACTTTTCCCCCACTCGTGAACAAGACTCCTAAGTCCTTGAACTCCTCCAATTGGGGCAGGGTTTCCTCCCCAACCCGGAGATGTCAGCCCACCCTTTTCCGGGCGAGAACAATGGACTCTGACTTGGAGGTGCTGATTCTCATTCCGGTCGCTTCACACTCGGCTGCGAACCGATCCAGCGAGAGCAGAAGATCCCGGCCAGATGAAACCATCAGGACAACATCATCTGCAAAAAGCAGAGACCTAATCCTGCGGCCACCAAACCGGAAGCCCTCAACGCCTTGACTGCGCCTAGAAATTCTGTCCATAAAAGTTATGAACAGAATCGGTGACAAAGGACAGCCTTGGCTGAGTCCAACCCTCACTGGAAACGTGTCCGACTTACTGCCAGCAATGCGGACCAAGCTCTGACACTGATCATACAGGGAGCGGACCGCCACAATAAGACAGTCCGATACCCCATTCTCTCTGAGCGCTCCCCACAGGACTTCCCAAGGGACACGGTTGAATGCCTTCTCCAAGTCCACAAAGCACATGTAGACTGGTTGGGCAAACTCCCATGCACCCTCAAGAACCCTGCCGAGAGTATAGAGCTGGTCCACAGTTCCACGACCAGGACGAAAACCACACTGTTCCTCCTGAATCCGAGGTTCGACTACCCGGCGTAGCCTCCTCTCCAGTACACCTGAATAAACCTTACCGGGGAGGCTGAGGAGTGTGATCCCACGATCATGGGAACACACCTTCCGGTCCCCCTTCTTAAAGAGAGGGACCACCACCCCGGTCTGCCAAACCAGAGGTACCGTCCCCGATGTCCACGCAAATATGGTTCTCTGACCAATAAATCTAAATTTGACCGGCTTGAGTAGAAAGTCAATGGCTGATCCTGTACCAGATATTTGTAAAAACTCACTCAATCTCTCTCAATGCGAGTAGTTGCTGCTGGTTTTATTGCCAGACATGTGGTATAACTCGGTTGGTGGAGTGGCCGTGCCAGCAATTTGAGGGTTGCAGGTTCGATTCCCGCTTCCGCCATCCTAGTCACTGCCGTTGTGTCCTTGGGCAAGACACTTTACCCACCTGCTCCCAGTGCCACCCACACTGGTTTAAATGTAACTTAGATATTGGGTTTCACTATGTAAAGCGCTTTGAGTCACTAGAGAAAAGCGCTATATAAATATAATTCAGGTCACTTCACTTCACTCCTCACCGGATTAGATAGGAATGATTTTGAGCTCCATAGCGATGATTACATTTCACACTTGTAGTGAGAGAAGGAGTAGAAAATAGGGGGAAAAAAAATGTCACAATGTGTAGGATTTTTTTGAGACTATACTGTCGTATAAAATACAAATCGCAGTCATGCAGGGAGCAGGTGAAAACAAACAAAGAGAAAACAAAAGTTTGCCTTGTACAGCTGTGACACACAAACAATATTCCGTCTGACATGCAAAGCCTACATCAGACTTCGCCCGGCAGCAGATATTCCAACAAGCATCCGTCATTCTATTTGGTGCGTGGTTTAGCATGTACAGTAAAAGCAATTCCTCATCTAAGTGCGTGTGCATGGTTGTGTCAGCCTCCAGCAAAGCCACAACTTCAGAGGGATGGGGGCGGTGGTGTTGGGTGGAGGAGGGAGATGGGGGGGGGGGGCTCGGGGTGCAAGCGCAGATAAGTCACACACGAGGGGAGAGCGACGTGACGAAGAAGGAGAGGGACAAATAGGGAAAACCAGTGTGAAGGAGAGTGAAGGGGAGTGAGGGATGGCAACTCCTGAGCCAATAAAACACATTTCTGTCTGAGACTGACGTAGAGCCTGTGGTGTATGCGCGTGTCCGTGTGGGGTTTTTGTTGGGGGTCGATTCCCTCTGACAGACATGAAATGCTAAAATGTTGTTTTACTCCCACTATCGCCAACTTGAAAGCTAATAATACAACTGTCATGTCCAGGGGGGGGGGGGGGGGGGGGGGGGACCAGAATCCCAAACTTCAAGCCCTACCCCTCGCCCTGGAAACACATTTTGAAAAAAAAAGTCATGATGTCACTCGAAAGAACAGAAACAATGCAAGAATATATTTCATTTTAAAAATAATTTTGTTCATGAATGCATCTCCTTCGCGACTTGTATCAGAGGCCAGTCAACTTCAAGAAAAGTTCCATCGATCTAGACTAGTGGTTCTCAAATAAGGGCACGCGTACCCCTGGGGGTACTTGAGGGTATGCCAAGGGGTATGTGATATTTTTTTTAAATATTCTAAAAATAGCAACAATTCAAAAATCCTTTATAAACATATTTATTGAATAATACTTCAACAAAATATGAATGCAAGTTCATAAACTGTGAAAAGAAATACAACAATGCAATATTCAGTGTTGACAGCTAGAGTTTTTGTGAACATGTTCCATAAATATTGATGGGAAATATTTCTTTTTTTGTGAAGACATGTTTAGAATTAAGTTCATAAATCTAAATAGATCTCTATTACAATCCCCAAAGAGGGCACTTCAAGTTGATGATTACTTCTATGTGTAGAAATCTTTATTTATAATTGAATCACTGGTTTATTTTTCAACAAGTTTTTAGTTATTTTTATATCTTTTTTTCCAAGTAGTTCAAGAAAGACCACTACAAATGAGCAATATTTTGCACTGTTATACAATTTAATAGAATCAGAAACTGATGACATAGTGCTGTATTTTACTTATTTATCTCTTTTTTTCAACCATAAATGCTTTGCTCTGATTAGGGGGTACTTGAATTAAAAAAATGTTTACAGGGGGTACATCAATGAAAAAAGATTGAGAACCACTGATCTAGACCAGTGTTTTTCAACCACTGAGATCCAGTCTAGGAGATTATCTACTTTCCCCTTTTTGGGTTAAAAATATTTTTTGCAATCCAGTAATTAAAGTCTGCAAATGATGTGTTGTTGTTGAGTGTCTGTGCTGTCTAGAGCTAGGCAGAGTAACCATGTAACAACACTCTTCCATATCAGTCGGTGGCAGAAAGTAACTAATTGCTTTGTAGATGTCGGAAACTGCGGGAGACAGCATGCAGGTAAAGTTATCTAATGCTTAAACCAAAAATGAACAAAAGGTGAGTGCCCCTAAGAAAAGGAATTGAAGCTTAGGGATGGCTAGGCAGAACTAAAATAAAACTGAACTGGCTACAGAGTGAAAAATAACAGAATGCTCGACGACAGCAAAGACTTACTGTGGAGCAAAGACGGCGTCCACAAAGTACATCTGAACATGACATGACAATCAACAATGTCCCCACAAGGAAGGATAAAAACAACAGAAATATTATTTATTGCTAAAACAAAGGAAGACATGAAATTGCTTCAGGAAAATACCAAAAAAAAAAACACCAAAATAGGAGTGCAAGACAAGAACTAAAACACTACCCACAGGAAAACAGCAACAAACTCAAAATGAGTCACAGTGTGATGTGACAGGTCGTGACAGTACACCTACTTTGAGACAAGAGCTAGAGTGATGCATGTTTGGTTATGGTTTGAAGTCATATCCAAAAATTGCGACAACGACTTTTTACTGTCAACTGAGTTTTGTTTTCTAATGATTTTCTGCTGGTGGTGTGCCTTCAGATTTTTCAACGCAAAACATGTGCCTCGGCTTAAAAAAGGTTGAAAAACACTGATCTAGGCAAT
Source organism: Nerophis ophidion (assembly GCF_033978795.1). Lineage (NCBI taxonomy): Eukaryota > Metazoa > Chordata > Actinopteri > Syngnathiformes > Syngnathidae > Nerophis > Nerophis ophidion. The sequence goes on along the minus strand of NC_084615.1, from coordinate 63,411,443 downwards.
TGCCTCTGCTTTTAGCTCAGTAGTCAGTATGCTCCCCTCTCACATCGGCAACCCGCTCGGAGCCGTAGAAAAAGACAATGCAGCAGAGGACACATTTGCTACACAAAACCGAGCTGCCTGTGAGTGACAGCTATGGTCATAAATCATTGCATTACACCGAAACCTGAATCATACAAAGACTTGCATTAAGACCGAGGCGTTGAATTTTTACAGTCCCCTCTTTCAGCGACATATTACATATCTACATTACATAAAAATATGTAGTCGTAAATATAGTCCATCGGTACAACGGTTTTTGTATGACCCACTTTTCAGAGGGTGCAGCTTTTTGCTAGGGATGGGTACCAAATTTGTACTTTTAGAGGCAATAGCGGAATTCCGTCATCATGCCAATTCACGTTATATAAAAAAAATGCCATATTTCTTGCATGTGATGTCACGTCCAGTTTCAGAGTCCCAAACATTTAATTTTCCTGAGGGAAATCTCCTGAAGGAATCAATAAAGTACTATCTATCTATCGATCTATCTATCTATCTATTAGAGATGAGCGGTTTGCAGTCACAACCGCGGAGTCCGCGGTTAAACCGCGGGTCGGGCGGGTGACTTGACGAAAAAATAGATTTTAAATAGATTCGGGCGGGTAGCGGTTGAACCATTGGGAAATATATATACATAGTTAAATGTTATGTTGAAGAGGTTCATTTAGCCTACTGACGTGTATTTATAAATGGTTGATTTATATAGGTTAGTAAGGTAAATGGTTGTTACTAACAGTACTTGATGGTACAGTCTCATGGTTAGGATTCAATGCGCTCACCACCGCGACCTGGGTTTGATTCCCGGTCAGGGAAATCACTGTTTTTTACCATGAATTGATTAATGTGGACCCCGACTTAAACAAGTTGAAAAACGTATTCGGGTGTTGCCATTTAGTGGTCAATTGTACGGAATATGTACTGAACTGTGCAATCTACTAATAAAAGTATCAATCAAAACAATCCATATAACACGTCACAGACAACGTCACGCTAACATCACGTGACACCTCTGATGAAGGCTGCAGAAGCAAGGAAGCCCAAACTTGTCAGGTACAACACTTTACCTTACTAGCCTATAGAAATCAGCCATTTCTAAATAGTTCAATGTTGTTACCCACATATGAAAAACGAGCTGCACTCTTTGAACCAGTATGTGGGCATACTTTTATTTTGAAGTGTCTCGTTTAATCTGTGAACGGATGTAAGGAAGCTACTTCCGGGTATGAGTACACATTTTTTTGATGCATGTGAAGGGAGAAAGAGAGCGACTGATCGTAACAAAGACTAAAAAGTGTCACAAGGACTTTAAGCGTTTGGGCTATAAGAGCCAGAAGATCACAATTTCCTCCTAAAAGAAACATGCAGGCCAACAAGGTATTTGTCATTTGTTGGTATTTTACTTGGTAAAATGTTTGATCCACATGCTGCGCATGTTATTATTTTTTACGTTTGTAACATGCTTTATTTATTACAGTTTTCACAGTGAATTTGAAGGGAAAGTAAGCCTTTGAAATAAATCAGTTCAAGAAAGCCATTGTGTCTGCTATTTGGAGGGAGTTACACTTTCTAACCTCACTAATGCCTTGCATCGTCTATATTAGATATATAACAACGGGCAGGTGGCGGGCGGGTGTGTCTTTGATGAAATCTTGGTTCGGGTGAATGGCGGGTGGATGACGACTTTAGTGATACGGTTGCGGATGATATAATTGCATATCCGCGCATCTCTATCTATCTATCTATCTATCCATCCATCCATCCATCCATCCATCCATCCATCCATCCATCCATCCATCCATCCATCCATCCATCCATCCATCCATCCATCCATCCATCCATCCATCCATCCATCCATCTATCTATCTATCTATCTATCTATCTATCTATCTATCTATCTATCTATCTATCTATCTATCTATCTATCTATCTATCTATCTATCTATTTATCTATCTATCTAGCTAGGAAACAATCAGTCAAGCAGGACTCATAGTGGACTCAGCCAAACTGCTTCTAGGTCATTTTCCCTACCAATAAAGCAAGTGCAGTATAGAAAACACCTAAACAAACTATAAAAGGCTCCCCTCTTTAAAATGAAATAGGTCGATGCAAATTTACATTGGATTCTCCATACACATGCTACTGATTAGCATTGGCAAATTACATGGCGATTTCAACATCCCTAAATTTGATCATGAAAATTACAACTATAACTACAACCAAACAGCTGATGCTAAATACAGCAAGTACAATACATACAGAATAAAACAAAAATGGGTGGTACAAAAAACTAGTTTCAGCTTAATAACAAAGACTATCATATTTTTCGGACTATAAATCGCAGTTTTTTCATAGTTTGGCCGGGGATGCGACTTATACTCAGGAGCGACTTATGTGTGTAACCCATTACCGTAAAATATAAAATAATATTATTTAACTCATTCACTTAAGAGACTATAGACGTGTAAGATTTCATCGGAATTACCAATTAGGAGTGACAGATTGTTTGGTAAAGGTATAGCATGTTCTATATGTTATAGTTATTTGAATGACTCTTACCATAATATGTTACGTTAACATACCAGGCACCTTCTCAGTTTGTTATTTATGCGTCATATAACGTACACTTATTCAGCCCGTTGTTCACTATTCTTTATTTATTTTAAATTGCCTTTCAAATGTCTATTCTTGGTGTTGGGTTTTATCAAATAAATTTCCACCAAAAATGCGACTTATACTCCGGTGCGACTTATATATGTTTTTTTTCCTTCTTTATTATGCATTTTCAGCAGGTGCGACTTTTACTCCGGAGCGACTTATACTCCGGAAAATACGATACTTCTTGATTAGAGAACACACCGTAGTTGTAACATCTTGGAATTGTAAATGCTTCCAAAAGCTATTAAACAACACTTGCAAATGAGACTCAGAAGTGTAACAAATCAAGATATAACAACGGGATTGCACAGTGTCAGGGTCAAATACCATGAGACATTATAAAGACACAAAAACAGAGAATAGAAGACAAACAAGTGATTGCTTTTCACGTACGAGGAGAGAAACTGGAGCGAGTTGTCAGTTACAGGCTCCCAATTTACTCTTAAACTTTCTCCAGTCTCCTCACCTTTTTAATTCATTTAGGGAAGCCCTTTTAGTACAAGCACGCACACACAGCTGCGCTCAGGGAGGGGGATTTACAGCTGTGTGGGATACCTAACCCCTGTGCTGATAACTAAACACAGGCAAATACATAGCAATAAAAGGATTAGCAACTTCCTGCATTGCTCTGGCCCATTTGCAAATTCCTCCTTTAAGTGGGTAGGTCAATTTAAGTTCAATCTAAGCCAAGTTTCATTTATACATGTCTACACAATGCGCAAAACAGTCATATTTGAATACAAATGAGATAACTTATTTACAATTAATCCAACACAAAGTTTAAATTATAAGAACACTATCAAACGTTAAATGATATATGAGATGTTATTATTAAACAAATCATCATTTATTAACAAATTAACATACAGAGAAGTACCAGAGATTGGTATCGTTCAGTACTGGTGTCAGTTCCCAGCTATCTGAAATTGGTATTGTATCGATTTGAATGTAAAATGTATCCATTCCAACTCTCTGCAAGTAAAATGTTAACTAGTTTCTAAAAATGTGTTTTGTGTTAATCTTTTTGTCCATCCAAAACATATATTTTGGACAAATTATTTCTTTTTTTTGGGGGGGGGGCAGTACGTCCTTGTCAAGACCCTTTTAAACAAATTACTGGCAAAAACAAAGGTTCCACTGTAATACCACATATACAGGAATGGTAGTAAAAATGAGAAATGTTGGCAATTTTCTTTACTTGCCACTGAAACAACTTCCAATCTTTTGGGGACAATTCCAACAATATGTTGAAGTGTCTTATTTCATTCATCCTGAAAAAACTAAATAAAATAAAAAATGTTAGTTCAAAGGTTGTTGATGTTGGACAAGAGGGAATTCTTAGTTTTTCCATACAAAAACACTTCAAGCATGGCTTTATGGACTGTGCTTTGTGCACTGGAACACAGTCATGCTGTAATGATGAGAACAGTTTGCGGTAGCAACTCATCCTCTAAAATGTTATAAGAATAAAATGAAGCAAAAATCCGTATTAAGTATTGATTACGATATTAAATGCATCTTTTTTCCGATATTATGGAGCTCAGAACTCACATGTTCACGAGCAGGCGAAGTATTTGTTATTGGGGGCTCTTTTATTGCAATGTCTCTGACCTTCTGCAGACATTTTACCAAAGGCTTCTTTCACCATTCAGATGCTTCTGACCACAGTCTGTCTAGCCTTTTAAAAGCCATTTTACCACAGGCTCCTGTGGTCGTTAAAGTAGTTTTAGCAAAGGCCAGCGGGTTTCTTAGAGCTGCATCAGTCGACCAAAATAGAAGAGTGAAAACAAAGAGAAACTGGACCAATCAATAAATACCCCAATGAGGCATGAAGCAGCTGGCTGAAAGAAGCAGCGTGTGAGGAACACACACACACACACACACGCATCGTCTCAAACGTCCACACAAACATAAATTTGCTTTCGCAAAAATAGGTTCCTTGTGTTTACCTACATTTTGTTAAGTGGCCTTTTGATGTTTTTTTTTCCCAGCACCGTAAAAAAAAAAAATCCTATTTTTATGGTTAATTTACTCAAAATGTGTACTGTAATTTTTCTTTTTTTTAAAAAATAGGTTATAAAACTGTAGAATTTAAGACATTATCTGTAAATAAACAAACCGCCTGTTATTTTAAGTAATATGCCAGTAATGACAAACTATGTATATTTCAATTTTTTTACAGAAAAATAACAAATTATTTATGAATATAACTTTGTGTTTTCTCAAATTACTTTCAAATTCATGTAAAATAACATTAATTAACTTTCATTTAATATGTAGGTTGTTATATGAAAGTCACCCGAACGCCTCCCTAGGGAGGTGTTTAGGGCACGTCCAACCGGTAGGAGGCCACGGGGAAGACCCAGGACACGTTGGGAAGACTATGTCTCCCGGCTGGCCTGGGAATGCCTCGGGATCCCCTGGGAAGAGCCAGATAAAGTGGCTGTAGAGAGGGAAGTCTGGGCTTCCCTGCTTAGGCTGCTGCCCCCGCGACCCGACCTCTGATAAGCGGATGATGACGGATGGATGGATGGATGGATGGATTGTTATGTGAAAGTCTATGTCCATACTAACAATCTAACAGTTGTATATGTAATTGTAAGGTAAATCTTATTTTCTTAATATGTATGAGTATTTTTATATTCAAGTTGAAAAATATATGTAGCCTGTTATATGCAACCACCAAACCCCGACCACCTCAACCGACGCACGGAGGGGGGCGGTGATGGTGGGTGGTGGCAGCCTGGAAGAGTAGCGCTGCATGGGAATGTGGGTATTTGTTCTTTTGTTGCGTTATATTGCGGATGTTCTCCCAAATTGTGTTTGTCATTCTTGTTTGGTGTGGGTTCACAGTGTGGCGCATATTTGTAACAGTGTTAAATTTGTTTATACGGCCACCGTCAGTGTGATTTGTATGGCTGTTGATCAAGTATGTATTGCAGTCACTATAGAATGTTCAACAAAGCCTTATACAACACGTGTCTTAGTCTGCACGCTGTTTGTATGGTGAATGAGCTAACGCGATGAAAGATTGTCAAGGACGATGAAGGCAGTTCTGTCTCGGCACGCCCTTAAAATACTTGTCCGGGCGAACATCCGGACAATCCTTCGTGAGGGTCACAGTAAGTCTCTCGGTAAAATCGGGAGGATTGGCAAGTATGTTGGTAGGTCGAAATAGTCATTCAAAGAAGGTGAATCCACTTTCTTCATGTTTCTGCATCCAGTGGCCCCCAGGTGAATTGAATTTAAGACCCCTGATCTCAACAATTCAGAAAAAATCTGTAAAATAATCGTATTTTTCTGTGGAACTGCCAGAATTGTCACTTCATTAAAGTTGGTTGATCGTAATAATTTGGAAAAACTCTGTAAAATAAAGGTATTTTTCTGCAGAACTGTTTGCATTGTCACTTTATTAAAGGTGGTTGATCTTAATATATTAGTAAAAATCTGTAAAATTACGATATTTTCCGCAAAACGTTTAATGAAATTTTTTGTAAATATAATGTTTTTGATTATTATTTGGTTTACAATGTTTTACTTTAATTTTATGTTTTTTGTTTGGCAGCCGTAGCTGCAGGTAGAATTTTTTTTTACAGTGAGGTTATAGGGCAAAAACTCTGAAGATGTTGTAAAACGTACTGTAAAAACTTCACATGAACACAGCACCTTATATTTCACTTGATTTGGATATACTGACAATCCAATTCTATTTTGTAAATACTGTACATTGGGATATACTTCTAACTGGAAGTGTGGAAGCTGCAATAGCTGCGAAAGACAAACTAATTCCATGCATTGCATTCTCTTATTTGTATTTCCTATCGGTGTGATCACAACATAGGAGACACATACAAAATTCTACTCCCCAGGGTAATTGCTGAAAAAATTTGCCAATGTTACTAATAGTAACATTGGTACTATTGTATTATTAGTGTACAGGAGTGTTTCTTGTTTTTGTTTGTATAGTATTGTTTTTGTATTATATTGTTTATGTTAAATGAGTGAGAGGGTTTTGGGTATTATAAGCATCTGCTTCATCCAAATTCACATTATAGCAAACAGTTGATAAAACATTGTCCTTTACAATTATAAAAGCTTTTTTTAAAAAAAAAATATACTACTCTGCTAGCATGTCAGCAGACTGGGGTGGATCCTGCTGAAATCCTATGTATTGAATGAATACAGAATTGTTTTGAATCGGAAAAATATCGCTTTTGAATCGAGAATCGCGTTGACTCGAAATAATCGATTTATAATTGAATCGCAAACCCAAGAATCAATATTGTGGGACACCCAAAATATATATATATATATGGCGACTGAGATAGGCTTCAGCACCCCCCCGCAACCCCGTAAGGGACAAGCGGTAAAAAAAAGAATGGGTGAATGGACTTCATATCAGGAGTTTTATTATACATCTATGAATAAGCTCTATGCGCAGCGGTGGCAAATGTGTCACAGACCGGCACCGGTCCCCGGACCTGTGGTTGGGGGTCACTGATCTAAACAAATAAGTGTGTTAAAATGTAGATCATAAACATTATAGATACCCTTAAAATGCATTGAAAATTAGCTATCAAAATACAGCTAAAGACATCCCACCATGACACGGCCCTCCACTGATCCACCGCTATTATTACGATACAACATTTTAATGAATGTACTCAGTATCTGATTAATTGCTTTGAGATTTCGAGCCCTCCCTGCCTTTCTGGAGTGAGTGGTACAGTACATACACAATTTCAAACTCACACCATACTTCCTTGGGACTTCCGCAAAACAATCCAACTACATGCCTTGAATATGCAAGCGTTTATGCACACACACGCCTTGATTTAATTGTGTTGGGCAGCCAATTACACACCACAATTGTTTTCCTCCTTCCGCCCACGCACTCAGTCCTAAGCATTCTTTTAGCCATATCAGTAAGTACAGTAACTCACATGCGATCGTTTACTCCGTTGGCTTCCAGAATGTACACAATTCTCACACTCACATATGATTTATCCATGCTTGTACAGTGGAAGGCATCAAACGCGGCAACACGACTATTTATCACATCATGTAGAGCTGTCACGGTCTGACCGTTGTGACAGATATACGTGTTACATTTGTGCCATCTGTAGTGACACATTTTGATCATCACAAAATAACATGCAGTGTTAGTTTGGTATTGTTTGCTGTTAGTTGGGAAATACATAAATAATACTGAAACTCAACTAAAACCTCATTTTAGTTGAGTTTGCATTTGTCTTTGTCCACCCTGCGGACCTTTGTGTGCATTATACTGTTCCTTTTTGCGACATAAACCAACCTTTAAGCAATGTTCAATAGTTAGAAGTGAATAAGACATCCGGAATGAAGGACGTGGGATCTACAATATGAATGAGCTGACCTCCTCAACATGTTTTACATTACAGCAAAAATAAAGCAAAACTATGATGTAAACAGCTAAAAAGCAAATTTGGAAGAAAAACACCCCCAAATGTCCTATAAAATGTGACTTTTCTACAGAACTTTGTTGTAGACAGCTTTCTTCTGTGTTTCTCTCTGTCACATAGGAGAGTTCTAGCTAAAGTATATGTTTTGTAAAGACTACAGCCCTCACCTCGAGCACTTCTTGGAGCTGCTGTCACACAGTCTCTGATTACAGTATTGACCTGCATGTCACTGGAAAGAGCCTCAGAAACCACTGGAATGATTTTGATAGTTTTTATACTCACGATAATTTGAAAATCCCAACGTCAACTACTGCTTTGATGTTAAAGCTCTAAAAAATACATTTGGCGGTTCGGTTCATTGTTTGATAGAGGTGTCCCTACTAGGATGCATATTGTTAGATTTTTATCGATTCCGATACCAATTTAGATATTGCTTACCAATACCAGTATTCATCGGTACACTCTAAGAAAATTGAATTAATACTTTTCTTTTCAATATACAAACATTGTTATTTTTAGGAGTATAATTAACAATGTTTCATTTGATATAATTGATTTCAATCCATTTTGATGCTAAACGACAATATTATCTACAATTTATTGAACACTTTCAATCAAACCCAAAGAGCTCTTTTCACACAATTTCTGAGCATGCACAGATAATGACACACATTTACGAGCATGCCCATATGCCAGTCTTCAACTCCCACGCCTTTGTGAAGTCTGACGTTGCCCTCTGGAAAGATTGATCCATCGCCAATCATCCGTCAGAGCTAAAGCAATTTGTGGGTTCTTCCGAGGATGTTGTAGTCGTAATGATTTGTGCAGTCTTTTGAGACATTTGTGATTTGGGGCTATATAAATAAACATTGATTGATTGATTGAATTTGTTCTTATTTTTAATTAAATATAATTGAACTAGGGGCAGCACGGTGTTACAGGGGTTAGTGCATGTACCTCAAAATACCAAGGTCCTGAGTTCAAACCCGGGCTAGGGATCTTTCTGTGTGGAGTTTGCATGTTCTCCCCGTGACTGCGTGGGTTCCCTCCAGGTTTTCCGGCTTCCTCCCACCGCCAAAAACATGCACCTGGGGATAGGTTGATTGGCAACACTAAATTGGCCCTAGTGTGTGAATGTGAGTGTGAATGTTGTCTGTCTATCTGTGTTGGACCTGCGATGAAGTGGCGACTTGTCCAGGGTGTACACCGCCTTCCGCCCGAATGCAGCTGAGATAGGCTCCAGCACCCCCGGCAATCCCGAACGGGACAAGCGGTAGAAAATGGATGGATGGATGGATAATTGAAGTAATACTTTGTGATACTATATGGTGTATATTTTAATGATTTAAAAAAGCCAAACGTGTATGCGCTCTGTAGTTCGACACATTTTGCTAGCACATTACACGTGTATTTAAGCCTGAATATTGCTTCGACTGCGGTGGAAATTGCCTTGGAACGTGGTAACAAGCAAGGTGGAAGTTACCTATCCAGCGATTGCCTCCATTCCCCTGCGAAGTCTTCAAGTTTAAGAGCAAACAAGAAATGGAATCAAAATCGTACGCAGTGATGCTAAGGAGTTCATACAAACAGCCGTTTCATTGAGCATTTGGAATTTTTATTTGTATTTCTTTATTTAAAAATATAACATGATTGTTAAGTTTAGACCAGGGGGTCCCCAAACTACGGCCTGCAGGCAGGATAAGGCCTGTCAGCGTCCAAAATCAGGCCCGCGGGAATGTTTTTTTTTTTTTTAATCTGTCCTTTCTAATCCATTGTCTAACGTTTGTTACTCTCTGTGTCTCTGAGCCGCTCAGGGAATTCGAATTGTCTAAAAATGCATTTTTCCATCAACAACGTGACATGCTCGTGCCGCAGTGTAAGCGGTAAGTGCGCGCTCTTTCAGTCAATTTGTGCACGAGGAACATTGTTTATATATATATATATATATATATATATATATATATATATATGTCTTGATTGGATTATCCGGAGAATAGTGCTCGATACCGTGGTAGAGCGCAACGGAAGGTGCTTACAGACATCAGTCGTTTACCAAGCAAAGGTAATACGCAAGGACATTAACACATCCGACACGTACGTAGGATTAACCGAAGGAGCGTTCAAAACAAGATGGAATAATCACAACGCCTCCTTTAGAAACCAGACTTTGCGGAATTCTACCGAACTCAGCAAACACATTTGGAACCTCAAAGACAATAATGTTGAATATTCAATAACATGGCAAATTCTTGCATCCAGCACACCTTACAACAGTGGTAATAAAAGATGCAACTTATGCTTAAAAGAGAAACTGTTTATTATATATCATCCAGAGCTATCATCCCTCAACAAGCGCAGTGAAATCATTTCAACATGCCGCCACAGGCGGAAACACCTCCTAGGTAACACATGAGCCAATCACCACACCCTACGCCTGCCTGTACCCACCCACTCTGTGCTCTATATAAACCATTGTATGTGAATGCTTCCATTAAAATCTCCTGATGATTGAGGGAACCCCTCATGAAACAGATCTGTAGAGATGAAGTAGTCTTGTGATTTTTTCCCACACCTACATATATATATATATATATATATATATATATATATATATATATATATATATATATATATATACATATATATATACATATGTATATATATATATATATATATATATATATATATATATATATATATATATATATATATATATATATATATATATATATATATACTGTATATATATGTGTGTATATGTATATATATGTGTATATATATAAGCATATATATATAGATTTATATATATATATGTATATATATATAAGTATATATATATAGATTTATATATATATATGTATATATGTGTATATATATATGTATATATGTATATATATATATATATATATATATATATATATATATATATATATATATATAGTTCTTCCCGTGACTGATGCGGCTTCCTCCCACCTCCAAAGACATTTTTTAAAATGCTTTTTTTATTAGCATTCTCATTAGCACAAGAGGTTGTGCCAGCAACATTTATTAGAGTTTATTTGACTCGTACATCCACAGTGCAAGAAGGAAAACTACCACAGGTCCCTTCTACCCAAAGCCATTAGACTTTACAACGCACTTACGTGATTACTATGATCTTTTTCCATGGTGTGCAATATGGAGGCTAGTGGTTTTTTTTTTGTCTTATTTTACCTTGTATCTATACTAATTAGTGTGCAATATGTAGTATTTATTACTATTTGTTTTTATTTTCATTGAGTTTTACTTTTGCTCCTGTATGTAAAAACCTGCACTGCAGCACAGTAATTTCCACATTGTGGGATAAATAAACGTCTATCCTATCCTATCGTGATATAACATCTCATAGCAGGTGTAAGTCGTTTATCAACACCTGCTTTTTAAGTCATAAACGTGTCAACTACTGTATGTGCACATGTGCAAGGTGCAATTCAGTTATGTGATGCCATCCCCTTGTAAAGATCATGCAGATACATCACTGTGTTTTTATTCATTACAATTACACTCAGAATATCCAACTTTTTCTGTGTCCCTATAATGACAATGATACACAAAAATAGTATTTAAATAATAAAGTAATATAATATCAATGTTATGGCATTCATGTTCATCCACAGACCTTTAATATTATATCTCATATCAAATATATAATATAAATGAATACAACCGATTAGCATGGTAGGCGTGTGTGCATTTTGTAACAATAGGTATTATTTTTTTTGTGTTTATGTTGCACATGGACCTATTTGTGTGACGGACCGGAAGCCATATTGACAGTGTTGACAGCTATAATCGCAGTGTCTGTGTCGTGTGTGTGAATTATATGAATAAAATGACCCGGTGATATTTAAAATGTTCACTTTTATGAGTGAATTCATGGCTTGTGGATTACTGTAATGCTCAGAGGACGGCCATTCCAAATATCTTCATGTATGGGAGAATTGTTTACCTGAAGACCTTTGATCTGCGTGGGTCTGCAATTTTTTATTCAGTTGTAGTCCCCGCCTTCCGCCCGATTGTAGCTGAGATAGGCACCAGCGCCCCCCGCGACCCCAAAGGGAATAAGCGGTAGAAAATGGATTGATATATTCACATCCTGCTCTTTGATCAAATTTGATTCAATAACTTCGGAGTGTGACAAACCAAATTAGATACATTGATTTACAACATATTATACATATCTTTTTTGGGAACACAAAGAAAGAGCATCCTCAAGGTTTCTGGGTAAAACTAAAATGAGTCTAGGACAATAAAATGAGTGAATGGTTGTGCCGTCAACACGTCTATCCTTCAAGATTATAGATGCAATCTGAACATGTCCTCTATCTCTCCTTATACGTTCCATCATAATGCCCCCATCCTCATATCTGATGGTCGTGCTGTGCTTAATAACAAGTCTGTGGGAGGGAGGTACACTGGGAAATAAACAAATTAACAAAGCAATTCACAGTGTCTCCAGCTCTGGAGGGGGTCTGCGAGGAGAGACGAAGGGCAGTATAGAAAGACGGGAAGGCTGTGTTAGCTACAGACAACAGGGGGCATGTGCTGCAATAACTTCAACTTGGACATTATCTCTCCATTCACACAAAGTCCATTCCACTCTTCTACACTTAATCAGAGAGACAATAATATTGCAGCATTATTGCCTCACTTATTTTCCTCCAAATTAATTAAGATGCCATATACTGTAACTTCCCACAATAGGCTTGAACTGCTTAGTTTTTAAACATTGCTATATAAAGGGTAATGGGGGTGAAATGAATTCACAAAAACATCAAATACTCATTTAAGGCTTCATTATGCTACAGCATCACAGCACTCATGTAAGTCATACTGGCTCACTCCTCCCCGTCCAAAGCCTCCGGCAAAGTTTAACATGCTCCTCCAAAAAAATCTAACCTTGCACCAGCAAAGTGGAAGGCATCGCTGTGATGGGTCTTTTATTTTTTGGTGCATCATTTCCAGTCTTGGCCTTTCGTTTATTTCCCCTCGAGTGAAACCTTCTTAAATCCAAACAATGGAGAAAATTGTTGATGGTCTTATGTATGCACTTAAGTAATCTGCAGTGATATAATATATAGTAACCATTATTCACTACTGAGGATGTAACGATCTAACATTTTCACAACACAATTATCATGACCAAAATGATCACAGTTATCTTTATTATTGCATTATTGTTGAATGTGCTCAAAAAGTCCTTATAAACACACTGAAATATTTTGACGCAGTTATTTTTGTAAACTAAAGTAAATAGATATGCCGTTGAAAAACTGATAATTTTGCATGGTTTGTGTTTCTGTTGTTTGTGCTTACGCACCAAACAGCAGTACAGGGTACCCACCCTTTTTGGTTCCCCTCGAGGGAGTACTGGAAAGTGCTCCCCTGGGTAATTCCCTTTTCGTATTGGGGGACTTCAACGCTCATGCTAGCAACCACAGTGAAACCTGGAGAGGCGTGATTGGGAAGAATGGCCATCCGGATTTGAACCCGAGTGGTGTCTGGTTATTGGACTTTTGTGCTCGTCACAGATTGTCCCAAACAAACACCATGTTCAAACATAAGGGTGTCCATATGTGCACTTGGCACCAGGACACCTCAGGTCATAGTTCCATGATCGACTTGTAGTTGTATCACCGGAGTTGTGGCTTCATCTTTTGGACATTCGGGTCAAGAGAGGGGCGGAGCTTTCTGCCGACCACCACTTGGTGGTGAGTTGGCTGCGATGGTGGGGGAGGATGCCAGACATACCTGGCAGGTCCAAAAGTTGTGTAAGGGTCTGCTGGGAGCATCTAGCAGAATCTCCTGCCAGCAATAGTTTCAATTCCCACCTCCGGAAGAACTTTGAACATGTCACAAGGGAGGTGCTGGACATTGAGTCCGAGTGGACCATGTTCCGTACCTCTATTGTCAAGGCGGCCGATTGGAGCTGTGGCCACAAGGTAGTTGGTGCCTGTCTTGGCACCAACCTGCTGGAGGACACCAGCAGTGAGGAATGCCACCTCGCTGAAGAAAGAGTCCAATAGAGTCCTTTTGGCTCATAGGACTCTGGAGGCAGTGGACAGGTACCGACAGCTCAAGCGGTGTGCAGCTTCAGCCGTCGCGGAGCCAAAAACTCGGACATAGGAGGAGTTCGGGGAAGACATGGAAAATGATTTCCGGACGGCTTCGAAGCGATTCTAAACCACCACCTAAATTGGTTCGCAGCAGAGTGTGAAGTGACTGGGATGAGAATCAGCTCCTCCAAGTCCGAGTCCATCTCCAGGTTGGGGAGGAGACTTTGCCTCATGTGGAGGAGTATAAGTACCTCGGAGTCTTGTTCATGAGTGAGGGAAGAGTGTGAGATCGACAGACGGATCGGTGCGGCGTCTTCAGTAATGCGGGCGCTGTGTCAATCCATTGTGGTGAAGAGGGAGCTGAACCGGAAACCAAAGCTCTTAATTAACCGGTCGATATACGTTCCAATCCTCACCTATGGTCATGAATTTTGGGTCATGACCGAAATGACTAGATCATGGGTACAAGCAGTCAAAATTAGTTTCCTCCACCGGGTGGCGGGGAACCTCCAAGTCCGAGTCCATCGCCAGGTTGGGGAGGAGACTTTGCCTCATGTGGAGGAGTATAAGTACCTCGGAGTCTAGTTCATGAATGAGGGAAGAGTGTGAGATTGACAGGGAGATTGGTGCGGCGTCTTCAGTAATGCGGACGCTGTGTCAATCCATTGTGGTGAAGAGGGAGCTGAGCCGGTAGCCAGAGCTCTTAATTTACCGGTTGATATACGTTCCAATGTTCACCTATGGTCATGAGTTTTGGGTTATGACCAAAATGACAAGATCATGGGTATAAGCAGTCAAAATGAGTTTACACCACCGGGTGGCGGGGCTCTCCCTTAGGGATAGGGTGAGAAGCTGCTCCTCCAATATCGAGCGGAGCCAGATGAGGTGGTTTGGGCATCTGCTCAGGATGCCACCCGAACGCCTCCCTAGGGAGATGTTTAGGGCACGTCCGACTGATAGGAGGCCACAGGGAAGACCTAGAACACGTTGGGAAGACTATGTCTCCCGGCTGGCCTAGGAAGGCCTCGGGATCCCCCGTCAGGAGCTGGATGAAGTGGTTGGGGAGAGGAAAGTCTGGGCTTCCCTGCTTAGGCTACTGTCCCCGCGACCCGACCTCGGATAAGCGGAAAAAGATGGATGGATGGATTGATTGATGGATGGATGGATGGATGGATCTTCAGTCATCATATTTATTCTGCATCTCATTAAAAATGTTCATTATACAAACCCCGTTTCCACATGGGTTGGGAAAATGTGTTAGATGTAAATATAAACGGATTACAATGATTTGCAAATCCCTTTCAACCCATATTCAATTGAATGTACTACAAAGACAAGATATTTGATGTTCAAACTCATAACATTTTTTGCAAATAAAAATTAACTTAGACTTTCATAGCTGCAACACGTGCTAAAGTAGTTGGGAAAGGGCATGTTTACCACTGTGTTACATCACCTTTTCTTTTAAAAACACTCAATAAATGTTTGGGAACTGAGGAAACTAATTGTTGAAGCTTTGAAAGTGGAACTCTTTCCCATTCTTGTTTTATGTCGAACTTCAGTCGTTCAACAGTCGGGGTCTCCTCTGTCATATTTTACGCTTCATAATGCGCCACACATTTTCGATGGGAGACAGGTCTGGACTGCAGGCGGGCCAGGAAAGTACCTGCACTCTTTTTTTACGAAACCACGCTGTTGTAACACTTGTTTTGCTGAAATAAGCAAGGGGGTCAATGATAACGTTGCTTGGATGACAACATATGTTGCTCCAAAACCTGTATGGACCTTTCAGCATTAATGGTGCCTTCACAGATGTGTAAGTTACCCATGCCTTGGGCACTAGTACACCCCCATACCATCACAGATGCTGGCTTTTGAACTTTGCCCCTTAATTTTCCTCTTTGTTCTGGAGAACACCACGTCCTCTGTTTCCAAATATAATTTGAAATGTGGACTTGTCAGACCACAGAACACCTTTCCACTTTGCATCAGTCCATCTTAGGTGAGCTCGGGCCCAGTCAAGCCGGCGGTGTTCCGGATATTGTTGATAAATGGGTTTGGCTTTGCACAGTACAGTTTTGACTTGCACTTACAGATGTAGCGACCAACTGTAGTTACTGACAGTGGTTTTATGAAGTGTTCCTGAGCCCATGTGGTGATATCCTTTACACACTGATGTCGGTTGTTGATGCAGCACCGCCTGAGGGATCAAAAGTCCGTAATGTCATCGCCTACATGCAGTGATTTCTCCAGATTTTTTTTTACTTTTTGATGATTTTAGGGACCGTAGAAGGTAAAATCCCTAAATTCCTTCCAATAGCTCGTTGAGAAATGTTGTTGTAAAACTGTTCGACAATTAGCTTACAAAGTGGTGGCCCTCACCCCATCCTTGTTTGTGAATTACTAAGCATTTCACGGAAGCTGCTTTTATACCCAATCATGGCACCCAACTGTTCCCAATTAGCCTGCACACCTGTGGGACGTTCCATATAACTTTATCAGTATTTATTGCCACCTTTCTCAACTTTTTGTCATGTGTTGCTGGCATCAAATCCTAAAGTTAATGATTATTTGCAAAAAAAATATTGTTATTAGTTTGAACATCAAATATGTTGTCTCTGTAGCATATTCAACTGAATATGGGTTGAAAATTATTCGCAAATCATTCTGTTTATATTGACATCTAACACAATTTCCCAACTCATATGGAAACAGGGTTTGTAATATTAATAATAATGTCCAATAGCAAAAACCTGATTGGAGTCTTGAAAACAGTAAGGATGTTAGCTTTAGTGATAGGATGCAGCACACCCCTTGACCCAGAGAGGAACAAGCGGTAAAAAAAAGGGATGGATGGATGTTAGCTTTAGTGAGTCTTAGGGGATGGAAATCATACCATACCACTCCTCCTGTCAAAGGCTGTTAATTAATTGATTCAAATGACTGAATCATTATGTAATGAGAAAACCTAATAATGTGGTGGCCCATGTCTCAACCTCTCACCCTTGACAAAGACATTAAGTCCATGACCACTTTAATCTTCCATTTGAAACTATTTGATTTACCGGCGAACGTATAATTTTTGCTTATGTCCCATTTATCTAAATGTAGTTGCCATGGTGATAGCAACACTGAGATCAATCATTGCCAAGCAGGAGGAGAGCATGACACCAATTAAAAGGTGATGTCGTCTTCAAGTCATCACTCACACTTCTCACTAATGCACTAATTACCAAGGCCGGGACATTAATGGAAAAGCATGGTTCAGCCAGGGGATTAATCTGCATGGATTTGCTACACGGGTGTGTGCGTGTGTGTGTGTGTGTGTATTAGTGAATGTGCATATGTGTGTGTGATTAGCGTGGCAGTCTGGTTGTGACCTTGAGCGACACCGCATGAAGGAAATGAACCAGCGGGCTCAGTGTTAGGACAATGAGCTCAAGTGGAGGCTTGGCCAAGGTTGTGCATTTTAAAGCGTGTGATACGATTGAAGAGGATCAATAAATATATTGGCTCCACTGATCCTTCAGACTGACTGAAGACAGTTGGTATGAATCATTATTGATAGCATTTCGACTATTATTGCAGATACATAGTACACATGGATACACTTCTGTTGATACCTCAATAATATTAATAATAATCCTTCTTGAAAAAAACAAAAAAAAATAGGATAATATGTCAAAAATACCTGCAAGTTTGTGTTTGTGTGAGTGTGTTTTTGTGTGTGGGTCTTCTCTACGTGCGTGTGCGTGCGAGCGTGTGCCTGTGAGTGTGTGACAGAGGAGGAGAGCGCTAAACATTTTACAACCAAATTTATGTGTCCATTCATCATGGAATAATTACCCGTTTTGTGTGCTTCGGTCCAAAATAACTCATTTGAAATTTAAATTTTCCCCCAGATTTGGAATACATTACTTGCTGTGTTAGAGTCACTTTTACAGCAACTACAGATGAGATTTTCAGTAACACTTTAGTGTGGGGAACATATTCAAAGTAACAAAGACTTAATTTAGCGTTATTTGGACACTAGGGGAACATATAAGGGTTAGGGTGAGCGTTGGGGTTAGGGTTTCTAATAAGCAATAATTCCGAGGTTATTGAGGGACGGCTCTTAGTTAATGGCTTACTGGTTGTATAATAAGGCCATGCAGAAGAAGGCATTATTAATTACTTAATAATAATTAATTAAGAGCCAATAAGTTACCAATTTGCATGTTAATAAGTAACTAATTAATGGTGAATATGTTCCTCATACTAAAGTGTTACCAGATTTTCTTTTTCCAAAATTAGCTTTTATATGTCATGGTTAAAAAAAATCGGGAAAATTCATTCAAACGTGACAAAACGTGACAACGGTTCCGGTCGTCTTTCATTTATCACGGCTATTTGGTTGCAGGGCTGTCCCTGGCAATTTTCTGAAAAGTAGTATTTTGATTGATAAACCAAAAATGTTCCTTTTTTCAGAGCATAAAATACATGTTTACAACATAAATATGTTTTTTTTCGTTGACAATGTTAGAGCCCTCTCAACATGAAATGACACTTCTAAAATCTCCTTTACACTCATTTCACCAAATAGATCCGGGGTGTCAAACTCATTTAGATGGGGGGGCCACGTGGACTGGTAAAATCACGGCACGATAACTTAAAAATAAAGACATCTTCATAAGAATAATAAAAATATTAGATTTTATTTGTAAAAAAAAACACTTTACATTGAGCAAACAACCTAAAAGTGCTACATTGTATTATTAAAAAAAAAAAAAAAGATTGTTTTCTTTGTTTAAAAATAGAAGAAGCACATTCTGAAATTGTACCAATTAAATGTTGTTGGGTTTTGTTTACAATTACCTCTTGCAGTTAATAGTATGATATATTTACTTGTTGTTATAAATATTTTCTGAATAAATGATGTGATAAAGTTCATCAGTCCACTCATTGGTGTTCATTTTCAATCCATCGAAATAAAAAAAATATATCAAAATCAAATTACAGTATGTTATTTATGTAGTTTAATCATTTTCCTTGACAGATGTACTAGCAACATCTGGTTTATTTTGTACATATGTAGCATCATCTACAAAGATACAAACAATTGCTATTGCGACATCCAGTGGACACACTTAGAACACCAGTTTCTTTCATTCAAAAATCTCAGGTTAATTTTTATGCTTAGCAAACTTCTCCCGCGGGCCGGATAAAACCTGTTCGCGGGCCTGATCCGGCCCTTAGGCCGTACGTTTGACACCCCTGAAATAGATGGATAGATAAATAGATAGATAGATGGATAGATAGATAGATGGATAGATAGATAGATAGATAGATAGATAGATAGATAGATAGATAGATAGATAGATAGATAGATAGATAGATAGATAGATAGATAGATAGATAGATAGATAGATAGATAGTACTTTATTGATTCCTTCAGGAAAGTTCCTTCAGGAAAATTAAAATTCCAGCAGCAGTGTACAGAGTTGAGATCAATTTAAAAAGTAAAATGTAAATAATGGGGGAATAAATGGAAACAAAATTGAAAAGTATTGCAATAACAATAAAAATTAAACGCAACAATGGGAATAAAAATTAAACAGTAAAAAAAGGATATAACAAGAGAAACTAGGCAGTTTTGACCATGTTATGAAAAAGTATTGCACTTTTATTGTTTTGCATCCCCCGTCATCCTAGTACCCCCCATCCCCGTCCCCAGAGTAGCTTTAAGTGTGTTGTACAGTACTCATAGCCTGCCGGAACCTCCAAGCGTCATAGCTATGGCTACATGGCCACTACATGGAAACACTTTGACACCCATCCATCCATCTATTTTTGATGTGGTGAATGGAGACTATCCCAGCTGCATTCGGGTGGAAGGCGAGGTACACTCTGGACAAGTCTCTACCTCATCGCATACACATTCTGGGTAATTCCTTTAAGTCAGAACTTGGCTTCCATATGCTAAAACAGGGGTCGGGAACCTAATTAGCTGAGAGAGCCATGAAAGCCTAATATTTTCAAATGTGTTTCCATGGACCAACATTTTTAGAGTATAATAAGTCTATTGTTCTTTTTGATAACATTGTTATTCTGAAGTTAACTGATAATAAACAAAATACTTCTTACCATTAATGCGGCTTCTAGAAAACGGATGGTTGGTTTAAAATACATGAGAATGTTCTACATTTTGAACCTTATTTTTAACACTGATTACCAGCGGAATTTTTCATTATGGTGTTAAGCAATGTCAGCTAAGATTTATCTGAGAGCCAGATGCAGTCATCAAAAGGGCCACATCTGGCTCGAGAGCCATGGGTTCCCTACCCTCTGTGCTAAAACCATGGGCATGTGTTGTTCTGTAAAAAACTTGGTCAACTTGACAATTGCAGCCAAAATAGCATCGGCCAATAACTGTTTTGTTAGCATGCTGTGTTATTAGCATTGCATGCCCTGTAAGGGCGTAACGGTACACAAAAATTTCGGTTCGGTACATACCTCGGTTTAAAGGTCACAGTTTGGTTCATTTTCGGTACAGTAAGAAAACAACAAAATATACATTTTTGGGTTATTTATTTACCAAATTTGTAAGCAATGGCATAACATACATACACACAGAGGGTCCATTGCCAGGGTTAATACATATATAACATATATAAAATAAAAACTAAATAGGTTAAGGCTCAGAATGGTTTCTTAACAAAACCTTTCTACATATAAAGTGCTTTTTTTGATTGATTGATTGAGACTTTTACTAATAATTTGCACAGTACAGTACATACAATTTACCACTAAATGCTAACACCCCAATAAGTTTTTCAACTCGTTTAGGTCGGGGTTCACGTTCATCAACACCGCCCGCCATTGTTTGTAGACATGTTCCATAAATATTGATGTTAAAGATTTATTTGTTTGTGAAGAAATGTTTAGAATGAAGTTCATAAATCCAGATGGATCTCTTTACAATCCCCAAAGAGGGCACTTTAAGTTGATGATTACTTCTATGTGTGGAAATCTGTATTTACAATTGAATCACTTGTTTCTTTTTCAACACGTTTTTAGTTATTTTTATATCTTTCTTTCCAAATAGTTCAAGAAAGACCACTACAAATGAGCAATGTTTTGCACTGTTATACAATTTAATAAATCAAAAACTGATGACATAGTGCTGTATTTTACTTCTTTATCTATTTCTTTCAAACAAAAATGCTTTGCTCTGATTAGGGGGTACTTGAATTAAAAAAATGTTCACAGGGGGTACATCACTGAAAAAAGGTTGAGAACCCCTGTGTTATAAGAGTAGCGTATATGTGTGTGTGGCCCTTTAATATGTGACAGCATGTGACGTCAGTGAGTGTGCGGGCGAGCTAGGTGAGGGAGAAGTAGAGCCCAGGAGTGGCTAGTATTTTGTTGGATTGGCTGTGTGCAAGACCTCAATAAAACCATGATTTGCAACTAATCGCTGGACTCTTCATTTACCTTGGCGTCCGGAGCTGTGGAGACCCACTACCGGGTGGAGTGAAGGGTTGTGCGCGCAAGGGAGACACTATGGGAGCCGGAAGCAGGAAAGGTGCAACACGTTTGACGTGTTGTCAGAAGCAGCTGCTGAACAATCTTGGCAAACATCCGTCCTCCATTGTTGTATCACGCAGCCAAAGTATTCCCAAACGGGAGATCTTAACGAGGCAGGAGGGTCTTCCAGCTCTGGCTTTAACATGTTGTCCTAGCCTGCTAGCTGCTAGCATGTCTACTCATTCGGTACACCTCCGAACCGAACCGAAACCCCCGTACCGATATGGTTCAATACAAATACACGTACCGTTACACCCCTAATGCCTTGCATTATCATTTCATATTGCCCAGATATTTGACGAATGTTGTGTGGAGCTGTGTTGTCGATGTCATAGATGAAATAAATCCCTGAATCAACGAGAGTTCATTACCACTTCAAATAGCCCGGACAGCTGCTGGTAGCTGATAGTAGTCTTGTTAACATAAAGTGGTATGACGATGTGTTATCAATGAGGCGGGGGCCGAAGATGAAGTCCATCAAAAAATGATTGCACCAATGGGTCAACTTGATTGTCGTGGAAAAGATAGAGCTGACTAGGGTTGTATGGTATACGAGTACTAAAAGTACTGCGGTACTAATGAATAAACGGTACTATGCTGTTTCTTCAAAATACCGGTATTTTATTTTTCTTCGGACATGACAGCGCGCCGTTGTCACGTTGTGACATTGCTAGTAAAACGAGCAACGCACACGCACTTAGTACTTACAAGCAGGAACAGTGTGGAGACAGCAAAGGGAGAATGGACCCATTTTGGGTCTAAAAACAAACAATAAAGTTGGAGCTATAAATACTGAAGCAGTACTCTGCAAGAGGTGCTTAGTTCTTGCTCTGGTTAGCCGTTATCCAGCTAGCGGCTAACGTCCATCTGAGGTCGGTAGTGTTTTAGCTACTTTGATATCACTCGTCCTCGCTGCTATGATGACAAATATACTACATTTCTTACAAGTTGAGTTTTTTTCTGAGCCGAGGATGTCATTGTGGCTTGTGCAGCCCTTTGAGACACTTGTGATTAAGGGCAATATGAATAAATGTGTGAGGACTCTTCTTCGGCATGGTAATGCCGGTGTGGTTTTTCCAAGGATGCGTCGAAGCAGAACACAGCAAAGGTATGGTAAAAAATGGATTTATTAGATAATAAAAAGCTAGGAACAAAAACACTGGTGTAAAGAGAAGGCAAACAAAAGATGCTAGCGTGAAAGCTAGGATAACACTAGGAAAACTCAACCTTGGCTCGAGGGCACAAACGAGAAATCAAATCATCAGTATGAAAACTGGAATAAACAAGTGGCATAGCGTGAGAGCTAGCGAGAAAATACATACGAAGAATGATGAGAGTCGTCACTGTTGCGCGTGGGCAAATTAGGATCCGAGAATGAGTGAACAGAAAAGGCGAGCTTAAATAAGGAAGTAATCAACAGTGACAGGTGTGCAGGGACCGTGATTGTAGCAGGTGAACTAATGAGCTACCATGGTGACAGACTAAACAGGAAATAAAGACGGCAAACATGGTGCTACAAAAATGCAACAATAAACCATAATATGGGAAGATCGGAGTACGGATTTTAACAAAATGTTGATTGATTGATTAATTGACAAGTATCAATGACCAGGAATAGCAGTACATATATTGGTACTAAAATAATTACACTAATTTTTTTCCATCCATCTTCTTCCGCTTATCTGAGGTCGGGTCGCAGGGACAGCAGCCTAAGCAGGGAAACCCAGACTTCCCTCTCCCCAGCCACTTTGTCCAGCTCTTCCCAGGGGATCCCGAGGCGTTCCCAGGCCAGCCGGGAGACATAGTCTTCCTAACGTATCCTGGGTCTTCCCCGTGGCCTCCTACCGGTTGGACATGCCCTAAAATTGTTTTTTTCTTTATTTGCAACATCCATCCATCCATCCATTTTTCTACTGCTTGTCCCTTTTGGGGTAGCGGGGGGTCGCTGGCGCCTATCTCAGCTGTATTCGGACGGTAGGCGGTGTACACCCTGGACAAGTCGCCACCTCATCGCAGTTATTTGCAAAAAGCAACATATTTTTAATACCTCATACGATTTACTATTAAAATCCAATAATGAAATTGTGTTGTGGTCCCCTTTATTTGGAAAAGTATGGAAAAACATGTTGGTACCGGTAACAAAATACTGGTATCAAGACAACTCTATCACTGACATTAGTCACCATGTTGTTAGCAGAGATGGGATTCAAGACTCTTTATAGCAAGTTGGACCTTGAAGAGCTGTTTTTTTCAAAGAGCTGCAGCAAAGACGAGTTCTTTCTTTATTTCTTTTTTTTGGTCAGTTTTTTTTTATTTTTTTATTTTTTATTTTTTATTAACCAAATATACAATCAATGTGTATTTGACCAAAGCAGTAAGATAAGATGTGAATCAGAATAATTCACAATCACTTCAATATAACTCCATTGGTGGGAATTATTTAGAAATATTGACAATATTGTTTTTTGTATTGTCTTTTTTTATGACCATGCTTTGCAACATCCATCCATCCGTTTACTACCGCTTGTCCCTGAACAAGACAAGCGGAGCCTATCTCAACTGCAGACGGGCGGAAGGCGGCGTACACCTAGGACCTCATCACTATTTTTTTTGTTTTCCATCCATCCATCCATTTTCTACTGATTGTCCCTTTTTGGAGTCGCGGGGGTGCTGGAGCCTATCATAGCTGCATTCAAGAGGAAGGAGGTGTACACCCTTGACAAGTCGTCACCTCATCACTATTTTTTTATTTTCTCCTTATCTAATTCATACAATACATAAAACATACACAAATAATAAGAAAGGGTAAGAACAATATATGTGAATAAAAATACATTTAAAATGAAACTTGACTGCTCAGTGGCCTTTGGGGTTAGAGTGTCCACCCTGAAAATCGGTAGGTTGTGAGTTCAAACCCCGCATACCAAACACTGTAAAATTGGGACCCATTGCCTCCCTGCTTGGTACTCAGCATCAAGGGTTGGAATTGGGAGTTAAATAGCCAAAATTAGTCCCGGGCGTGGCCGCTGCTGCTGCTCACTGCTCCCCTCACCTCCCAGAGGGTGATCAAGGGTGATTGGTAAAATGCAGATGATCATTTCACCACACCTAGTGTATGTGTGACAAAACATTAGTACTTTAACTTTAACTTTGAAAATTAGGACATGATGAAAATGTCAATACAAAAAACCTACTTAGCATGTGTTTAACCTTATAAATAAATGATAAATGGGTTGTACTTGTATAGCGCTTTTCTACCTTCAAGGTACTCAAAGCGCTTTGACACTACTTCCACATTTACCCATTCACACACACATTCACACACTGATGGAGGGAGCTGCCATGCAAGGCGCCAACCAGCACCCATCAGGAGCAAGGGTGAAGTGTCTTGCTCAGGACACAACGGATGTGACGAGGTTGGTTCTAGGTGGGAATTGAACCAGGGACGCTCGGGTTGCGCACGGCCACTCTCCCCACTGCGCCACGCCGTCCCCACCTTGAACCAGTTTACATATCCACATCAAAACAATTAACCAGAAATTAAATCAAAAGGCTGCAACATTTCCTTTGACTGTGATTAGTTTTCTAGTCTAGACCCCAGTCGGGCGGCACCCACATGGAGTGTGGACAATTAATAAACAAACAGTGTCTCATATCTGTCACTCAAAGGAGCCATTCAAAACACTTTGATTAATTAGCAAATTCACATATTTAGCTACTATAGCAGTATTCAGCTTGAACCTGCAAACGGAAGTCCTTCTTGGTGAATATCGTTATCTATAACCAAATCATAATAATACAAAATTAGACAAATAGACACTGTAATATATATATATAATAAACATGAATGCAATTTAAGACTTAATTTGGAAATGCAACTGTATATCTTGCTTGGTCAAGAAAGCTTCATTGGGATATGTGTTGCAGAGATTCAAAGAAGTTCGACGTCATTCTAATGTAAAGGGCAAAACTCACCGATGACATATGTGAGCAGCAGGGCAAGGGTCAGCGTGAGAAGCGACGCAGATAATGCCGTGCACTTCCAGTTGCAGCAGCGATGAGGCTTGTTGAAGGTAAACAGTGGTCTGGTCACACTGCTCCGAGGCAGGGGCCTGGGCGGGGGCGAGTACACTGTCCCAGAGGTCAGGGGGTAACCCTGCCCTGCACCTGACAGCAGGGCTGATGATCCCGAGCCCTGCTTGAAGAGGAAGTGTCTATAAGAGAGAAACAAGACAAAATCATTGCATTGTCCTCCAAGTCACGTTAAAGTTGGTCAATACAGTAGAAATGTTTTCCCTCACATCGTCTCGCGTCCTTGTTAGTGTGCACCTCGGAGGGAGACAATGTTGTGGCATAAAGCTTATCTGCTTCATGTCACTGACTGATCATTATCTAGGCTGCTAATTAAGATAGCTGCATGGTGGGGCTAAAGATGGGTGTTACCCCCAGGTGTTTCATTTGTGTAAAATAATCAACTTCAGCCAAAGATAGGCCGACCATATTCAGAAATCCCAAAAAGAGGACACATATATGCGTGCCAAGGCCGGGACTCGGTGAAAATTTGCCAATGATACTCAAATTTGCTTTATAAATAATATATTCATTTGAATAAAGCATTTTTTCTCCTATGTTGACGGCAGTGTTGGTGCTAGGAACCTTTAAAAATGGGGTCCCAGGGACCCCATCAAGTCATAAAAATGGGGTCCCTTAGTAAATTTTTGCCCTGAACACCTCCCTAGGGACGCGTTCGGGTGTCATCCTGACCAGATGCCCAAACCACCTCATCTGGCTCCTCTCAATGTGGAGGAGCAGCAGCTTTACTTTGAGCTCCTCCCGTATGGCAGGGCTTCTCACCCTATCTCTAAGGGAGAGCCCCGTCACCCGGCGGAGGAAACTCATTTCGGCCGCTTGTACCCGTTATCTTGTCCTTTCAATCAAAACCTAAAGCTCATGACCATAGGTGAGGATGGAAACGTAGATGGACCGATAAATTAAGAGCTTTGCCTTCTGGCTCAGCTCCTTCTTCACCACAACGGATCGATACAACGTCCGCATTACTGAAGACACCACACCGATCCGCCTGTCGATCTCACGATCCACTCTTCCCTCACTCGTGAACAAGACTCCTAGGTACTTGAACTCCTCCACTTGGGGCAGGGTCTCCTCCCTAACCCGGAGATGGCACTCCAACCTTTTACGAGCGAGAACCATTGACTCGGACTTGGAGGTGCTGATTTTCATTCCGGTCGTTCACACTCGCTGTGAACCGATCCAGCGAGAGCTGAAGATCCCGGCCAGATGAAGCCATCAGGACCAAATCATCTGCAAAAAGCAGAGACCTAATTCTGCAGCCACCAAACCGGATCCCCTCAACGCCTTGATTGCGCCTAGAAATTCTGTCCATAAAAGTTATGAACAGAATCGGTGACAAAGGACAGCCTTGGCGGAGTTCAACTCTCACTGGAAACCTGTCTGACTTACTGCCGGCAATGCGGACCAAGCTATGACACTGATCGTACAGGAAGCGAACCGCCACAATCAGACAGTCCGATACCCCATACTCTCTGAGCACTCCCCAAAGGATTTCCCGAGGGACACGGTCGAATGCCTTCTCCAAGTCCACGAAGCACATGTAGACTGGTTGGGCAAACTCCCATGCACCCTCAAGAGCCATGCCGAGAGTATAGAGGTCGTCCACAGTTCCACAACCAGGACGAAAACCACACTGTTTTTCCTGAATCCAAGGTTCGACTATCCGGCATAGCCTCCTCTCCAGTACACCTGAATAAACCTTACCGGGAAGGCTGAGGAGTGTGATCCCACGATAGTTGGAACACACCCTCCGGTCCCCCTTCTTAAAGAGAGGGACCACTACCCCGGTCTGCCAATCCAGAAGTACCGCCCCCGATGTCCACGTGCTGCTGCAGAGTCTTGTCAACCAAGACAGCCCCACAGCATTCAGAACCTTAAGGAACTCAGAGCGGTTCTCATCCACCCCCGGGGCCTTACAGTACCACCGAGGAGCTTTTTAACTACCTCAGCAACCTCAGTCCCAGAAATAGGAGAGTCCACCACAGATTCCCCAGGCACTGCTTCCTCATAGGAAGACGTGTTGGTGGGATTGAGGAGGTCTTAGAAGTATTCCTTCCACCGATCCACAACTTTAAATGCAATTTAAATATATGGTAACAAGATTGTGACCACTTGGAAAATGTTAATATCTAAAAACCAGAATTATGAAAAAGTTTCCCCATTCTAAATGTTTACATATCAATCATAACAAAAAGCTTGTGTTTAAAAACTGACATTTGACACAGTTTATGGCGCTCATTAGATTGCTTAAGGGTGTAACAAACAACCAATATGAAGCATAAATTGTTTTTACAGGTCCCTGGATTGAGCCAAATGTAAAATAAACTGACCGACGGCTCGTTTACAAAGTTATGACTAAGTTTAATTGATTAGCTATGCTGATGATGCTTCCTCGCTCTCTCTCTTTGAGTTAGTGTGTGCCCTTGTATCGCTTCCTGTGACACACTCACAATACCTGTCGCAGGAATGTAAACAAACAGGAGGGAAAGATATTCAATCTTGTCTTTCTTCATAATTTCTCGAGTCATATGAAATTTGCCCGACTGGGAGCCATTACCTCCCTGCTTGGCACTCAGCATCAAGGGTTGGAATTGGGGGTTACATCACCATAAATGATTCCCGGGCGCGGCACGGCTGCTGCCTACTGCTCCCCTCACTTCCCAGGGGGTGATCAAGGGGATGGGTCAAATGCAGAGGACACATTTCACCACACTTAGCGTGTGTGACAATCATTGGTACTTTAACTTTCACGTTCGCGGATAGCTCCATTTATGGTTAAGTTTTTATACGAAGAGAGTCCACTATTGTAGTCCAACGTTGTCGTCAGTAAGCTCTTTCTTTTTCCAAATTCACTTGTAGTCGGGCGGACTAGCTCGCAAAGGCACATATCGTAAATATACAATTTATAGTGTATTAGTTGTGTGTTTTTCATTTCTTATGTCTTATAAATTAGCATACAAATTTCCATAAAAAACAAAACAAAAAGATAAACTTACATCAGTTTAAGAGAAAAAAAAAAAATCAGTCTGACCTTGGGCCACTGGAGAGGGAGTCCAGATTGAGGCCAACGAAAAAAAACTTCACAGCCATAGCATTGATTGATTTATTGAAACTTGTATTAGTAGATTGCACAGTACAGTACATATTCCGTACAATTGACCACTAAATGGTAACACCCAAATACGTTTTTCAACTTGTTTAAGTCGGGGTCCACATAAATCAGATCATGGTACACACATAAACATTTGTTTAAGAGGGAAACATCAAAGAACATGAAGGACATTAAATACATTAAAATAGCATATCTGATGCAAACAGCCACCTCTAACCACAAAAGTAAAACAACAACAAAAATAATAATAATAAGCAACCAATAATATAAGTTGCGCACACACAATTGCACCATGCATGGACAAGCAACCAAACAAAAACATAATTTCAACACCTACAGACACTGTGTTCGCCTCTGCGGTGTTCCACCCCATCGTCTGCAGGGGTGGGGGGAGCATGGCCAGAGACAGGAGCAGACCCAACAAAGCAACCAAGGGAGCCGACTCCACCCTCGGCCGCCCACCAACTCTCGGCCAGCGTCTAGTCCGCATGGATGAGTGAGTGAGGATGCGTCCAAGGACACCGAAGCGTCAGATACACGCTCATTCAGCCAAGAAACTGTGAAGCCCGTCCGTTCTGGCGCCAGCTCCACAGCCCTGTCTCTTCAGACGCATCGCCTCTACTCCAGTCTCTCTAAACTGACTCCGGTGTGGCAAAGACCCAGCAGCTGGTTCCCACGGCCAAAAAGCTCCCAGGAGGCAGATCCAGAAGCCCACAAAAAAGCACCGCAGAAGCCAGAAAGTGCCACCCCTTGTCGCACAGCCCCAAAGGGTCCCAAACCAAAATGCAAAAAAAAAAAAAAAAAACACATAAAAACAAGAGGGAAACACCAGAAACACAAAAGGATGACACAAGAGCACAGAGCTCCTGCCGCCAGCAGCCACCACAGTGGCGCCATCTTAGAAAAAAAAAGAAGAAAAAAAGAAGAGACCCTTATTCTAGTATGACTGAGAAAAATCTCTGACTTACTTTTTTCGTTTTGAACTCATCCGAATGCCTGCTCAGTTTATACGACTGCATTATTAAGACTGAGAGGAAGTAATTTTCTTAAAGAGCGCTTTAAATGAAGATAAAATCTAAAATGAAGTGCAATGAATCATTTCATTTTATATTGTGTTCCGGTAATGGAAGGAAGGACTGTAAGGTGTCAGCTGAGGAAGCAGAAATATGCGGAATGGGGAAGTATGCAATTTGCAAAAGTGGGTCTTGGCAGGAAAATTTACATTATTTTAAGCAGTTTTTGCAAAGTTATTTCCTCTTCTTATTAGATAGAGTTTAAACAGCTGCCCACTGCTTCACTCATCCCCCCTCCCAAGGGGTGATCAAGGGTGATGGGTCGAATGCAGAGAATAATTTTGCCACACCTAGTGTGTGTGTTACAATCATTGGTACTTTAACTTTAATAGACCCGCTACAGAATGAAAAAAACAGACTGTTCGGGAAAAATGTTTACAGTTTTATAAGAAATACTAGAATTTAAGGAGAAAATTCAGTTCAGTGGTTCTAAAGGGGTTTAATCCAGCATAGACAGTTCTGATTGCCCACCACTGACTGCTGGTGATTAGGAAACTATACTTGTTTTTTATTTAAAAAAGTGTTCTTACATCCTGCCCCTGGTCACTTTGTGCTCTCCTCGTGGCATTAATAGTGGGTGGAAGTGTGATATGTCAGAGCAATGCACAGCTTTTCCTGACTTCTTGTCTGTTCATGCAGCAGAGGGTGTGAGGTCACGGGCTGCTATTGGGTCTTTCAAGGGCCTTTGGAGGACAAGCCATTAATGTGGAGCTAGACAGCAGAATGATAGCATCGGAGAACACCGGGATGCAACAAAGTCCATGCCATCGCTTTGTCTTATGTGAGAATCCTCATACTGAATATAACTCACTATGATATATTCACTCCAAAAGTGAACAGAGTAGAACAGTACATGAAAGAAGAGACACTACCGAATCACAGACATTTTGTCAAGATAGTTGCAGGAAATTTAACTATCAATTTATGACACGGATCACATCAAAATGAACCTGACTCCCGCCAGATCCTTGTAGTTTGTTGAGCTCCACACAAGGATCTGGACCGGAGGGCATTGCAAACTCCTTCAAGATAGCAAACAATAATGAACCAATCAGGATCGCCGGGAGGGATTTCATTGATGTGACGTAGCGCCGAAGCGACTGTTTGATTCAAACAACAATGGCGGCACGCAGCGAGGAACTGTGTGCTAACATTGATTCTGCATATTTTCTTTGCACAAACGACATCGATCGTCTACTGACATTGCTGCTCTGTTTCAGTAAAAGTTATCTAACTTTTCGCTCTGTCGTTATCCACTAGGGGTGTGGGAAAAAATTGATTCGAATACGAATCGAATCGTTTACGTTGTGTGATTCAGAATCGATTCTCATTTTTAAAAAATATATATATTTTTTTAATTTTTTATTTATTTATTTATTTTTTAACCGATCCAACAAACCACTACACAGCAATACCATAGCAATGCAATCCAATTCCAAAACCAAACCTGACCCAGCAACACTCAGAACTGCAATAAACAGAGCAATCTGGGTCAACGTGAATGACTGCTCGCCGACTGCTCTTGTTGCAAAAAAGCTAAGTATCGTTCTATCTGTGTGATTTTAACTGTTTTGCAGCTTTATTTACAACTTATCGAACATATTTAATAGTTCCATTTAACTTGCAAATCACCCGATCTCTGTCTCACCACTCCGCCCTCAGCTAGCTAGCTGCTAAGCTAACGAGGCTAGCGGAGAAAGGCAGCGCCGGTCTGAAGGAAGCTTCTCCCCCGCCACCGTGACCATCACTTCCCGAAGACAGCTGGCACCACACTCGGCGACGGAAAGTTTCTGTGAGTATGGCTTCCTGCGCTTCGTGCACTTAACTCATGGATAGGTTGGCTTTGCTGGAGAGCCGTGTCCGCCAGTTAGAGCAGTGTAATTTCGTAACTTTACATGTTGCGGACACATCTGCTAGCGTTAGCTGTAGCGAGCTAACTAGCCCAGCCTGTAGCAGCCCTAATCGGCCTACAAGCTACGGTGTACCGGTTGAGACGCATAATAGATTTAGCCCTTTAGCTAGTCCTACACCCCAGTCTACCGGGCACCACACTTTAGTCATAGGGGACTCCATCACCCGAAACATAAAGCTTAGCAAACCAGCCACAATTAAGTGTATTCCCGGGGGCAGAGCACCTGACATTGAAGCTAATCTTAGGGAGCTAACTCGCAACAGGTCTAATAAACACGTACGGCAGGCTAACCGCACCACTAGTTATGCGAATATAGTAATACACGTTGGCTCCAATGACGTTAGGATGAGACAATCAGAGATTACAAAGAGAAACATAGCCAGGGCTTGTAATCTCGCCAGAAAGATGTCCAGGCATCGAGTAATTGTCTCTGGCCCCCTGCCTGGGAGAGGCAATGATGAGAGATATAGCAGATTAGTCTCTCTTAACAGGTGGCTGGATAGCTTCTGCAGACAACAGGGATTTACGTTTATTGATAATTGGCCCTCTTTCTGGGGAAAACCTGGCTTGCTGAGGAGAGACGGCCTTCACCCTAACCAGGAAGGCGCTATCCTCTTGTCTCGGAACATAGACTTCGCATTGAGCCACATTTGACTAACTGCACTAGAGCAAGCCCGGTCACAGGCAATTACAGAGCCTGCTAGCCTGGGTATGGAGTCAGTTAAGTTAGAACTAGCCAGCGCCAGGCTGGATGATCCCTGTACACATAGCAATTTTCGTAGAATAATACACAACTCACAAAATGTTTTTTCTACTGTGTCTATGACTACGTCAGAGTTAGACATGCGCTCTACTGAGGTGGCAAATTATGATGCGTTCAGTTTATCGCAGCGCCAAGTAGACAATCTGAAAATTCCCGTCATATCAATTCCTAGATATGGTCGTAATTATTTTAAGTACACTGCGCATAATAAACGTAACATTATTAATATTGCTACGACGGATAATTTCATCAACAACTCCTTAAAACAGCCCACTACCTATAATATGGGCTTTCTAAACATCAGATCTTTGTCTCCCAAAACGTTATTAGTCAATGAGGTCATTAGAGACAACAACCTTAACGTCATCGGTCTTAGCGAAACCTGGCTTAAACCAGACGAGTTTTTTGCGATAAATGAGGCATCCCCTCCTAACTATACGAATGCGCATATTGCCCGTCACCTCAAAAGGGGAGGGGGTGTCGCACTAATATACAACGAAAACTTTAACTTTAGTCCTAACTTAAATAATAAATATAAATCGTTTGAGGTGCTTTCTATGAAGTCTGCCACACCTCTGCCTCTGTGCCTGGCCGTTATCTACCGCCCCCCAGGGCCCTATTCGGACTTTATTAGTGAATTCTCAGAGTTTGTTGCTGATCTAGTGACGCACGCCGATAATATAATTATAATGGGGGACTTTAATATCCATATGAATACCCCATTGGACCCACCGTGCGTGGCGCTCCAGACTATAATTGATAGCTGTGGTCTTACACAAATAATAAATGAACCGACGCATCGCAGCGGCAATACGATAGACCTAGTGCTTGTCAGAGGTATCACCGTCTCCAAAGTTATGATACTCCCGTGTACTAAAGTAATGTCCGATCATTACCTTATAAAATTCGAAGTTCAGACTCATGTTCGGCAAGCTAATAAGAATAATAACTGCTATAGCAGCCGCAACATTAATGCTGCCACAACGACGACTCTTGCGGACCTACTGCCCTCGGTAATGGCACCGTTCCCAAAGTATGTGGGCTCTATTGATAACCTCACTAACAACTTTAACAACGCCCTGCGCGAAACCATTGATAGTATAGCACCGCTGAAGTTAAAAAAGGCTCCAAATAGGCGTACGCCATGGTTTACTGAAGAAACTAGAGCTCAGAAATTATTATGTAGAAAGCTGGAACGCAAATGGCGCACGACTAAACTTGAGGTGCACCATCAAGCATGGAGTGATAGTTTAATAACTTATAAACGCATGCTTACCTTAGCTAAAACTAATTATTACTCAAATCTCATCCGCATTAATAAAAACGATCCAAATTTTTTGTTTAGTACTGTAGCATCGCTAACCCAACAAGGGACTCCTTCCAGTAGCTCCACCCATTCGGCAGATGACTTTATGAAGTTCTTTAATAAGAAAATTGAACTTATTAGAAAGGAGATTAAAGACAATGCGTCCCAGCTACAACGGGGTTATAGTAACACAGATACGATTGTATATACGGCGGATACTGCAAATATCCAAAATAGTTTCTCTCGTTTTGATGAAATAACATTAGAAGGATTGTTACAACGTGTAAATGGAATAAAACAAACAACATGTTTACTTGACCCACTTCCTGGGAAACTTATCAAGGAGCTTTTTGTATTATTAGGTCCATCAGTGCTAAATATTATAAACTTATCACTTTCCTCGGGCACTGTTCCCGTTGCATTCAAAAAAGCGGTTATTCATCCTCTCCTTAAAAGACCTAACCTCGATCCTGACCTCATGGTAAACTACCGACCGGTGTCTCACCTTCCCTTTATTTCGAAAATCCTCGAAAAAATTGTTGCGGAGCAGCTAAATGAGCACTTAGCGTTTAACAATCTATGTGAAACCTTTCAATCCGGTTTCAGGGCAAATCACTCGACTGAGACAGCCCTCGCAAAATTGACTAATGATCTATTGCTAACGATGGACTCTGATGCGTCATCTATGTTGCTGCTCCTCGATCTTAGCGCTGCTTTCGATACCGTCGATCATAATATTTTATTAGAGCGTATCAAAATACGAATTGGTATGTCAGACTCAGCCCTGTCATGGTTTAACTCTTATCTTACTGATAGGATGCAGTGCGTCTCCTATAACAGTGTGACCTCGGACTATGTTAAGGTAACGTGTGGAGTTCCCCAGGGTTCGGTCCTTGGCCCTGTACTCTTCAGCATCTACATGCTGCCGCTAGGTGACGTCATACGCAAATACGGTATTAGCTTGCACTGTTATGCTGATGACACCCAACTCTACATGCCCCTAAAGCTGACCAACATGCCGGACTGTAGTCAGTTGGAAGCGTGTCTTAATGAAATTAAACAATGGATGT
Organism: Nerophis ophidion; assembly: GCF_033978795.1. NCBI lineage: Eukaryota > Metazoa > Chordata > Actinopteri > Syngnathiformes > Syngnathidae > Nerophis > Nerophis ophidion. The sequence goes on along the minus strand of NC_084615.1, from coordinate 63,376,318 downwards.
CCGCTAACTTTTTGCAACTTAATGCCAAAAAAACGGAAATGCTGATTATCGGTCCTGCTAGACACCGACCTCTATTTAATAATACAACTTTAACATTTGACAACCAAATAATAAAACAAGGTGACTCTGTAAAAAATCTTGGTATTATCTTCGACCCAACTCTCTCCTTTGAGTCACACATTAAAAGCGTTACTAAAACGGCCTTCTTTCATCTCCGTAATATCGCTAAAATTCGCTCCATTTTGTCCACTAAAGACGCCGAGATCATTATCCATGCGTTTGTTACGTCTCGTCTCGATTACTGTAACGTATTATTTTCGGGTCTCCCCATGTCTAGCATTAAAAGATTACAGTTGGTACAAAATGCGGCTGCTAGACTTTTGACAAGAACAAGAAAGTTTGATCATATTACGCCTGTACTGGCTCACCTGCACTGGCTTCCTGTGCACTTAAGATGTGACTTTAAGGTTTTACTACTTACGTATAAAATACTACACGGTCTAGCTCCAGCCTATCTTGCCGATTGTATTGTACCATATGTCCCGGCAAGAAATCTGCGTTCAAAAGACTCCGGCTTATTAGTGATTCCTAGAGCTCAAAAAAAGTCTGCGGGCTATAGAGCGTTTTCCGTTGGGCTCCAGTACTCTGGAATGCCCTCCCGGTAACAGTTCGAGATGCTACCTCAGTAGAAGCATTTAAGTCTCATCTTAAAACTCATTTGTATACTCTAGCCTTTAAATAGACCTCCTTTTTAGACCAGTTGATCTGCCGCTTCTTTTCTTTCTCCTATGTCCCCCCCTCCCTTGTGGAGGGGGTCCGGTCCGATGACCATGGATGAAGTACTGACTGTCCAGAGTCGAGACCCAGGATGGACCGCTCGTCGGGACCCAGGATGGACCGCTCGCCTGTATCGGTTGGGGACATCTCTACGCTGCTGATCCGCTTCAGATGGTTTCCTGTGGACGGGACTCTCGCTGCTGTCTTGGAGCCACTATGGATTGAACTTTCACAGTATCATGTTGGACCCGCTCGACATCCATTGCTTTCGGTCCCCTAGAGGGGGGGGGTTGCCCACATCTGAGGTCCTCTCCAAGGTTTCTCATAGTCAGCATTGTCGCTGGCGTCCCACTGAATGTGAATTCTCCCTGCCCACTGGGTGTGAGTTTTCCTTGCCCTTTTGTGGGTTCTTCCGAGGATGTTGTAGTCGTAATGATTTGTGCAGTCCTTTGAGACATTTGTGATTTGGGGCTATATAAATAAACATTGATTGATTGATTGATTGAATTGAGAGGAGACACAAACACGACACAGAACAAACCAAAAGTAATGAAACAAAAATGAATATTATCAACAATAGTATCAATATTATTTATAATTTCAGCATAGCAGTGAAAAAAAATCCCTCACTGACATTATCATTAGAGATTTATAAAAATAAAAAAAGAACAATAGTGTCACAGTGGCTTACACTTGCATCGCATCTCATAAGCTTGACAACACACTGTGTTCAATGTTTTCACAAAGATAAAATAAGTCATATTTTTGGTTTGTTTAATAGTTAAAACAAATTTACATTTTTGCAATCAGTTGATAAAACATTGTCCTTTACAATTATAAAAGCTTTTTTTTTTTTTTTAAATCTAATACTCTGCTGGCATGTCAGCAGACTGGGGTAGATCCTGCTGAAATCCTATGTATTGAATGAATACAGAATCCTTTTGAATCGGAAAAATATTGTTTTTTAATCGAGAATCTAATCGAATCGAATCGAAAAAAATCGATATATTATCGAAATGTGACCCCAAGAATCGATATTGAATCGAATCGTGGGACACCCAAAGATTCACAGCCCTATTATCCACTATGTTGGCTGTTCTGTTTTGGATTTCCCAGCGTCGTTCTCATCAGCGTCACGGGTTGATTTCGATGATTTTTTACAATGCCTAGGAAATACATCTCCTTTTGAGAAGTCACAGATCCTTGAGTGGCGCTCAGCGAACTACAAGGATCTGGCGAGAGTCAGGTTACATCAAAATACCTTTACCGTAAACCCTGCTTTTTCGCTGTTATTTGGTTTCGGGCATGACCACGGTAAATGCATTACCACAAAGAAAGCTGGTTTAAAACCGGTTTTCAACATTATGAGAGCACTCTAAAAATTAAGTAACACCTTCATAGCTACCTTTACACTCGTTTAATCCAATAGTGCTGCAAGAGGCTAAGCCAATGAGCGACTGAACAGTGCACTCTTACTGGGTTGGTCTCATCTAGGGACTAATACCATTGTAGTATTGATATGTTCTAGTTCATTGTATGCTTGAAATGCTGAATATAGGCCAAAAATACATAGACATGCTTGAAAAAAAATCCAATCTGCGAGAGAGTAAACTGCAAACTTGGAAGTGCAACGTTGCGAGGGACAACATAAAGTGCAGAACAACCTCCTGTCAATGGCAGGGTTTGGATTTTGTTTAGTTTTTAAGACCCAGAAACCGACTGGATTTATTTGAAGGTTCCTCTTTCTGTTGTTCACGCTGTCAGGCTGTCAGTCTTTCATTGTGTTTCTCCTGCTCCCTTTGTCTAACTTATGTGGCCTTGTGGCAGTTTAACACGAGAGACAGATGACAGCCATCCTTCTCTGTTGGCCTCCCTAGCTCTGCCCATCCAGCCATTCAGCATGGGCTGAAGGCTGGGAGTCAAATGGGGGACACAGAGGCTGCACATAAAGCAGCCACACAGCCCTAAGGGTCAATGCTAGTTCAAGTCTAAAAGGAGATAAACCCACACACACACATACACACACACACACACTCAGAAAACAAGAATAGACAAAGACATGACAAATGCTCATTGGATGTTCACTCCACTGTCAAAAATGATTAATTATCAATACACATTAATAAAAACAGGATTTGTATTTAGTTATATTTGCCAAACCGCAGGGATCAAAAGTCTTCTTGCGCTTTAAAAATGTTTCACTGTTCTTTCCAGTTCACTGCTTTTGATCATCTCAGACAATATCTGATGCACAGGAAGCTCAGAAGTCCTATATTGGGGAGCAAATTTCCCCTGAGACAGGAAGTAAATGAGAGATCCTGCATGCTCTTCTGAAAAGTCTACTGCCCTAGGGCTATTCACAAGGTATACCGATGCAGATACAGTATATGAGCGATGTGTCTATACATTGTCATTTTTTGGTAGTGATATGGAGAAAAGGCAACGTATCGATCACTGGACTATAGTGTTTATATCTAGTATTCCTTTATAAACACCCAATGTGAGACCCGTAAGAAATAACTCTACCCCTGCACAAAGTGGTCACACCAAAAACAGCCGAAAAGGAAATCTTTGCACCCTTTAAAAATTCTTAATCATCCATCCATCCATCCATCTTCTTCCGCTTATCCGAGGTCGGGTCGCGGGGGCAACAGCCTAAGCAGGGAAACCCAGACTTCCATCTCCCCAGCCACTTCGTCTAGCTCTTCCCGGGGGATCCCGAGGCGTTCCCAGGCCAGCCGGGAGACATAGTCTTCCCAACGTGTCCTGGGTCTTCCCCGTGGCCTCCTACCGGTTGGACGTGCCCTAAACACCTCCCTAGGGAGGCGCTCGGGTGGCATCCTGACCAGATGCCCGAACCACCTCATCTGGCTCCTCTCGATGTGAAGGAGCAGCGGCTTTACTTTGAGTTCCTCCCGGATGGCAGAGCTTCTCACCCTATCTCTAAGGGAGAGCCCCGCCACACGGCAGAGGAAACTCATTTCGGCCGCTTGTACCCGTGATCTTATCCTTTCGGTCATGACCCAAAGCTCATGACCATAGGTGAGGATGGGAACGTAGATCGACCGGTAAATTGAGAGCTTTGCCTTCCGGCTCAGCTCCTTCTTCACCACAACGGATCGATACAACGTCCGCATTACTGAAGACGCCGCACCGATCCACCTGCCGATCTCACGATCCACTCTTCCCTCACTCGTGAACAAGACTCCTAGGTACTTGAACTCCTCCACTTGGGGCAGGGTCTCCTCCCCAACCCGGAGATGGCATTCCACCCTTTTCCGGGCGAGAACCATGGACTCGGACTTGGAGGTGCTGATTCTCATTCCGGTCGCTTCACACTCGGCTGCGAACCGATCCAGTGAGAGCTGAAGATCCCGGTCAGATGAAGCCATCAGGACCACATCATCTGCAAAAAGCAGAGACCTAATCCTGCGGTCACCAAACCGGAACCCCTCAACGCCTTGACTGCGCCTAGAAATTTTGTCCATAAAAGTTATGAACAGAATCGGTGACAAAGGACAGCCTTGGCGGAGTCCAACCCTCACTGGAAATGTGTTCGACTTACTGCCGGCAATGCGGACCAAGCTCTGACACTGATCGTACAGGGAGCGGACCGCCACAATAAGACAGTCCGGTACCCCATACTCTCTGAGCACTCCCCACAGGACTTCCCGAGGGACACGGTCGAATGCCTTCTCCAAGTCCACGAAGCACATGTAGACTGGTTGGGCAAACTCCCATGCACCCTCAAGAACCGTGCGGAGAGTATAGAGCTGGTCCACAGTTCCACGACCAGGACGAAAACCACACTGTTCCGCCTGAATCCGAGGTTCGACTATCCGGCGTAGCCTCCTCTCCAGTACACCTGAATAAACCTTACCGGGAAGGCTGAGGAGTGTGATCCCACGATAGTTGGAACACACCCTCCGGTACCCCTTCTTAAAGACAGGAACCACCACCCCGGTCTGCCAATCCAGAGGTACCGCCCCCGATGTCCACGCGATGCAACAGAGTCTTAATCAATCAATTCTTAATCAATATATTTCTATACACATTAATATATGTGAATTATATATTTGTATGTGGATGATATTATATGCATAAAGGAAAATGGCCCTGTTCTAGACAAGACACAATTGTTTTTTATTTTTTTTAAATAAAGGTCATAGCATCCACCCGTTTATTTTCTACCGCTTGTCCCTTCTGGGGTCATATTTTATGCAAACATTACATTTATATTGTATTTATACTGTTTATACATGTATATTATCCTCTATATTGGAATGAGCTCTGCATTAAAATATACAGTGGGGCAAAAAAGTATTTAGTCAGCCACCGATTGTGCAAGTTCTCCCACTTAAAATGATGACAGAGGTCTGGAATTTTCATCATAGGTACACTTCAACTGTGGGAAACAGAATGTCAAAAGAAAAATCCAGGAATTCCTATTGTAGGAATGTTAAAGAATGTATTTGTAAATTATGGTGAAAAATAAGTATTTAGTCAACCATTCACAGCTCTCACTAATGGAAGGAGTTTTTGGCTCATAATCTCACGATACATGGCCCCATTCCTTCTTTCCTTAACACGGATCAATCGTCCTGTCCCCTTAGCAGAAAAACAGCCCCAAAGCATGATGTTTCCACCCCCATGCTACACAGTAGGTATGGTGTTCTTGGGATGCAACTCAGTATTCTTCTTCCTCCAAACACGACGAGTTGAGTTTATACCAAAAAGTTCTATTTTGGTTTCATCTGACCACATGACATACTCCCAATCTTCTGCTGAATTATCCATGTGCTCACTGGCAAACTTCAGACGGGCCTGGACATGCACTGGCTTAAGCAGGGGGACACGTCTGGCACTGCAGGATTTGATTGCCTGTCGGCGCAGTGTGTTACTGATGGTAGCCTTTGTTACATTGGTCCCAGCTCTCTGCAGGTCATTCACCAGGTCCCCCCGTGTGGTTCTGGGATTTTTACTCACCGTTCTCATGATCATTTTGACCCCACGGGATGAAATCTTGCGTGAAGCCCCAGATCGAGGGAGATTATTGGTAGTCTTGTATGTCTTCCCTTTTCTGATAATTGCTCCCACAGTTGATTTTTTCACACCAAACTGCTTGCCTATTGTAGATTCACTCTTCCCAGTCTGGTGCAGGTCTACAATTATTTTCCTGGTGTCCTTCGACAGCTCTTTGGTCTTGGCCATAGTGGAGTTTGGAGTCTGACTGTTTGAGGCTGTGGACAGATGTCTTTTATACAGATAACAAGTTCAAACAAGTGCCATTAATACAGGTAACGGGTGGAGGACAGAAGACCTTCTTAAAGAAAAAGTTACAGGTCTGTGAGAGCCAGAGATCTTCCTTGTTTGAAGTGACCAAATACTTATTTTCCACCATAATTTACAAATAAATGATTTAAAATTCCTACAATGTGAATTTCTGGATATTTTTTTCACATTCTGTCTCTCACAGTTGAAGTGTACCTATGATGAAAATTCCAGACCTCTGTCATCATTTTAAGTGGGAGAACTTGCACAATCGGTGGCTGACTAAATACTCTTTTGCCCCGCTGTAACTAAATAAGAGAACAGGGGGTACCAAGTAAGATAAAGCTGCTTCACTAATACAATAGTAGCCAGTAACTTCTGAAATGTAGAATACAGTGATTCTCAAACTGTTGTGTATCATTAGTGGTATGCCAAAAGATTCACTTTATTATAAAGTACAGTGTATTATTTTCCTATATTCAAACTAGGGTTGTCCCGATACCAATAATTTGGTACCAGTACAGACATTCATATTGATACTTTTCAAAACTTTTCAAAGTAAAGAGAACTTCAAACACAATTTAATAGGAAATCTTACAATACATTGAACATAGGTTTCCAATTGCAAAATAATCATTTTAAAAGGTTAAGATAGAAATTAAAAGGCATTAAACACAATTAACAATTTTCCATATTACATATAGTCTGCCCAATGAAATATTAGGTTAGAATAGATTAAAAAGCCGTATTGACAGTATGTTACATGTTTCATGATTTTTAGTCGCCAATCCTGGTCTGTGCTTTAAAGGGGAACATTATCACCAGACCTATGTAAGCGTCTATATATACCTTGATGTTGCAGAAAAAAGACCATATGTTTTTTTAACCGATTTATTACTCTAAAAGGGTGAATTTGGCAAATTAAACGCCTTTCAATTGTTCGCTGTCAGAGTTATGACCTTTCACCCGTGACGTTACAACAGGAAGCAATCCGCCATTTTCTCAAACACATTACACACACAAGTCAAATCAGCTCTGTTATTTTCCGTTTTTTCGACTGTTTTCCGTACTTTGGAGACATCATGCCTCTTCGGTGTGTTGTCGGAGGGTGTAACAACACGAACAAGTTTACTTATGTGGAGTGTGCATCGATTAGGACGGCATTCTAATCTATGCTAACATGCTATTTAGGCTACCTGTATGTACATATTGCATCATCATGCCTCATTTGTAGCTATATTTGCATCCAGCCTTTCCCTTCACCCACATTTAATGCCAAACAAACACATACCAATTGACGGATTCAAGTTGCACCAGTGTCAAAAGATGCGAAAGTCCCTCGTTTGTTCTGCACATTTTACCGATGATAGCGATGCTACGACAGAGATGTGTGGATATCCTGCGACACTCAAAGCAGACGCATTTCCAACAATAAAGTCAACGAAAACACAAAGGTGAGTTTTGTTGATATTATTGACTTATGTCTAATCAGACATATTTGGTCACGGCATGACTGCCAGCTAATCGATGCTAACATGCTATTTAGGCTAGCTGTATGTACATTTGTAGCTATATTTGCATTCAGCCTTTCCCTCCACTCTCATTTAATGCCAAACAAACACATACCAATTGACGGATTTAGTTGCTCCAGTGTTTAAAAGATGCAATTGTTGGTTAGAAGGCGATCGCCGAATAGCTTCTATAGCTATTCGCTCAATAGCTTCAGTTTCTTCTTCAATTTCGTTTTCGCTATCTGCCTCCATACTCCAACCATCCGTTTCAATACATGCGTAATCTGTTGAATCGCTTAAGCCGCTGAAATCCGAGTCTGAATCCGAGCTAATGTCGCTATATCTTGCTGTTCTATCCGCCATGTTTTTTTGTATTGGCGTCACTATGTGACGTCACAGGAAAATGGACGGGTGGATTTACAGATAGCGAAAATCAGGCACTTTAAAGCCTTTTTTCGGGATATTCCATGATGGGTAAAATTTTGAAAAAAATTTTGAAAAATAAAATAAGCCACTGGGAACTGATTTTTATTCGTTTTAACCCTTCTGAAATTGTGATAATGTTCCCCTTTAAGAAAAACACAAGTATTAGCAAATACTAAAAACAAAACTATGGATAAATGTACACAGATATGCCATGTAGCAGGTTAGACACACATTGTTAAAGATAAAACACTAGTTTTAGGAATTTGTTACAAAATTCAGTCATTTCACTTGTAATAGTTGATGCTTATAGGGTGGTTTTAGCGTTGCTATTATTTGGCATCAAGCCAAGCAGCTGTGTGCACGTCTGCGTATCTACATGTGCACAGCAGGGGAGCTGGTTAACTTATGAGAATAGAGTGTGTGTGTGTGTGTGTGTGTGTGTGTGTGTGTGTGTGTGTGTGAGTGTGTGTGTGTTTGCGAAAATGGCAATGTGTTGGCTGAGTGATGTCATTGAGTGAGTGGGCAAACAAAGAGAGAGACAGGGAGCCCGTGCACTGTGCCGCCGAGTAATGAACGGGTCTGGTTGTATCCTGCAAATCTACTAATATTGTCATGACTCGATGACCTTGTTTGACCCGAAAGCGGAGCTGAGCAGACCCAATAACAAGGAAACTTAAGGGTGTTACGCACGACGAAAACTTCGGCCCTAGAGGGAACGTCTGCCCTGTGCTCCTCGACTACGGTCTGCATGGGAGCCGAACAGCAGGAAATGTCTAACAACAATTATTACCTGTAACTCTTTATAACTCCTTGTACAGATCTGAATGCTTGTTATTAAATTGTTTACTTAAGTTTGAAGCAAAGGTAGTGATACTAATCGCCTTATTTGTCGAGGCATGTCTTAAAGAAAAACTTGCTGTTAAAAGCGTCCCGTTTTTCAGTTTTTTGTTTTGAAGCCCAAATACCTCTATATTGCGCTTCACGCACTTTCTTTATTAACCAGTAGAATTGTTTTTTATTTGCCATTCTTCCCCCTCCACGATGTTATTGCTTGTATGCACTTTGTGTGTGCGTTTTGACACACTCAACATCATGCGCCTCGGCTCGGTCACCGCCATACAGCAACATAAACCATTCTGGAATTTTTCAAAGGTAGTATGGTACCATTTCCAATTCATTAGGACAGCGGTACTTTGTTAGTACAGGTATACTGTACAACCCTAATTCAAACACAATGTTACTTTTCAAATGGTTTATAATACAAAAGTTCCCAAAATAATAAATATACCAGTTAAATAAAACATCTGCCTTGTTTTTAATGAATGCTTAGGCCAACTATGCTTCTGTATGTTAATGATGGTAATTATTGGAGAGCCAAGCCTTTTCTGAGGTGATACTTGGTGGAAAAAAGTTTAAGAACCACTGGTAGAAGTAACAGCATTTAACAATGATGAATTGTATTTCCTTTGGTGGACATTCATTTCAATTAATGATCATAATATTAATGGGCTAAAGACTAAAATCTTAATATTTTAGAAAAAAAATCCATCCTTTATTTTGATGAGACCAAATGTATTTTAATTTAGTAGGTGCCTTAAAAGGGAAAATACTGCTTTCAAGTGGATATGTCAATATTTGTATTTTAAGCCACACTAACTGAAGTAATTGTCAAGATTGCTGCATTAGTATAACATTTTATTTTATTACATTTTATGTGTGTACTTTGAATCTTTGAAAAGTGCTTCTGGGCCCGCTGTGACCAATCAAAAAAGCTTTTAAAAGCTACGTGTGTTTACAAAGCAGCAGTGTTGCACAACATGTGGGCAATTAAATTGTTTCCTTTGAGGGAAAACAACATAAACATACAGTAGTATAACAAAAATTATGCAACAAACTGTTGCAGAGTTTTAAATAGTTTTTTTTTAATGTTTCTATTAAGAAAAGTACAAGCATACACATTGCAACTCTAACAAAAATAAAAATGTTGGTTGGTATCAGTATATGTTGTGCTTTAACGTATCGTACACAAATGGTATCCGGTAGGGGTGTAACAGGACGTGTATTTATATTGAACAGTTTCGGTACGGGGGTTTCGGTTCGGCAAGCGGGCGTACCGAACAAGTTTGTAAGTCTTTACAAGCTGCTCTGCTTTCTGCCTCTGTCTCAGCAGCAATCATTTGTACCACCCACACAACCATCTGATTGGTTACACACAAAACCAATCAGCAGTGCGTATTCAGAGCGATGTAACAGCCAATCAGCAGTGCGTATTCAGAGCGCATGGAGTCACTGCTTCAGCGTCGAGCAGATATTCATTTAGCAGGGGAGCAGCGGACTCTCCCCGAAATTATACTAAACACTTCCAAGTCAACTACTTTCTAAACATCACTATGAGCCCTTTGACTTTCTAAAAACTTAAACTGCAGCTCAGCTCGCTCGCAGTTCTGGCTTGAGGTGAAAGCTAATTAGCTTTTAGCGTAACGTTAGCTCACTTTGCTGTGCGTGTGTGTGAGTGTGTGTGTGTGTGTGTGTGTGTGTGTGTGTGTGTGTGTGTGTGTGTGTGTGCGTGTGTGTGTGTTAGGGGCAGCAAAGCCTTGTCTGTCTATTATTTCATTGAACTCCACGGTGTACTGGGATGAGTAGTCTCTCCTATTGCTGTTGTACTATTTTTTCAGCTATAGTTACAATAATCATTAGTAATGTAGCAGCCTAGTTTTGAATGGCAGGGTCCCTGCTATCACATGTTGATAAAAATGTAACATTTACATAATAAAAGTCAACTACAGGCTTCCCAAATGCTGTAATAAATTAAGCCTGATGAGTTCACTTGAAACTGTTTAATGTTGCACTTTTTATATGTAGAAGAAAGGTTTTGTCATTTTATTTAATCAAAGCAACAACTTGAGGCAGTTTAATGTGGATTAACGTGGGCAGAATTATTATAGTGTTCCCAATTTTAAAAGGATAAAGCCATTGTTTACAAATTTGGTAAATAAATAACCCAAAAAATGTATATTTGGTTGTTTTCTTACTGTACCGTAAATGAACCGAACTTTGACCTCTAAACCAAGGTACGTACCGAACTGAAATTTGTGTTTACCGGTACACCCCTAGTATCCGGCCATCCCTAGTTACAATGCACCTCTGACACGTCCGTATAATGACACTAGTCGGGCCGATGATTCATTTAAATGGTCACTGAATCTAATTTGATTCTATTCTTAGTCTCTCCTTTAAATGAGATAAGATCTAATTATGGTCTAATGCATAACTTATTAAAAGTGCTTCTTCTCGTGTGGCAGCCTGCCAATCGCACCCTCAATGCCAGACTTCAGCCACACCGAGGTCTCATTAAACATGCAAACATATTAAAGTTAAATTTATTTTGCACCTTGCTGCTTCCTTCTCAAAATCAGCCTCACAAATGAGAACATGCAGAATAACTCCATGATCAATTATTACTTATGCAGCTGGGAAATACCTAATTCAGTTTGATGAGATGAAAACCCATCACTTCATAGCTGAGCATTTGGATAAAAAATGTTTCCAGGTGCCACAGTTGGAGGTGGAATTTCAATATGTTCCCAAAAAGAGGATTTGTGCTAGATACTTGGTTTTGTTTTGGGAGGTATTAACTCATAATAGTCCCTTGGTGGAGTTTCAGAGGTGTGGTAAGAGAATCCTAAAAAACCTGAGAGATCCACAATGGCTTTGATGGTGTGCAAAGACTTGTTATATTACCCATGAGGCTTGTGTGCTGCTCCACTTTTTTTGTATACTTTCAAAACATCCAAATAAAGTTCTTTACTTAATTGTGCTTCACAGATATTGTGACAAGGTCCTGATAAAACTGTTGTCTTTAAAGTTATGGTTCTCATTTGGGAAATTAAAGTAAGGCCTTTATCAAAGAGACACTGATTTGAACAGTCATTTATGAATGACAAATCCTTGGATTTGGACTGAAAGCATTTTTGGAAAAGAGAGCTCTATGTGTGTTCCAAATTTGATGTTGAATGTATGCCGAGGTTTCATTTGTTCAAATTAAACTTCAACGTACATTCAACAATTTTGAGGTCAAGAAAACAATGTTTTCCCATGCGCTGCATTTTCTTACCTGGTCTCTAAGGGAATGTTGCTGTTCAGCACCCAGCTGTCATGAAGCTGTGCCTGGTCCGTGCCGGAACCGGTGTCTGGCCCCTGGACACCCTGGGTGGCCTGACATCGCGATGGCATGGTCTTCCTCTGCAGACTGACTTGAGTGTAAGGGGCCGGGCGGGCACAAGTGCAGGCGTGAGGTGGTGGGGGAGGTGGCGGTAATGGTCGGAATGTGAACTGACCACCTGGACTGCTGGGCAACTCTATGTGGAAAAAGGGATGTACATAAACATAGTCGTGTCAGCAACCAGTTCCATATATTACAATTACTATACAAGTGACGGACGGTGTGGTGCCATCACTGTGATTAAGGGCCATAAATAAACTCGCCTTCATACTGTATCTGATTTGATACATTTCTAGTATCCTTATAAATAGAAACTTGGCTAGTGCAACACTGGGTCTTTAAAGGGGAACATTATCGACGGACCTATGTAAGCGTCAATATATTCCTTGATGTTGCAGAAAAAAGACCATATATTTTTTTAACCGATTAACGAACTCTAAATGGGTGAATTTTGGCGAATTAAACGCCTTTCTGTTTATCCCTTTCTGAGCGGCGACGTCAGAACGTGACGTCACATCGGTACTCAACGCCATTTTTCCCTACCTTATTTTCCGTTTTTTTCGACTATTTTCCCATACCTTGGAGACATCATGCCTCGTCGGTGTGTTGTCGTAGGGTGTAACAACACTAACAGGGACGGATTCAAGTTGATTTACGTAGAATGTGCATCGATTAGAACGGAATGCTAATCAATGCTAACATGCTATTTAGGCTAGCTGTGTACATATTGCAGCATTATGCCTCATTTGTAGCTATACTTACATCCAGCATTTCCCTCCATCCACATTTAATGCCGAACAAACAAATAGTAGTCGACGGATTTAAGTTACTCCAGTGTCAAGAGATGCGAAAATCCCTCGTTTGGTTTTTACCGGCGATGCTACGACAGAGATGGCACAGAGATGGCAAGAATGTCTCGATATCCTGCGACACTAGAAGCAGATGCATTCCCAACGATAAAGTCAACGAAATCACAAAGGTGAGTGTTGTTGATTTTATTGACTTATGTGCTAATCAGACATATTTGGTCGTGGCATGACAGCCAGCTAATCGATGCTAACATGCTATTTAGGCTACCTGTATGTACATTTGAAACTATATTTACATCCAGCGTTTCCTTCCACCACATTTAATGCGAAACAAACACTTACCAATCGACAGATTTAAGTTGATCCAGTGTCAATCCGAAAGTCCTGATCGGTTGGTCTGCACATTTTACCGGCGATGCTAACGCAGACATGGCCGAATAGCTTCAATAGCTATTCGCTCAATAGTTTCAGTTTCTTCTTCAATTTCGTTTTCGCTATCTGCCTCCATACTCCAACCATCTGTTTCAATACATGCGTAATCTGTTGAATCACTTAAGCCGCTGAAATCTAAGTCTGAATCTGAGCTAATGTCGCTATATCTTGCTGTGCTATTCGCCATTGTTTGTATCGGAATCGCTATGTGACGTCACAGGGAAATGGACAGTGGCTTAGGCAAATAGCGAAACTCAAGCACTTTAAAGCTTTTTTTAGGGATATCCCAGGAAGGTAACATTTTAAAAAAAACTTTGAAAAATAAAATAAGCCACGGGGAACTGATTTTTATTGGTTTTAACCCTTCTGAAATTGTGATAATGTCCCCCTTTAAAGTGCTCGACTTAATCCTCACCCGCCAGCCCAAACCACCCATCTGATGTTCATTATGAGATATGTAGCTCAGCAGAATGAGCTAGCCAGCTGTAACTCGCTCACACTGGTAACCTTAAGGTCTATCTGGCACTTTTTAAATTAATTATTTAACATTCTCTTATGCTAAAACTCCTCCTCCCCGTCCCCATGATGCTTTCTGTATTACCCCAGCCTTCCTTCTCACACTAATTGCCGTTCTGCCAAATGGAACGTTTTGTTTTTTGTGTGTCTGTGCTCAGATGCTTCAGATAGGACCAGTTTGCATGTATGTTCATGTGAGAAGGCAGCTGTGTATGTGTTTGTATTTATTCATGAGTGCACATCAAGTGTCCTGAGACTTTCTCTTTCAGTGTTCGGGGGAACTCCTGCCATACGGTTGTAATATGGTTCGATGAACACAGTAATAGTTTGGTACCAAAGCACCAGCATTGGAAGAAATGTAGTGTTTGTCTCAAACCATGAAAACGGCTTTAAGAAATGAACAAATATTATTAACCAACAATATTTGAGAACAATAATGTGAAGTTTTACAAAGATACCAATGAAAAAACATTTTAAGAATCTTACCAGGTGGAAACAAAGACATAAGTAAATCAATCAGCTTGTTCTAGTTCTTCAAGGGCCCTATATTCTCTGATGTGCTAGAATAGAAAAAGCTGCACAATAGTGCATTATCCCCTGTCAACTTGGGTCTGTCACTACGCACCTTCATCCAAGATGTGCACTCTGGGTGGAGCAACCCTTAAATGTGCCAAGTCAGATCTGGATTTCCGCCTAGTCTCCCATCGACTTAAGTACTTTTGTTCTTACGCACTTCTGAGACCGCAATATGTCCAGCGCCCCAGGAAAGTGAAACGTTTTATTGCACTTGAAGTTTGAATGCCGTGTACACCTCATGTAATAAATGAAACAATACTTCCAGAAAGCTATCAGATCTATTCTGATCACTTCAATTGGAGACATTGTATTCAATTATTCTGCACATCTAAAAACAAAATGTGTCATGGTAAATTCCGTCTCATTAGCATTGAGCCCGCCTTCATTCATGACTGGGTCTGTCTGGAGGCTGGATGGGAGAATACAAATGAGAGAAACGTGTGTAACTTCATGCGTGTAAAAAGCTCTTAAGCGCAAACGGGAGAATAAAGCCATGACTGAGCACGGAAGCTCAAAAGTTTTGTAAAGTCTTTGACTTTTGCATTTTGAGGTACTGTAGATTAAAGAATTTGTACATAGGTCCTATAAGGCCATTTGTCCAGCTAAATAAGGCCTTTTGAACAATGATACAGAGGTAAGTATGATGTGCATGCATATATCTTAAAATTGAAATTACTTAATGAGTGTGGCCAACTGGTCATCATGCTGTTTGACCCAAAAAATTGGCTTCGATATATTTTACGAGATAATGCTGCTTACTGAGATTGTGTCAAGATGTTCCCAAGCATGAAATAAAATATGTCTCCATTATCTGCACACTGACAAAATGAAATGGTCTTTTCATTAGTTGTGACAAACCATTACTCATCTCGCATATTTATTTCATGGTTTCAATGACACTTGGAGTACAGTCTCACTAAGTGGTCCACCCCCATTGCATATGCAATGATGCACAGTGCACCCACACAGAGCTTTGTATTTGTATTCCGCCAAACAGGTTTGTGTTTAATTGTCAACCTGCAGTTTATAGACTTGTTTTCCAAAGTGGGGGTCAAATTCACAAACATTTATTTTACGCGGCTAAATTAGCAGCACAAGTTAATCAGTTTGAGCTGAAGCTTGTTCCATTAAAACGGGTAAAATGACAAGTAATACATTTCTGTTATCACCCAGAGGTGCTGTTTAATAGAAACTAATGTGGAAAATGAAGGTTATTTTTGTCTTAAGCCACTCCGGAGTATTAAATGAGTCCCGCTTAGGGGAAACTGACAGAACATTTTTAGAGCACTACTATTACATTCTGTGTCAGTTGTGATGCACCAGGAGCTTGAAAGTGCATTGCCAATTTTAGAGGTCTAACTGATTCATCAGCAACTGGGAGTCCTTTGAGCCCTGATACAAAATCCCCTGCTACCGTTTTGTGTTTGGGTTTTTTTGTACACCCAATGTCAAATGTTATGCGGATGGCCTACATTGCACTGCTTTGCATAACTAAATTGTAACAGAATACAACTAGGAAAATAAATTCAGTCTAAAACGGCTATAGTTACATACAGAGGTGGGTAGAGTAGCCAGAAATTGTACTCAAGTAAGAGTACTGTTACTTTAGAGACGTATTACTCAAGTAAAAGTAAGGAGTAGTCATCCAAATTTTTACTTGAGTAAAAGTAAAAGTATGTTGTGAAAAAACTACTCAACTACTGAGTAACTGATGAGCAACCTGTTTGTTTAATGATTACGGCAACAAATAATGCACAAAAACATAAAAATAGCAATGGGCAAATACATAGCCAGGAATATCTCTTAAGCAACTAAAACAATATTATATATTAAATAATAATACATTCAACTAAAAAAAATTAAGGCAAATTGAGCCACAATAACTTAACAGCACCATAGGCTCATTAGGCATTGATTGATTGATTGATTGATTGATTGATTGATTGATTGAAACTTGTATTAGTAGATTGCACAGTACAGTACATATTCCCTACAATTGACCACTAAATGGTAACACCCGAATAAGTTTTTCAACGTTAATCAATTACTTAATAAATGACCAAGTCGAGGTGATCTACCTCATATATACATATACACACAAATCATATATATATATATATATATATATATATATATATATATATATATATATATATATATATATATATATACATATTTGTGTGTGTATATATATATATATATATATATGTATATATATATATATATATATATATATATATATATATATATATATATATATATATATATATATATATATATGTATATAATTTTGTCATTTATTTTGCCGTTTTTGTTGACATGTTAAAGGTGTTTTAATGAATATACATGCATGTTTAACATATAGATTCCTATCTTTCATGAAGACAAGAATATAAGTTGGTGTATTACCTGATTCTGATGACTTGCATTGATGTCCACATTTTCAAATGGAGGAGAAAAAAAGTTCTTCTTTTCTGTCTATTACCACATGAAAGTCGTAGGTTTTTGGCATCTTATTTGTCCAGCTTCCATATTCGTTTTTATACACTTTACAAGAAATACATTGGCAGCAAACTCCGTAACTTGCTCGCTTGTTTGCGCTGGCTTTCGGAGACTCTTATTTTGTTAGCGCAGGCGTGATGGAGCGGCACTTTTATTGTGAAGACAGGAACTGTGCGATCAGTCTTTAGGCTTTTGACGGGAAGTACGGTTGAAAGAAAAAGTGTCTTTTTTCCTTTACACTTTTGATTGATTGATTGAAACTTTTATTAGTAGATTGCACAGTACAGTACATATTCCGTACAATCGACCACTAAATGGTGACACCCCAATAAGTTTTTCAACTTTTTGAGGTCGGATTCGACGTGTGACGGTCACGTGACTGCCTGGTTTTGTTTGATTGGTCCAACGTCACGAGTGACTGCATTTGATTGGTGAAACGCAGGCAAGCGTAGTTCCTACTTTGAATGCGTGTCTGACAAAATCAAAACAAACAAAGCGTGCATTAACAGATCGATAAAAAAAGTAGCGAGTAACGAGCTGATTGTAGATAAATGGAGCGGAGTAAAAGTAGTGTTTCTTCTCTATAAATATACTCAAGTAAAAGTAAAAGTATGTTGCATAAAAACTACTCTTAGAAGTACAATTTATCCCAAAGGTTACTCAAGTAGATGTAACGGAGTAAATGTAGCGCGTTACTACCCACCTCTGGTTACATACATACTACAAATAGTTCTGTTTTTCAAGTGATGTAATCTGTATCAAGCATTGGTGTTTCCATTCCTTTCCATCGATGCACACTCCCCAATGTGAATTGGCATGTAAGTTGTAGGCACTAAATAATGTGTCACAACTCTTCAATGTCTTCCATTTTGTATCACAGACTCTATGATCAGTTATTCTAAACTGCACAAAATCTAAACACACTTTGATCAAAATGTAAGCTCAGATGAAGAAAAATGATATGAGAACCATTACGGTCTCATAAAAATAACTACATTGTGACATATCAAACAATTTCTAAGTCACCAAGATAATATAAAATGATCCCCTCTGACTGTATTATTTTTACAGTTGCAATGCAACTATGCATATACAAACCCCGTTTCCATATGAGTTGGGAAATTGTGTTGGATGTAAAGATAAACGGAATACAATGATTTGAAAATCTTTTTCAATCCATATTCAATTGAATGCACTACAAAGACAAGATATTTGATGTTCAAACTCATAAACTTTTTTTTTTTGTTGTTGCAAATAATAATTAACTTAGAATTTCACGACTGAGACACGTGCCAAAGTAGTTGGGAAAGGGCATGTTCACCACTGTGTTTTATCACCTTTTCTTTTAACAACACTCAATAAACGTTTGGGAACTGAGGAAACTAATTGTTGAAGCTTTGAAAGTGGAATTCTTTCTCATTCTTGTTTTATGTAGAGCTTCAGTCGTTCAACAGTCCTGGGTCTTGTCTTATTTTACGCTTTGTAATGCGCCACACATATTCGATGGGAGATAGGTCTGGACTGCAAGCGGGCCAGGAAAGTACCCGCACTCTTTTACTATGAAACCACACTGTTGTAACACGTGGCTTGGTATTGTCTTGCTGAAATAAGCAGGAGCGTCCATGATAACGTTGCTTGGATGACAACATATGTGGCTCCAAAACCTGTATGGACCATTCAACATTAATGGTGCCTTCACAGATGTGTAAGTTACCCATGCCTTGGGCACTAATACACCCCCATACCATCACAAATGCTGGCTTTTGAACTTTGCGCCTATAACAATCCGGATGGTTATTTTCCTCTTTGTTCCAGAGGACACCACGTCCACCGTTTCCAAATATAATTTGAAATGTGGACTCGTCAGACCACATAAGACTTTTCCACTTTGCATCAGTCCATCTTAGATGAGCTCGGGCCCAGCGAAGCCAGCAGCATTCCTTAGTGTTGTTGATAAATGGGTGTTGCTTTGCATAGCAGAGTTTTAACTTGCACTTAGAGATTTAGCAATCAACTGTAGTTACTGACAGTGGTTTTATGAAGTGTTCCTGAGCCCATGTGGTGATATCCTTTACACACTGATGTCAGTTTTTGATTCAGTACCACCTGAGGGATCAAAGGTCTGTAATATCATCGCTTACATGCAGTGATTTCTCCAGATTCTCTGAACCTTTTGATGATTTCACAGACCATAGATGGCGAAATCCCTAAATTCCTTGCAATAGCTCGTTAAGAAATGTTGTTCTAAAACTGTTCGACAATTTGCTTACAAGTTGGTGACCCTAGCCCCATCTTTGTTTGTGAATTACTTGGCATTTGATGGAAGCTGTTTTTTTACCCAATTATGGCACCCACCTGTTTCCAATTAGCCTGCACACCTGTGGGATGTTCCAAATAAGTGTTTGATGAGTATTTCTCAACTTTATCAGTATTTATTGCCACCTTTCCCAACTTCTGTGTCACGTGTTGCTGGCATCAAATTCTAAAGTTAATGATTATTTGCAAAAAAAAAAAAAAAAAAGTTTATCAGTTTGAACATCAAATATGTTGTCTTTGTAGCATATTCAACTGAATATGGGTTGAAAATGATTTGCAAATCATTGTATTCTGTACATCTAACACAATTTCCCAACTCATATGGAAATAGGGTTTGTACTACAATGACAGCTAGATTTTGTCTTTGTGTGTGTGAGTGTGTGAACGCCTGTGTATGTATGTGTTTTTGCTTCAAGAAGTATGACTTCTGGAAATTACAGCTTTTTTAAATATTATGAGTGCCATTTCCTATCCATTTCCCCGTCTCTGACACACTCTTAATATGTCCAAATACCTGTTGTTACCTGTTCCATTTCCTTTTCTAAATCCCCTGGTTTTCATAAGTCCTTCCTTCATATATGTCGCTTATATAAGCAAAAGCTGATGATTCCGGTGAAATATCTCATAAGCGACTGTTCAAGTGTTTCTTCTGGAGGGCTAAGTCCCAGAGGAACCCCAGGGCAGAATATGCTCTAAACTGTCATGGATGTCTTCTGAAGCTGCCGTGGCTCCTCCCTTGCTCTTTATCTGCTACCCACAGAGTTAAGTTGGTTTTTCTGAACTCCAGGCTAACTGAAGGAGTGTTTTACGAACCCCTGCCCTACATTGACAGACATTTTGCTTTTGAAGGCACTTTGTCTTGCAGAGTGAAAATGAAGGCATGTGTTTAAACACCGTGGTAGAGATTGTATGGGGTAAGAGGAACTGAGTCCGTTTGTAGATCTTTGGGATCGTAGACCCAAAGCTTTCCAAGCTAAGCCTTTTAAAACACCATCTGTCGTCCCCGACCTCCTCTGCCACTGTACACACCAAGATTACATTCTCACTCCCCTGGTTCTCCATGGCTGCTGCATTTCCATTTTACCCTCACCATATGGAATGAGGGGAGTTGGGATAATTTGACTTAGAGCTGTTGTATCTCAGATTTACTAAACAGCCTAAATTAATAATGAACTCGTGAGAATTGAGAAGCATGAATAATAAGGATGCATTATTTTGGTTCAAACACAATAGGGAGGCACTGAAGCTGGAAAGCCTCTCTCAATTAACGCTTTCCAGTTGTAGGAATTGGTTAGAGATTATGCGGGTCATAGCTGCTTTAAGAAGATACACTGTATATCAATAAATACCGTAAATAATAGAGATGTCCCGATCCCAATCATTCAACCAGTTTTGGGGGCCAATAGTTACCTATTTACCTGTTAACAGGCTAGAGATTGTAGTTTTTTTGATTGATTGATACTTTTATTAGTAGATTGCACAGTTCAGTACATATTCCGTACAATTGACCACTAAATGGTAACACCCAAATAAGTTTTTCAACTTGTTTAAGTCAGGGTCCACGTTAATCAATTCATGGTACAAATACATACTATCAGCATAATAATAGTCATGTGAAATATTCCTTCAAAAGAGATGCACGCAATTACATTTCCATATTCTTTGTCACACACATGTACGAGTTGCATGAATACTAGGATGGTGCCTATCTTGCCAGAACACCGGCTCAAATTTAAGAGAAAGCTGCAAGAATGTGTCGTCTATCCACGGTGCAAAGCAGCTTCTAAGATACTAACCATCACCGCTATGGCAGGGAATAAAAAATGTTTTTCCAAGTATATTATCACTGGAAGACTGGAAGACGAGAAACGGCTATGCATGCTGCACAGTAGAGATGCGTGGTTTGCGGTCTCATCCGCGGGTAAACCGCGGGTCGGGCGGGTGACATGACGAAATAATTGATTTTAATTAAATTTGGGTGGGTGGCGGTTGAACCATCCGGAAATATTTGATATACATGGTTCTGCGATCGGTATTCTTTACCATTCAAAAAGCCACCCGTGTTACAAAGCGAAGAAGACAATAGGAGACGCTAATATTCTCTAGAATGACTGCCGGCAGTCACCCAGTTAATAAGTATTAGGGCGTGCTATGAAGCCATTGTCTTTGTCGCCTTCTACAACATGTACGATGTGCTTGTCAGTCCAGCATCATGTTGTGTGTGGCTTCTGCAGACACACGCACACGACTGCAAGGCATACTGGGTGACACAGAGTACACTAATGGTTGTGATATAAACAATTTTAACACTCTTAGTAATATGCGCCACGCTTTGAAGCCACACCAATTAAGAACGACAAACACATTTCGGGAGAACATCCTCACAGTAACACAAAATAAATGCAACACAACAAATACCCATAATCCTTTGTATTCATGATACAACCTGACTATTTTATACACCCTGCAAACAGCAACCCCCCCACCCCCGTGCGCGGGGGTGTAAAATATATTCAGGGCTTATCACGGATACAAAGGATTCTGGGTATTTGTTGTGTTGTGTTTATGTTGTGTTACTGTGAGGATGTTCTCCCGAAATGTGTTTGTCATTCTTGTCTGGTGTGGCTTCACAGCGTGGCACATATTAGTAAGTGTTAAAGTTGTTTATATCACAACCATCAGTGTACTCTGTATCACCCAGTATGCCTTTCAATCTTGTACGTGTGATTGCGGAAGCTGCAGACAACATTTTGCCGGACTAACAATCGGTCTGTACATGTTGTTGAAGGTGTCAAAGGCAATGGCTTCACAGCACGCCCATATTCTTGTCATCAGGATGAACCGCATTGGAAATTCGCGAGAATGTTAGCGGCCCCCATTGTCTTCATTACTCTGTGAAACGGGTTCAAATAGCTCTGTAAGTGGTAAAGGTGGCCGACCTCTGATGTATTTCAGCGGGCGGGTGGCGGGCGGATGCGGTTCTGATAAAATGTTGGTTCGGGTGGACGGCGGATGGATGACGACTTTGGTGATGCAGTTGCGGATGATATAATTGCCTATCCGTGCATCTCTACTGCACAGGCACACTGAGCAGGACGACACAAGAAGCTAAGCGCTAAAGCTCCAATCTAAAATAGGGCCGATCGTTCCAAATGTTGATATTATTGATATCTAGGATTGTGAGGTTTGATCAGTATTATTCTTTTTCTTGTTTTCATTATTATGAAATCATTTTTGGGTTGGTTTTGTTATTGTTTTCAAACTCAGCCAGTAAGTCTCTGGATATAGGAAGGTATTGAAGGCTAATTCTAAATAATTTAAATTGGAGCCAACAGTAGTTTATGCTTTTGTTTATTTTTTCAATCACCACTTTTATTTTGTTTGAAAAAAAGGAATATAACGTTCAATACCACAAATTTGATACATCCTCTAATTTAAATCCATTATAACACTTTAGTTACTAGCCATTAAACAATTTTATTTCTATAACAGTTTCCCACAACACAGAATTAAACCTGTGGAGGTTGGATGTTGATGCATATGATGTAGTTTCCTAATTTGTCCAGGGGCATGACTACTTTTGATGTCATCATCCAAGTCAGTAGTTCTCAACCTTTTTTCATCAAGTATCACCTCAGAAAAAACTTGGCTCTCCAAGTACCACCACAACGGGGACGGCGTGGGGCAGTGGGAGAGTGGCCGTGCGCAACCCGAGGGTCACTGGTTCAAATCCAACCTAGAACCATCCTCGTCACGTCCGTTGTGTCCTGAGCAAGACACTTCACCCTTGCTCCTGATTGGTGCTGGTTGGCGCCTTGCATGGCAGCTCCCTCCATCAGTGCGTGAATGTGTGTGTGAATGGGTAAATGTGGAAGTAGTGTCAAAGCGCTTTGAGTATCTTGAAGGTAGAAAAGCGCTATACAAGTACAACCCATTTATCATTTATAACTACCAATAATAAAATACAGTATATTAGTAGGCTTAAGTACTCATTAAGAACAAGGCAGAGGTTTTAATTACAGGTATGTTTAATATTTTTGGGGACTGTAACGTTACTCGCAATGCACAATTATCATGAATAATGAACATCTTTACATAATTATTTGGCGTACCACGAGATGGAGCCCGCGTACCATTAGTGGTACCACAATGTGAGAATCACTGTTCTAAACGATCTATCAAGTGTTTGTGGATACATTTCGGTTCGTAATTTTAAAAACCTGTGACATTAGCTAATGTTTAAAAAAACCTATTTGACAAAAAAAACTGACATTTTTTTTTTTGTTTTTTTCTGACAGCAGTGGAAAGCATTGACTTTGCAGCTCAATTAATAAATGTAATTAAATCAAACATTACTTATCCTGCACTTTTCATACATAGACAAGTGGCAAACAAAGGGCTGTCTAAAAAATAAAAATAAAAAAGAAGATAATTAATGAGCAGGGAATGCAAAATATTGCATACTTGTGACGGCTCAAATCTAACTTGTGACGGTGCGCTACAGGTGGATGAATATAATGTATGGGAAACACTGCATAATATATTCTAAGCATCAGATTCGGACTCGAAAATCGGATTGAATTTAAGGCCAAAAAATTGGATCGTATTGGAGTTCAAATACGTTGATTTGGACTTTCCTACGAAATAATATATAGAAAGGACAGTGCAATCTTGTCTCACAGGTTTAATTGAATCTGTGAAGGTGTAATATGTAACATGCTTTTAAGAAGAAAAACTAACTTCTTGTAAACAAAATGTGTATTACAAGCAACACAATATAAAGTACCACAAATAACCAAAATACTACTATAGTACATCATTTACCTTTAAAAGCAAACATCTATGGTCTCATCTTTGAGCTCCATCAGCAGATTTTCCAGATGTCTGAGTGAGAAGGATCTTAGGCCAGCCAACTATCGTTTGGGATGTGTCAAGCTTACCCCTGACAGTGTGTCTATGTTTTAGTTTTTCCCTCTGAATTTGTCTTTGTTTCCTCTGTGTGTGTGTAGTGTTTCCTGTCAGCGCTCTTATTTTGTCTGTTTCCTGTGTTTCTCCCTGGGCGCTGTTTCCCGCAGCTGATTGGCACCTGGCCACACCTGGTGTGAATCAGACCGCTCCTATTTGTGCCTGCTTTGTTCCTCCAGTCACTATAGCATGTCACTTCTGTATTGTATTGTCGCTCCTGTCGTGTCGTTGCAGCGTAGCGGTAAGCTACAATTCGTTAGATGTTTGTAGCTTACTGTTTTTTGGTTCCAAGCTTCCTTTTTTGTCTTTGTACAACACGTAACGACTTATGTTCCCTGTACTGTTTATGCTAACCTCCATGCTGAGCCCATTTTTTTTTGCTAGCTTCCATGCTAAGCTCCTTTTGTTTGTTATCCACCTCGTGCATGCTTTTTGTTGCACCCTTTTTGTTTGTTCTTGTTTAGTTTTAATTAAATCATGTTTTCTTAATCAATGCCTTCCTCCATCTCTGCATCTTGGGGTTCGTCACCAACCAACTCTGACAGGATGCTCATAATCAACATTTTGTTCTCAACATACAGCATAACAAGTAGCTTAGAGACTGTATCCTAAACGTTGTGTGAGCTGGGGCACTCATAAGCGAGGTACAACTATAGGTACATTTGTGCTTGCCTCGCCAGATTTTACTGTGAATTGGCCCAGAACGAGTAGTGTTAATGTGTATATTAAGGCTTGATAAGCCCGAATTGCGCCACTTTTCCTTCCATGGTCCATGTTGAAAAGCATTCCTTTAGTTGATTGAGTTGCATCTTATATTGTTGTTATTCAGTTGTTGAGACCTTCGCTTTTGTACAATGTCGGACTCAAGCAGATGCAGTTCAGTTACCATAGTTACGCTGAACACCATTGTCCATTTAGTCAGCAATAAAAAAGGTAAAGCAAATACAAGGTTATCATGCATGGCGTACAGGATACCAAATCCTCTCCATGTGGGTTTAAGTCCCATGCACCCTCACGGATCATGCCGAGAGTATAGAGTTGGTCCACAGTTCCACGACCAGGACAAAAACAACACTGCACCTCCTCTATCCGGGGTCCGACTATCCGAAGTAAACTCCTCTCCTGTACACCTGAATCGACCTTACCGAGAAGGCTGAGGAGTTTGATGGTTGGAACACACCCTACGGTTCCAATTTTTAAATAGAGGAACCACCACATCAGTCCGTCAATCCAGAGGCACCACCCCTGATGTCCACGTAATGCTGTGTCTCGCCAATCACGACAGCCCCACGTCATCCAGAGCCTTAAGGAAATCAGAGCGGATCTCATCCACCCCCGGGCCCTGCCACCGAGGAGCTTCTTAACTACCTCAGCAACCTCAAGGCACCAGAAATAGGACAGCCCACCACAGAGTCCCCAGGAACTGATTCCTCATTGGAAGAGATGGAGGTGGGATATATATATATATATATATATATATATATATATATATGCCCTTTGAGACACTAGTGATTTAGGGCTATATAAGTAAACATTGATTGATTGATGATATATATATATATATATATAT
This sequence comes from Nerophis ophidion, assembly GCF_033978795.1. Lineage (NCBI taxonomy): Eukaryota > Metazoa > Chordata > Actinopteri > Syngnathiformes > Syngnathidae > Nerophis > Nerophis ophidion. The sequence continues at coordinate 63,350,425 of NC_084615.1, read as the reverse complement.
ATATATATATATATATATAAATATATATATTTTTTTCTATATATATATAAAAGTAACATATTGGCAAATAACTGTAAATTAAGTCTTTGTTACCTAGAATATGTTCCCCATACTAATGTCAAAAAGTTTGGTTTCATCCAGAGGTAATCAGTTTTGAAAGGCATTAAATTTTAGAGTCGATTTTTGCACAAAATATGGCCGATACTGATCGGTGGTCGATCAATCGGCATATCCATAAAATATTCAAATATATAGTTTGTGACATGTAGAAAAAGTAGTCAGCGGCAAACATTTTGTTTATTTGACCTACAGTCGAATGAACTGATTTCTTGTGCTAATCAGTCACCAGGCTAAAGCTAAAACCAACACTAACATTTATTATTTTACTTATTATTGTTGTATTTATTATTTACTGCTGAAATGGACCATAAGGACTTCTCTGACCCACATTAGTTCATAATTTACCGAGAGATTTTCGGACTGTGTTGGACACGATGGACAAGCTTGTAGATGCCGGATTTGTATGAGTTACCCTGATCTTTGAGGTAAGGAGTAACGCAAACCAAATTAGGGCCACAGGAACCTTTTGGTTTCAAGAACTCTATTTACCCTGATGGAGTTTTGGTTTAAAAGGGGCTTGTGTCTTTTTCATTAGAACTTTTACAGTCCTGGTGTAGCTGCCATATGCCTGAGGAGCACAACCATATTTTTCGGACTTTAAAGCGCACTTAAAATTATTTCATTTTCTAAAAAATCAACAGTGCGCCTAAAAACCCGGTGCGCCTAATGTACGGAATATTTCTGTTTGTTCTTACCGACTTCAAAGCTATTTCATTTGATACAGGATGTAGTGATAAGTGTGACCAGTAGATGGCAGTCACACATAACATATACTGTATATGTAGACTTCAAGATGACACCAGTAAACGACACCAACACTTTAAATGTTCCAATGAGAATATAGAACAGTACACATAGCGTTAAAAAATCCTTCAAAATGTTTTAGTACGACTTTGGTAAGCTGTGAAGCTGCACATCTTGATGGGTTGTCAGAGTATTGCGTCTAGCGTCTTCAAGGTATTATTATGGTCTGTGTATTGGTCGTGGAACAACTACGCCCTACAGTCAAGCCCCACCTGGACCCACTACAATTCGCCTACCAGCCCCGACTGAGAGTGGAGGACGCAGTCATCTACCTGCTGAACCGAGCCCACACCCGCCTGGACAAGCCTGCGAGCAGTGTCAGGGTCATGTTTTTTGACTTCTCCAGTGCTTTCAATACTATACGGCCTGGGCTACTGGGTGTGAAGTTGGAGAAGATGCAGGTGGAGGCCCTCTTTGTGTCCTAGGTTATAGGTTACCTGACTGACAGACCACAGTACGTTCGACTGCAGGACTGTGTGTCTGACAGGCTGGTCAGCAACACCGGGGCCCCGCAGGGCACAGTCCTCTCCCCCTTCCTCTTCACCATTTACACCACTGATTTCCACTATCAGTCAGAGTACTGCCACCTTCAGAAGTTTTCTGATGACTCTGCGATAGTAGGGTGTATTGAGGATGGTGATGACGAGGAATACAGGACACTGGTGGAGGACTTTGTCACATGGTGTGGAAAGAACCACCTCCAGCTTAATGTGACGAAGACCAAGGAGCTGGTTGTGGACCTGGGAAGGAGGATGAGTACTTCAGCGACCCCTGTTTCCATCAGGGGGGTGGATGTGGACATGGTAGAGGATTATAAATACCTCGGTGTACACATGGACAACAAGCTGAATGGGTCAAAACACGTTGAGGCCCTCTACAAGAAGGGACCGCCTCTACTTCGTCAGGAGGCTAGGATCCTTCAACGTCTGTACAAAGATAATGAAGATGTTCTACGAGTCGGTGGTGGCGGGCGCCTTCTTGTACGCCCTGGCTTGCTGGGGCAGCGGGCTGAGAGTGAGGGACACAAACAGACTGGACAAGTTGGTAGAGAAGGCCAGTAACATGGTGGGAGTGGAGCTGGACTCTCTGGGGGTGGTGTCAGAGAGGAGAAGTCTAGTAAAACTCCTAGCCATTATGGACAACACTTCCCACCCACTACAATCGGACCTTGCGGAGAGAATGAGCACGTTCAGTGGATGGCTCAGACTCCCTGAATGCAACACGGAACGGCACAGGAGGTCCTTCATACCGACAGCCATCAGACTGTATAATGTATATGTTCCTTGACTGCACTTAAATGTAGAATATATGTAGACTATATTATACTATTCATATATTATATATGAAATATATAATATATGTTATATATTATTTATTATTATTATTGTCTATTGTGAGCGAAGTGTGGTGCTGAATTTTCCCCAGGGATCAATAAAGTACTTTCGAATTCTATTCTGTTCTATAAGGACTGCAAAATAGCACCTCTCAGCAAACATTATCTGCCGCTTTTTTTGCAATTTTATGCAAAACCAACTTTTCTTACCTTCTAGTACAGGGGTAGGGAACCTATGGCTCTAGAGCCAGATGTGGCTCTTTTGATGACTGCATCTGGCTCTCAGATAAATATTAGCTGACATTGCTTAACACGATAAGGAATGAATAATTCCACTGGTAATCACAGTGTTAAAAATAAAGTTCAAATTATAAAGCATTCTCAACCATCCATTTTCTATTGCACCTTTTCAAGAAGTCGCTTCAATGGTAAGAAATATTATATTTATTATTGGTTAGCTTTAGAATAACAATGTTATTGAAAAGAATAAGAGACCTATTATACTTAAAAAATGTGGTCTTACTCAAAAATGCACACATTTAGTTGTATTCATCCATCCATCCATCCATCCATTTTTTACCACTTATTCCCTTTGGGGTCGCGGGGGGCGCTGGTGACTATCTCAGCTACAATCGGGTGGATGGCGTTGTACACCCTGGACAAGTCGCCACCTATATGGGTCTCACGGAAATACATTTTGAAATATCTGGCTTTCATGGCTTTTTCAACTAAAAAGGTTCCCAACCCCTGTTCTAGTACCTACAGATGTGTATTTGGGATCTGCATAAATCCTGAAAATCACCCGTATTGCAAACAAAAATTGTAATAATTTTTGTTTTTCCCTGTTGTTAGGTATATAAATTAAATATTTTTTTCTGGTATATATCTTTAATCTGGATTATGTGAGAGCACACATAGTATAATGCAGTTGAGTTCCTCTCTCTAGCAATGCACTTGGTGGGGGACCTCCCTGCCTTCACAGACCAGATAAGCAATATTTAATCCTTCAGCGTCTCAAGGGTCTAACCCTTGGTGTCCTGCAAATTGGATGTGACTGGAACGCCTCGGATTGTAAAGATCCAGCAGGCATCTTAACCAAATGCCCCGGCCACCTTAGCTAACTATGAAGGGGAAGTGTCATTTCTTTGAGCTTTGCCACATTCTTTGATGCTATCTCACCCATCTCTGAGGCTAAGGAAAACTCAAAGACTTGTAACTGCCACACGGTACACCGTATGGGCCCGATCTGCAATAGGTTTGCCTTTTTTCAAACACGTGCAAAATTGACAGCACACGCAAAGGTGATCAAATAAGCTTGAGCACTGAGGAATGTGTAAATTAAATGTGCAAAATAGAGAGCGTAATCCTTTCAGCGTGTCTGCCTTATGAATATGTAACATATGTGATGACTATTAGAATGCCCATAATACTGGGAGGAGATTCAAATATAATCATTTAGCACATGCAATGTGATTTTTTAAGTCTTAACCTGCGTGTGATCTCTGTATTTGCGTCTGTATTTAGCATATCTGGAATGTTCATGCAAATTCGCACAGTAACGCACCAATGCTTATGAGACAGGAGTAGACTGCGCTGTAGAGACAGACAATGGACAGTGAATCTGCCGTATATTTGTGTGTCAACATATTTGTATTATCGAAATTAAAAATGTGTCTCTACGGAAATTACGTTTTATAATTGTATAGCTATCGGATGACTTAAAGGGGAACCGCAATATTTTTTTTACCTTTTGCCTATCAGGAATAATTAAAAAACACTCGCAATTTGCGGCTAATGGGAGTAACCACTGTAGCCTTCAAAGCTCTCTAAACAATTTCAAAATCCTCTGTCTTTTTTTTTTTTGATTGCTTGAGACTTTTATTAGTAGATTACACAGTTCAGTACATATTCCGTACAATTGACCACTAAATGTTAACACCCTAATAAGATTTTAAACTTGTTTAAGTCGGGCTCCACGTTAATCAATTCATGGTATCAATGTTTTATATATACACACTGCAAATCTCTATGTATATTTTAGTAACCAACACATTCTTAACAAAATGTAATATATACAATATTTACCGTATTTTTGTCCTTTTAAGCAATACCGGAATTTAATTCCCCAGTGCATTTATTTCCGCTTCAATAACAGTATACTTCCAACTTCCTGCAACAAATGTGAGTTACAAACTCTGTTCTAATCATGGCAGACTTGGTAATAGACAACAAAGGCGACGACTTTTGCACAAATGAGGGTTTACAACCATATCATTTTGAAGCTGAATATACGGAGGATGAACTACTGTTTATAGGCGAGCGCACACACAGAGGGTGACGGGTTGGAGCAGATGGAACCAAAGACAGTGAGGTCGGCTCGACTTGACAGGGTAAATGTGGAACTTGGAGCCAAGATACGCCAACATAGATGGCGTGCTTACTCGAAACAAACTGGACCAAACATAAACTGTCTATCGAATGAGTTACTATAATATTAATCATGATGCATGCACCTCGTCATGCTTGTTATTAAAACTACAGTACATATGCTGTCGAGCGTTAGGTGTACAAACAAAACATGAAATTTTATAATATGATATTGTCATGTTTTCAGGTCAGATGTTGGTGTCCTATTGCATTGTGTTATGCATTGCAAACTCAAAAGACATTCAGCTGTTGATGCAGAAGCTAGCTTAGGGCTAATGCCGTCGCAAGGTGATGTGTTACTATGCTAAAAAAACAAAACAGTTCCTCGGTGTTCCCTCTTACAAAAACAATGTCATTACAGCTTGGTTATTATACAGGTTACAGAACATAAATGAAGTATTGTTGGCGTATTTGGATGCATTTTCTAAGTGATTTAGAGTCAGAATGGATCGCTTCCATTTGCTGCATTGCTAGCCACCTTGAACGAGTCGATTGTTACAAATTACAATGCAAAAAACCTTTCTAAAAGACACATTTACTTTTGTCTTGTATCTCATAAGGATTGGGAACGATAGCCCAAATTAAAAAAAAATGCAGTCCCTCTTTAAGAGGCTGATTAAAAGAAATGCAATTGCTTTGTTTTTATGTTGTTTTTTAAGGGTGCAATTTGTTTTAATAGTGTATTTCCTAAATGAAAAAAAAACAAAACAACTATTCTTCTGTTGCAGCTGAATCATTCCAGATTCACCATGACAACAGCTTGGGCATTCTAAAAGTAGGTTTTGTTGTCTGGATCGTGCTTTAACATAGCCCATAAAATTGTATATGTATTAGTGTGTGTGTTCTGTCAACAACAAGACAAAACTCCACAGGTTGGGCCATATGATGTGTAGTGAAATGAGTGTCTCCATGGTCGCAGCCTGTAGACACACAAGCAGTCTTTCAAATAGGGCGGTTTAGTTTGCCCACTCTATTTAGCACATGCTATTTTAATCTAATACCAGGCCCTATGTGTCCTTTCTTGGACAATGAAAATTTTCATTATACACAATACAGTAGTACATTTTTGTTTTCATCATCGGGAAGTATTTCCCTTTTTTTAAAAGTATTCCTACAATGCACCATGATTTACCCTTGTGGTTGAATCCTTGTTGAATCATTCCTTCTTGGTTCATGGTTTGACTGACTTGCATTGGCTGGCTTTGTAGTCACTGATCAAGTGATCGACATGTCACACATTTTTAGCATTTCTCATGATTGGTTGTGTAGTACCACAGCAAGCAATACATTCCCATTGTCCGTAATTATAGATAATGCATAGTACTTTTAAACTGTGTATTTCCTTTTGTTTGGTGTTTTTGGGATGATAGCTGTAGAATATTATTAAAATTTTTGGGTGAAGCTATATACTGTGTGTGGCTGTACACACATGGTTCCATAGAAGTAGGTACATTCAATCGTTGCTTTCTAAAACTGTGTTTGGGTTGAATAGCACATTCTTGTACTGATCAGCTTTTTCTCATTTCTTTATTTTCATGAAAAGTGTAAAGTTAGCTCATTAAGCTAAGGCCTATAAAATCCATAGAGCCTGACCACAATGATCTCAGACATGTCTATGTAACTGTTTTTGGGAACATTTAACACAACTGTTGAACCTCGCCCGCCCTACTCTAAAAATAAAAGCCTAATAATTTCCCTTAGGATAGCTTTTCATTTATCTCGCTTCTTAATTGACTCACATTAAAATTGCCACAACGTTTATTCCACCGTTCTCCTCGGATGAAATAAATATTTATGTCCATAACAAGGTGAGACAACTGAAATTGAAAATTGTTGTTGTTTTTTTTTTTTTGTTGTACAACCTTTCTGTTGTCATGATAAAAGAATCTTGCCTTCCCCGCAGGGGCGTCACTAGGCCTATTTTAGGGGGGCTCAAGCCCCCCTAAAATATTCTCAAGCCCCCCTAAATAATTTGCCGTTATATCGTTATATCGCGACTGTGTTGGATCCATTGTGGATTGAACTTTCACAGTATCATGTTAGATCCGCTCGACATCCATTGCTTTCCTCCTCTCTAAGGTTCTCATAGTCATCATTGTCACCGACGTCCCACTGGGTCATTATTGTCACCAATGTCCCACTGGGTGTGAGTTTTCCTTGCCCTTATGTGGGCCTACCGAGGATGTCGTGGTGGTTTGTGCAGCCCTTTGAGACACTAGTGATTTAGGGCTATATAAGCAAACATTGATTGATTGATTGATTGATTTTATTTTATTTTTATTTATTTAATTTTTTTTGCAAATACATGCCGAAATATTCATTTTAAAGTGACCCGAATAAGAGTTTAAACTAAATAATCATATAACCTGTCATTATTCACTCAGTTTCCCCTCACTCAATAACTGCCTACTGGCGCTGACGAGACAAGACGCGCGGCCGCCATCTTGGAGTGGTGATCCACTCCACTCAGTGCAATTCATTTGGCAGGAGCAATGAACTGTCAGCTCATTTTATCTCACTGAATACCACTGATTTTCACGTACTTTTTTGTCATACGTGTGACTATGATAAAAGACATGTTTTGGCGTGTTCATAGTTTGCTTAACAGTAATAGAATATTTGTATATGCTAACAGTCAGCTATTTTTAAGTTGAAGAAACAATATGATTAGGTTATATATACATGTGTATATCCTATGTAAAAAAAATGTATGAATATTATGTAAAAACAATTTATGAATATACTAGATATCTATATATCTTACGGACCAATAGACTGTATCTCTGTTGCTGAAACAGCAGAGAGTTTATTCTGTCTTGACACTTTGTATTAATATTTTCTATTACATTCTTCCTGTAAACGATCATATATACAGTGTTTGTTTTATATGTATGTTTCATGTATGTTGCTTTGGATAAAAGTGTCCGTCAAATACTTAAACATATATAAACACCTGAAAGTCTTTATAATCTGCTAAAACCACCAATCTGTTTCACTGGATTCAGAATAAAACCAAAGTCTGTCTTACCAAACAATGATAGTAGTTGAATATTGTTACTTGAAGACTTATTCCTGGTTATACTGTTAAGAGAGTATTGTCTTATGTTTTGCCTAAAATGAGAATGCATCATAATAAGTGGTGGCTGGGGAATTTTGTAGTAGGTGGGGCTGAAAGTTTGTAAACCAAATACCTGTAGGGGCGTCATCTTCCCCCAGAAGATTTCTTTGTGATTTTCACATACACATATTGAAAATCTTTGGTCCTTCTCAACTCTGTGGTCAAGCTGCACAAAACCTTGTGTCTGCAATTGTAAATAATTTAGTTTTTAAGTTTTGTGTTTCTTGTACAATTTATATAAAGTAGTATACATTAGCCTATTGTTACAATAGTGAAAACAACATCATTAAAATATATTTGTTTTATTGCATTGATTTATTACATTAATAGCTGTTGTATTATTATAAGATGGCTTGTTAAACATTTCATAGAATTTTCAGAGGGAGGAAAATTCAAGACATTTAATATAAAATGTAAAATGAATAAATACATAAAGAGAAAAAGAAAAAAATGGTTAAAAGCCATCGTCCCGTGCATTTTTTTTACCGTCCCCGGGACGAATGGACATCATTAATGTAAAGCCCTGGAAGTTACATATTATTGTTTGCATTATTTGTTTCAGCATTGCACTTTGAAGATGGTCCCTCAGCTCTTTGACAGCTTTGGCTCTTTTTCAGATCAGCAAACGGACTCTAAGTCCTACTTACAGTATACATAAATGTTTTTCACTTCTATTCAGACTTCCATATATATTTAATTTTTAACCGACTGAAATAATAATAATAACAAAGAATAATTTCTAAGTCTTTGTTAGCCGTTTGTGAAGTTTTGTACTCGTGCGCTACGTTCGCTCACATCCTGTTCATCTCCTGGGGGCTAAGCCCCCCCTGTCCTTAAAAGCTAGTGACGCCCATGCTTCACCGACCGTCCGACTTTTAGTCATTTGTGTTTGCAACAAGGCATATCAGATGATAGTGGCTCTTATTGTTGTTGCTGCTGATGATTTTAGTGAAGATGATATAGATAAAACATAATAGCAATTGTATGAGAATAGGGAGTAATAATGCTAATGATAATGACATCGAAAGCATTAAAGATGATTGTTGGTGACAACAGTGGTGGTGATAACAATAACAAAGATGGGATGAAGACATTGGTAATAATGTTGGCAGAAACACTGATAATTCTATTGATGACATGGGGCTTAGGGGCAGCAATTAGAACGAAAGAAAACAGCCATCGATTCATTTCTGCCGACAACAGAATAGACGGCAGGAATGCCATTTAACAAAGTGACACGATCGTATAGTCCAATTAAAGACAGATAATTCAAATGAAGAAACTGAGGGCACACAGCTTTCTCTTCTCTTCCCCAGTCGATTTTCATATGCTGCTTGGTAATTAGCATCCATGCCTCATCTGGCGTCTCCATATATAAATCTGCTACGTGTACAGCCGCGTGTGTGTAAAGTTGTGTATCCATATGCATATTTCTATAATTGCTTGTTTGTATCCTCATCTTCAAAAACAACTCCACAATCATGTTTAGGCTGCAGGTGATTCTGAAAGTAGCATTTCCCTGGAGAAAATGTTGAACCCTCCTGAGTGGAGCGCATGAGTTCTAAAGTGAGAAGCTTAGCATCACTCAAACGCTTCACTGCAGGGGCTCGCATACTCCAAATGAGTTTTTGGGATACACACACACACACATACACACACACACACACACACACACACACACTCCTTTAATCTTGTGGTAATTTAATGATCACTTTGGAATTTCTAATTAACAAGTCCATGTTTTTCCAAAATAATGAACTACACAAGTGATATTTAAAAATTAATTTGAATAATTTTTCTGGAGGATTACTGTGCATATAACTTAAAAGGAGGATAAAAGGGAGCTAACATAATGTTTAAGTCTATGTGGATCTTCTTGGGTACACTACACTAAAACACACTGTCATGGTTTTGACTGACGGTGTCTTCATGGTTAGCAAATTGGCGTTGAAAACTCAGTTTGGGCATATCCGTGTGGCAGTTCCATGTTTTCTCAGTGGGTTTTCTCCCGGTACTCCGGCTTTCTTCCACATTCCAAACATTTGCAATGAAGACTCTATTCCGGGCGGTATAGCTCGGTTGGTAGAGCGGCTGTGCCAGCAACTTGAGGGTTGCAGGTTCGATACCCGCTTCAGCCATCCTAGTCACTGCCGTTGTGTCCTTGGGCAAGACACTTTACCCACCTGATCCCAGTGCCACCCACACTGGTTTAAATGTAAAAATTAGATATTGGGTTTTCACTATGTAAAGCGCTTTGAGTCACTAGAGAAAAAGTGCTATATAAAATATAATTCACTAAAAATATAATTCACTAAATCAGCGGTAGCCAACTGGCGGACCGGTATTGGGGAACTTGGACCATTGGCAGATCCTTGCATTAACCTTTTAACAAGCCTTCCGTGACCCCCCCATAGGTCGGCAGAAGTACCGCACAAGGGTTGTGAAATTTTTGGTTGATAAAACTTTTTTTTAATATTCCCCCCAAATTCAAAATATAAATTAAAATTGATCCAAAACACTGTCATGCAGGTTAGAAATGGCAGTGGGATAGCCACCCAACTCATGAAAAAAAATGCATGTATTTTATAGTCATCATTGTCACCGACGTCCCACTGGGTGTGAGTTTTCCTTGTCCTTATGTGGGCCTACCGAGGATGTCGTAGTGGTTTGTGTTGTGGTTTGTGCAGCCCTTTGAGACCCTAGTGATTTAGGGCTGTATGAGTAAACACTGATTGATTGATTGATTATATACTCAAGGTTTCTGTGGTTAATCCGTTATCACTACCGGGGTAGAGCGGAACATATGTTAGGTCAGGAAAAAACACAGAGGCTATTTCATCCCTACAAGCCTGTTCTACAGGTTTCTCTGCTCTTCGGGGAATTTTCCCTGAATCCCCTGAAGAGCAGAGAAACCTGGGAAACATGCTTGTAGGGATGAAATAGCCTCTGTTTTTTTCCCTGACTTAACATATGTATTTATTATATATATATATATATATATATATATATATATATATATATATATATATATATATATATATATTATATTAATGCTCGCATTTAACATGGCTCACAATTAGCGCCAGTTGCACATACCATTGCTATACTGTATTACTTACAAATCTAAGTTTTGCACAATAGCAATACCTTTCGGACATTTTCATTTTAAAACACACTTTTATACAGACTATAAGAATCAGAGTTTCCCACTCCATCTCTCAGTTTGTGGTTCCTTGGCCAGGTGTACGCGGCTCTTACCTATTCAGTCGCCTAGTGGTTAGAGTGTCTGCCCTGAGATCGGTAGTTTGTGAGTTCAAACCCCGGCCAAGTCATACCAAAGACTATACAAATGGGACCCATTACCTCCCTGCTTGGCACTCAGCAACAAGGGTTGGAATTGGGGGTTAAATCACCAAAAATTATTCCTGGGCACGGCACCGCTACTGCCCACTGCGCCCCTCGCCTCCCAGGGGGTGACCAAGGGTGATGGGTCAAATGCAGAGAATAATTTTGCCACACCTAGTGTGTGTGTGACAATCATTGGTACTTTTAACCCTTGACCGAAGTCAACTGGGATAGGCTCCAGTGTACCCCAAAACAGAAAATGGATGGATGGTTTCAATAGACATTGTCAAAAGGGTTTTGGAAATGATGTAAATACACCTAATTGATGGTAAATTAGACAGCGTCAATCACAGATCTTTGATACCACTCTCAATGTGAGGGGGGACCAATTTAAGTATCCCATCAATATATTTACATATTTGCTTACACACATGAGCTTTGGAGCAAACTTGTTTGCAAAGTGTGATTTAGCAGCAATGATGGTCATTTGCATCAAAAAGGAAGAGGATAATGTCAGTTGTTTGAGACTCAGGAGGTGAAACACCACCATGGTCATTACAGTGATTAGTTCACACTTTCAAATTTTATATGCCTCGCGATGCTCTCCCTCCTTTCCTCTTGCTCTCGCTCTCCGATGAACACACGCTACATCTCCCTCAACCCCAAAGCAATCACAACAAGCACACAAAGAGTATGAAGGATTATTGCTTTCACACGCATGCGCTCACAATCTTTTCTGTGAACCCCCCCCCAACCAACACTAAAACTGTAGAAACTGTAGGCTTGACAGCAAACAAACCGATATGAAGAGATCTGTTGCAGGCTAAAAAGGGAGAGGAGTATCAAAACTAGACAGATGCATCACCGGCAACCATTTTTTTTTCCGTACGGGAGAGAGAGAGAGAGAGAATGCACAGTGTTGTAGCAAACCTGAGTTGCTGGTAATTAGAATGTGCTTTGAGGAGAGGCAGGCGGTGAAATGAATGCAAATGAATTCAGTGGCTCTGGCACTGTGCTACACAACCGCACTTTTCATATAGCATGCCTTTTAGACATGAAACAACTGGTGCAAACAGAGCAGGCCTTGCACAGTAAACAGTGAGTGACATGACTGCTGGCACACACATGCCAACGTTGACACACCAGCAAACAGACACGTACGAGTGTACAGATACAAATAAGGAAAACCGTCGGGCTCGAGACAAATAGTAACCCCATGGAAGCATGCAGATGGAAAGACACAAACGCGCAGAGGCGCAATGTGATAATCACCGTAAATACCAAAGTGTTGCTTGTGAAAAGAGAAAGGGGTAACGTGTTTGTTCCGAGCGAACAGGCACTGCATGTCCCTGGGCAGAAAAAACAAAACCTTCTTAATTGGTGTCGATTTTGGAATGGAGTGAAGATTCATCATGCAGAGCTCACCAGTAGAGTATTGGAAACCCACTCATTTCTAATCCATATGACCTTGATAAAAGGCCAGAGTTAGACTGTAACTCCTTCCATGTGCATCGTCTGATGGACAAAGTCAAGGCGCTGAAACAGACTTTACAACTCGTCGGAAATGTTATCCACCCATGTCAGATCACTTCACTGATTACGCCATCTCATCTTTATGAAGCACTTCACTCCCCACAGTAGTTGTAAATCAGAACATTATAAGATTTCCCTCTCCATGATGGCACATAATAGACACTATTTCTATAAAATTCTAATCAGAATCAGAAATACTTTAATAATCCCCCAGGGGAAATTAACAGTTAATGTTCATTAAAACCAACAGGACTGCTTTGTTTTGATCAGGAAACATGGTATTCCCTCGATTTTGACCATGAAAATGATCAAAATATACAGGAACCACACCAAAATCACATAGAAAGCATAAACCAAAAGAGAAATATTAAAACTTATTTCATTGTATTAGTTTGTTGTGGAACATCTCATGGTTAAGCCACCTGGTGGTAGGTGAGACCCTGCCTCACTTGTCTCCCCTGACAGCACTCACTGATATATATATATATATATATATATATATATCCATCCATTTTCTACCGCTTATTCCCTTTTGGGGTTGCGGGGGGCGCTGGCGCCTATCTCAGCTACAATCGGGCGAAAGGCGGGGTACACCCTGGACAAGTCGCCACCTCATCGCAGGGCCAACACAGATAGACAGACAACATTCACACTCAATTCACACACTAGGGCCCATTTAGTGTTGCCAATCAACCTATCCCCAGGTGCATGTCTTTGGAAGTGGGAGGAAGCCGGAGTACCGGGAGGGAACCCACGCATTCACGGGGAGAACATGCAAACTCCACACAGAAAGATCCCGAGCCTGGATTTGAACCCAGGACTGCAGGACCTTCGTATTGTGAGGCAGACGCACTAACCCCTCTTTCACCGTGAAGCCATATATATATATATACATATATATATATAAATATATACACACATATATGACAATTTACACAAAATTTACGCCAAAGCTTATCCGATATACGTGTTATCTAGACCGCAAGGAAGAGATTTTGAATGTAGAATAAAATCATCGTAGGTCCCCTAATATTTCCGTATTAGGTTTGATTTTATAAATTGCTAATCTGATTAAACTCGCCAACGTTCAAAATCAAGTCAAATCTAAATTGACTTGAGGAGCCTTTCTGACCATGTGGTTGCTATCCTGAACAACCACAGAGTGTTTATGCCAGGAGCCGGCCCAGTCTCAAGGAGAGAGGGGTCATCCGTGATGGGGTCCTACTCTTTACCAGCCAGTCTAATAAATCCATCTTCTGATCGTAACCAGGCATCAGGGGCTAACTTTAGCCTTATTACTGCATATATTATGCATGATATGTCTCCACTGATATTACAGTATGGAAATTGAAGCATTTAAGAACATACTGTATACAGTACAATGTGTATAGGAAGACAGGATGTTTTAAAAGTGGGAAGAGTGCAAAAAAGAGGCACAACCACTTGGAAGTGACAGAGATCAGGCTTGTGCAAACTTGAGAGTGTGTTTTCAAGTCCAATTAATATCAATGAATAAAGATTGAATTTGAATAGAGGTTGCAAACAGGAAGAATAACATTCATCAAATTCCCATTGATAATGTTTGTGCATTCCAGAATCCTCCTTACAGTACACATTTCATACGTGACTGTTTGGTATTTGGTGCGAAAGTCCCTCGCACACTTTACCGACGATAGCAATGCTACGACAGAGATGGCACAGAGATGTGTGGATATCCTGCGACACTCAAAGCAGATGCATTTCCAACGATAAAGTCAACAAAATCACAAAGGCGAGTTTTGTTGATTTTATTGTATAATTTGCTAATCAGACATATTTAGTCACGGCATGACTGCCAGCTAATCGATGCTAACATGCTATTTAGGCTAGCTGTATGTACGTATTGCATCATTATGCATCATTTGTAGCTATATTTGCATCCAGCCTTTCCCTCCACCCACATATAATGCCGAACAAACACTTACCAATCGTTGGTTAGAAGGCGATCGCCGAATTCGTCCTCGCTTCCTCTTGTGCTGCTATCTGTCGTGATATGGCTCAATAGCTTCATTTTCTTCTTCAATTTCGTTTTCGCTATCTGCTTCCACACTTCAACCAGCCGTTTCAACACATGCGTAATCTGTTGAATCGCTTAAACCGCTGAAATCCGGGTCTGAATCCAAACTACAGTGGTATACTTTTCTGTGCTATCCGCCATCTTTGTTTGTGGTGATGTCACAAAGTGAAGTCACAGGAAAATAGACGGGTGGCTATAACGATGGTTAAAATCATGCACTTTAAAGCCGTTTTTCGGGATATTGCGTGATGGGTACAATTTTGAAATGGTTATTGGTTTTAACGCTTCTGAAATTGTGATAATCTTCCCCTTTAAGGATGGACGTCGGGATGGACAGGCTTCGCCGAGGCCTGGCTGAGTGAACATGTGTGCGACCTTGGAAGTATTCTCAATCTTCCACAAGCACTGGACATTGGCCGAGTGATAATGGGCAGCCTAGGACGGAGTCGACTCTTTCGGTTGCTTTGTTGGGTCTGTTCCTGTCTCTGGCCATTGATTGATTTATTGAAACTTTTTTAGTCAATTATTCAGTACAGTACATATTCCGTACAATTGACCACTAAATTGTAACACCAGAATACATTTTTCAACTTGTTTAAGTCGGGGTCCACGTGAATCAATTCCATGCTGGCTAAGCACCCCAGAATGATAGCGTGGAGGAATGTGGGTGTTAAAATGGTTTTGTTTTGTTGTTTGTCTATGCATGGTGCAATGGCATGTGGGCAGCATGTGTTATGTATTGTAATTGTTTTTATTTTTTGTTGTGTTTTACTTTTGGAACTGTATGTAGAAATAGCCCCTCTTAAGTGGCAGGGCCCTGCATCAGCTCTGTGCTCCTTTATTGTCATTATGTCCTTGTGTTTCTTTAATGTCTCCCTCTTGTTTCATACCAAGATGGCACCACAAATGGCCGCCACAGCACTGCGCTCCCTGGTCGTGTTTCCTTGTTTTTTTTGCTTTGAGCAAAGAAAGCACAGTACCAATTTACATTCATTGTGTGTTACATACTTGGCCAATAAAAATGATTCTGCTGTACCGATTATATCTTCATATACGGCTGCAATGATTAATCAATCCAAAAAATTTCAATACACTTCAATGTACATGCTGTTGCTTTGAATAATTGTTTAATAGTGTAACTAATATGAAGTAGTACAATCAGGACCGGATGGTGTGCACTGAGCATATTTTCGACAGGGTTGCTCACTGCAATAGAGCGACTGGATTGTTTGGTTTGTCTTAGAAGACGTTTCGCCTCTGAAGTAGGCTTCATCAGTTCATGCTCATAGACTTAGATTGGGTGGGAGGCGAAACGTCTTCTAAAACAAACCAAACAGTCCAGTTGCGATGGATTGAATGCCCTGAGATTACAATGACCTGGATAAATGAGAACAGCCATCAACGTGCAATTGTTATTGTTGATGTGCATTTATTAGAACAAAATGAAGATTATGACAAGTAGAGAACATGTTTAATTCAACTGTTACTTTCAACTCTTATCACTGTTTTGTCAGATTACTCAATAAATTGAACACACAAATCCCTCAAGTACTCAATTATTACAATAATCCATAGTTGCAGCCCTACTTTAATTACAGAAAATATGTTTCATTTTCTTTCAAATTAACAGTTTAACTTGATGTGTTACAACATTCAAATTAGAGAGAAATAGTGGAAAAATACTGACTTTTCTTGAGTTTTAAGTGTTACATCAATCAAGAACTATACAATAATTTTTGCATATATCACACTGTTTTTACATTTGTTCATTTTCACACGAAAACAATTATTCCAAATTGCTCAAAATGAATGGAACTTGTGTTTAATCGTAGTGTTTGTAAATAAGTTGTTTTATCCAAGCCAAACGCTTTGTTGAATATGACAAATTGTTTGTTTTGATTAATTGATTGAAACTTGTATTAGTAGATTGCACAGTACAGTACATATTCCATACAATTGACCACTAAATGGTAACACCCGAATAAGTTTTTCAACTTTTTTAAGTCGGGGACCACGTTAATCAATTCATGTCACTTGCTTATGAGGAGTTTATCTAATTTGCAATGAATTAGGGCTGGGCGATATTGGCTTTAATTAATATCGAAATATTTTTATGCCATATTGCGATATACGATATATATTACGATATTTTGCCTTGGCCTTGAATGAACACTTGATGCATATAATGACATCAGTATGATGATTCTATGGTCTACATTAAAACATTCTTCTTCATACTGCATTAATATATGCTCATTTTAAACTTCCATGCAGAGAGGGAAATCACAACTAAGTCAATTGACCAAAACTGTATTCATTAAATACTCTTCATTCTCTCACGGGTGACTTTTTAAATGAAAGAACAAATTAATAGTGTTGCTACCTTTTTGTAGTAATACTTCTGCTGCATACTTTGCATTGATTGATTGATACTTTTATTAGTAGATTGCACAGTTCAGTACATATTCCGTACAATTGACCACTAAATGGTAACACCCGAATAAGTTGTTCAACGTGTTTAAGTCGGGATCCACGTTAATCAATTCATGGTACAAATATATACTATCAGCATAAAACAGTCATCACACAGGTTAATCATCATAGTATATACCATGGGTGTCAAACTCTGGCCCGCGTGCCAAATTTGGCCCTCCGTGTAATTTCATTTGGCCCTTGGGGCAATAATAAATTAACATTAGAGCTGGCCCGCCGGTATTATAGAGTGGCGGTGCCGCTGTATCACCGCATTCAACGTTAATTCTCATACTTGCCAACCCTCCCGATTTTTCCGGGAGAATCCCGAATTTCAGTGCCTCCCCTCAGTGCCGTATAAACAACTTTAACACTGTTACACCACACTGTGAACCCACAGCAAACAAGAATGAAAAACACATTTCGGGAGAACATCCGCACCGTAACACAACATAAACACAACAGAACAAATACCCAGAAACCCTTGCAGCACTAACTCTTCCGGGACGCTACAATATACACCCCCGCTACCAACAAAACTCGATGTTGCATGTCACCATAAAGGTATATAAGCCTTGCTTGTTCAATATTCAAAGCAAAACTTGTTTGGTTTTCTATTAAAAGGTTAAGTTGTTCAACTTTGGCCCGCGGCTTTGTTCAGTTTAGAATTTTGGCCCACTCTGTATTTGAGTTTGACACCCCTGGTATATACATTGAACAGACTATTGCTGTTGTCTGCTGAATATCTTCCCACTTGGAGCCAAACCACCGCCAGATGATGGACCCCCTGCTCTTTATGTTGAGCATTCATTGATCTTCCTCCATTTGTGATAAGTTTCTCACCATCTCTCTCTTGTATAGTCACAAGCTCCGCTCGCTCGACCTGCCTCAGCTAAAGTTAGCCATCTTGCTACCTCTCTGATCGGCGAGAGCTGTGGCGCTAGACTCGCGAGAGTATGTGACGTATGTAAGAAGGCGGGCTTGTTTTACATCTCTGTCAGAATGAGAGACGAGGAGGAGGAGTGAGAAAGGCCTGTTGTGTGATGCCCACAGCTAAAATCAACTCGACCTGCCTCTGCATGGCTAACGTTAGCTCTCGGCAAGAGCGTGTGATGCTACATGCGCGAGAGTATGTGACGTACGTAACAAGGCGGGCTTATTTTATGTCTCTGTGAGAAGGACAAGACAAAAAGGAGTGAGACACGCTAGCAATGTAATGCACGCTAGGGCTGGGCGTATCGATACCAAGTATCGATAGTATAGATACTTGGTGAGTATCGGTATTGTATCGATACTGGCGTGATGGTATCGATACTTAACCAAATTAAGCAAATCACTCAGATTTAAAAAAAAATGTGAGCGCAGCGCTCCTCACCACTCCACCCTCCTCCCTAGTGATGGGTCGCGAACGAGATTTAAAAACACTTTAAAAATTCATCTTCAACCCAAAATAAAATAAAATAAATACAATTAACATGACGCTTGGTGCGTTCGCGCACACACATCAGTATAATTCGCTCCGAGGTTCACTCGGACACGCACACGCGTGCGTTTCTAGTGCGACTTAATGTCTTGGTTGTAAACTGTAAAGTATTTTATTGCACTAAAATAAGGATAAGAATGTCTCAGTTCTTTTTGTTTTGTGTTCATTTTTACAACTGTTTAACAACTAGTGTTTTCTTTTTTACTTAAGTTCTTGTGTGTTGTGAGGCGACTAAGTTCAGTATTTTGCACCTTATTTGCACTACTTACTTTATTGTAATTGATATTATTACTTTTTTATTTGAATTTCTCAGTTCTTTTGTTTTGTGTTCATTTTTACAACTGTTTAACAACTAGTGTTTTCTTTTTTACTTAAGTTCGTGTGTGTTGTGAGGCGACTAAGTTCAGTATTTGTTTTCACCTTATTTGCACTACTTACTTTATTGTAATTGATATTATTACTTTTTTATTTGAATTTCTCAGTTCTTTTGTTTTGTGTTCATGTTTACAACTTTGTTCAATAACTACAGTTTTGTTATTTACCTTACGTGTTTGTGTGTTTTGAGGCGACAAGCCAGGTTCAGTAGTTGTTTGCACCTTATTTGCATTACTTTATTGCTATTGATATTACTTTTGTAATAAATATTTTATTTTTTGACTTAAATCGTTGTCCTGTGTTGTATTGTTATCATAATCAATTAATAAAGGCAAAAGTACAAATTTGTTTTTCAAAAGTATCGATACCCCGAAGTCCCCCCCCCCCCCATCAGATGACGACACTTCCGGTATCGGTATCGGCGATACTGGCTGGTATCGGATCGAATCGGTGTTGATACCCAAATTTGCAATATTGCCCACCCCTAATGCATGCAGCTAAAAGCAACGCGTGAGAACATATAATCAAATATTACGATATAGTCATTTTCTATATCGCACAGAGACAAACCTGCGATATATCGTATATATATCGATATATCGCCCAGCCCTACAATGAATTGAATTTATCTACCTGTAATTCAAATTCCATATCAACATCTTGTTGGGTGGCGCCAATTAAATGTCAATTCTAAATATTCAAATACATTGAACTAAAATTCCAAATTGGGAATTTTGCACAGTCCTGATAGAGAATCGCGTGTGTTGAGTAAAAAGAGGTGGATAATAGTCAGAAAGAGATGTATCTTCAATACCACCTGCAAACGCGCTCGGAAACCATCTTGCGGTCAATGAGGTGAGTGCAGCCCCTGCCCCAGGTCAGCATTAACACAGTCCAATGACAAGTCGGAACCTGCCCTCTATTGCAACAACACCTTTCCGTTCCACCCCACCAACTGCACCTATCACACCAATCACAAAGGAAGCCGCACCGGCCTTCCCACACCGCGGCCCCACTCCCGCTCCATCTTTAAATCACACACACCAGGCGAAGCTTAACAAATGTGGGAACAGATGCCCCACATCAGACTGCAGTTGCCCTCTGCTCTTGGTGCGTCTCCAGGGAGACAGAGGGATACCGTTAGTGAAACCCTCTGCTGTCTTAATACTGGCCAATGTTCTAACAAACACACACAGACTTGAATTTTTTTTTTTTTTTTTATGTGACAATAATACAGAAGGAATGTTTACAAAATTAACATGACCGTTCTGCTAAAACCTCCTGCTGTCACATCTCTGCAAAATCAAATGTTATTAATTAAATATAATATTTTAGAGTATCACTATTAGAGACTTCTCGGTGGCAGAGGGGTTAGTGCGTCTGCCTCACAATACGAAGTTCCTGCAGTCCTGGGTTCAAATCCAGGCTTGGGATCTTTCTGTGTGGAGTTTGCATGTTCTCCCCGTGAATGCGTGGGTTCCCTCCGGGTACTCCGGCTTCCTCCCACTTCCAAAGACATGCACCTGGGGATAGGTTGATTGGCAACACTAAAATTGGCCCTAGTGTGTGAATGTGAGTGTGAATGTTGTCTGTCTATCTGTGTTAGCCCTGCGATGAGGTGGCGACTTGTCCAGGGTGTACCCTGCCTTCCGCCCGATTGTAGCTGAGATAGGCGCCAGCGCCCCCCGCGACCCCGAAAGGGAATAAGCGGTAGAAAATGGATGGATGGATGGACTATTAGAGACATCGGAACTGTTTGCACTTACTAAAATTCAGGTAGAGGATTTAATGAGATATTACATTAGTCAAATTGTGTTTTCATTGGTGAATTGTTCTCCTTTTTGTTTTAGTGTTTTTTTTTTTTTTACTTGGTTCTTCCATCAGATAGCCTTGGAGAACCAACACTCACCAGTATTTGAGTCACAGTAGCACATGTTTTTGGAGTAAATGATTCCAAAGACATGCACCTGGGGACGGATTGATTGGCAACACAAAAAATTGGCCCTGGTGTGTGAATGTTGTTTGTCTATCTGTGTTGGCCCTGCGATGAGGTGGCGACTTATCCAGGGTGTACCCCGCCTTCTGCCCGATTGTAGCTGAGATAGGCACCACCGCCCCCCGCGACCCCGAAGGGAATAAGCGGTAGAAAATAGATGGATGAATGGATGTATTCAATCATTGATGTGAATTGATCCCAATTAACAGACCCCCCCCCCCAAAAAAAAAAAAATAACCACAAAACAAACATGTAAACGAATGTGACGTAGCAACACGAACATGTATTAACGTCATGGTTTTATCAACACATACTTTTTCATTTATTGGCTACTCTTTATTCATTTAGTTGTTTTTTTTTACTTCATTAATGTAATCTCAGGGCATTCAATCGATCGCAACTGGACTTGGTTCATCTTAGAAGATGTTTTGCCTCTCATCCAAGTAGGCTTCATCAGTTCATGCTCATAGATTTAGATTAGTCAGATCTAGTCTTAGACTTTGATTGGTCAGATTCGGTCTTAGACTTTGATTGGTCAGATCTAGTCTAGCGGCTGGTGCTAATTCCTTAGTAGGCTAGACAAGAAGCTAAGTCTAAGACGAGATCCGACCAATCTTAGCCTATGAGCATGAAGTGATTAAGCCTGTTTACGTTTCAGTTTTGCATCTTATTGCACATAACGGTCATACATTCAAGGAATCCTTCATTAACCTTGGGGAACAATGACGACGTGTCGAACAATGACACTGCAGGTGTCAAACTCAAGACCTGCCACAAT
This sequence comes from Nerophis ophidion, assembly GCF_033978795.1. Taxonomy (NCBI): domain Eukaryota; kingdom Metazoa; phylum Chordata; class Actinopteri; order Syngnathiformes; family Syngnathidae; genus Nerophis; species Nerophis ophidion. Next base: position 63,328,585 of record NC_084615.1, on the reverse strand, counting down.
GCATTTTGTGGCCCGCAAAAGCCTGTTAATAATGTGTCGATAAAGTACTTCATTTTTCTTACTAATCATATTTGTTTTTTCAATTTTGACGGAACATTTGCATTTACTGCATACAATTGTGTGTCTTTCAATAGTCATTAGAATCCTTTGATTATCCAAAAAACATTATAGAAACAAAGAGGTGTCCGAAGTGCTGCCCGCATCTTGAGTTTTGTTGGCCTGCAGCATATTTTTGGACAGAAAAAAAAACAGTACAAACGTAAAAAAAAAAAAAAAAAAAAAAAGCAAACATTTATTTGTGATGCAATCAGAAAAAAAAATCCAATTTGACACTAATAACTCAGGTGTCCAAACTGTTTCACCAAGGCTCACACACTGAAAAGTAAAGAATTTGGGAGCCATTTTAAACTTGTTTTAGTTTGCTAAAAATATATAATAATAATAATAATAATAATAATAATAATAATAAAATACAAATAAATAAGATAAAACAGACAAATATTTAAAGACACAAGTCTGCTTTTAGTCATAAGTTACAATGTGTGCTATTATTTAATAGCACACAGTAATCCAGTACTATCAACATTTAAACTTTCTCTCTTTACATTAAATATATCTCCATCCATCCATCCATCTTCCTCCACACTTCTGAGGTTGGGTCGCGGGGGCAGCAGCCCAAGCAAGGAAGCCCAGACTTCCCTCTCCCCAGCCACTTCGTCTAGCTTTTCCTGGGGGATCCCGAGGCGTTCCCAGGCCAGCCGGGAGACATAGTCTTCCCAACGTGTCCTGGTTCCTCCCCGTGGCCTCCTACCGGTTGGACGTGCCCTAAACACCTCCCTAGGGAGGCGTTCGGGTGGCATCCTGACCAGATGCCCGAATCACCTCATCTGGCTCCTCTCGATGTGAAGGAGCAGCGGCTTTACTTTGAGTTTCTCCCGGATGGCAGAGCTTCTCACCCTATCTCTAAGGGAGAGCCCCGCCACACGGTGGAGGAAACTCATTTCGACCGCTTGTACCCATGATCTTATCCTTTCGGTCATTACCCAAAGCTCATGACCATAGGTGAAGATGGGAACGTAGATCGACCGGTAAATTGAGAGCTTTGCCTTCCGGCTCAGCTCCTTCTTCTCCACAACGGATCGGTACAACGTCCGCATTACTGAAGACGCCGCACCGATCCGCCTGTCGATCTCACGATCCACTCTTCCCTCATTCGTGAACAAGACTCCTAGGTACTTGAACTCCTCCACTTGGGGCAGGGTCTCCTCCCCATCCATCCATCCATTTTCTACCGCTTATTCCCTTTCGGGGTCAATTAAATTAAATATATATTTGCGCTATTAGTTTATTTTTTATTTTTGCTGTTGTAACCCCTGTAAAAAATATTATTAGTGCATTTTGTTACCTATATGACACAAAGCTGCCAAAGGTTATGTTTTAAATATATAAGTAATGTCTGTTTTTAACATATCTTTTTAAACAATAGAAACATATAAAAATGGCCCCCGAATACGTTGCCTTTTTTAGTATGTGGCTGTTGTGAAACCGTTTGGATACTCCAAGATTAACATATATTCCAAACATTTGTGTTTGAATTAAATGCTTGTGACCCTGACTTGTGATTGTAAAAGAAAGTAAGTTATCCGTAAATGTTTGTTGAATAACCAAAAGCTAATGCATACAGAATAATGTAATTATATCATGAAGATATATTAAAAGTCATATATTATTCAGTGTAACAAGCGGCCCTTGGAGAGCAACCATAACTGCGATTTAGCCCTCAATGAAAACGAGTTTGACACCCCTGTAAAAGTACAATAAAACTAATAGCATTGGACTAAGTTATGTTTAAGTTTCACTTTTGTATCCTATTGGACATAACTGTTATACATAAAAAGAAACCTTGATTAAAGTTCGAATTTGAGGCATTACTAGCTTTATAGACAGGTGAAGCTTAACCCCCAGTAGATGCACAACTAATTCCAACTAAATTATTGATGTAATGTGATTATTATTATCTACACATAATATTTCTACATTAATCAGAGAATCAAAAACACCTTATTAAAGTTCCCATACAAAATATAAATACAAGCCACATGCTACATGCACAACTCTAATAAGGTTTTTACATGTGTTTTCAAAAGCAAATTTTAGACGAGTTAAGTCAATAATTAGTTATGTTTTTAGTGTTTTTCAGTTCATGTACACTTTCTGAGTGTATATATGTGGGGCGGTGATTTAGGGTGGGGCGGGGGCCCTTCAGAATTGTAACAATAATAATAATAATAATAATAATATTACATAAGTATTATTAAATGGGGCCACAAAAAAATCTAGTAGTTTAAGGCCACATAAAACCTAGCTTGCTTGTATACAATTGTATATTACGAAGAAGGAGTGTATACTTTTGGAGCACATTTTACTTGACATTAAGCTTCAAAGTGTGTGCATTCAAACAAAAGGATAATTTTAAAGGTCAGTGACATTCAGACAATACTATATATAGTACAGGCCATTGAGCGACTGCTTGCCAGAAGGACATTTGAGAGGTCAGACCAAATAAACATCAGGAAGACAAGACAGACTGCAAACTAACAGAAAGTAGTAACATTGTTGGCCCAGATTTGTGTGATACTAAAATCAAATAATATTTCTCTGGACTATGCTGGAATATATTACCTTTATTTTTGGTGGCTATTGATATATTGCATACTTGCCAACCCGCCCGGATTTTCCGGGAGACTCCCGAAATTCAGCACCTCTCCCGAAAACCTCCCGGGACAAATTTTCTCCCGAAAATCTCCCGAAGGCGTTTAAATTCAATTTCAAAAATACGTTTTTGACAGGTTTAACAAGGAGGAGAAAACATTATTTCTAATATGGGTGTATTTAATCATATTAACTTCATTTTTTGGAGTGAGTCTGTAATTGTGATCATTTGAGGATGCAGTTATAGATGATCATGTATTCTTTAACAAAATGCTGTATATTTTTATGTATTAGGTGATTATGTACTAAAAATCCTATTTCAATTATGAATCTCATTATTATGTAGAAAAAACTACAATGTTTCATCTGAGAAATGGGGCAGGTCACTATAAGCTTCTGCTTCTGTCTGTTCCTTTTCGGACATAATTTAAAAAATAAAAATTATTGTATTATTGTTTTGTCAAGATGACTTTATTGTATTGTAATGTTTTTTTTATGTTTCATAATGTGGATCTTTTTTGATATTATGTTCAAAATGAGTTAATGGAATGGCACAACCATGATTTTAAAGGTGTATAATAAACACTTTTAAGCCATTTACATTCTGTTTTGTTTTTTTTGCATGTCTTTACACAAGCAAAATTAAATATAATTAATGTAAATTATAAATAGCACTAAATATATAAAGAAAAAAAAAATACTGTCAAACTTTGAGAATTTTAACCACAATAATCACAGGGTTGTTGTGGATTAATTTTCAATTACTCAAAAATATATATATTTTTAATATTGACAGTACTAAATACAGGGATGCTGTGGATCAATTTTGTTTAGCCATGATTATTTTATCATTTTGACAGTCCTAACTAAAAACTAGTGTTATTTAATTGTGATTAATCAGAATTAAAGGTTATAATCATTTGACTCACTCGCTTTCAATGAGAACATACGTTCAGGTTCCTTGTGTTTGTGCTCGTTTATTTTGCTGCATGTGTGTAACCACCGGTAGTTCCGGTCACACACTTTGACTTAAGTTTATGTTTATGCTCAATGTTTGCAGATTGGCATTGCCACAATACACATAGAGTGTGTAAAACTAACTGTCAGCAATCTATGCACCCACTGTGTTCTAGAGTACCTCCCAAGTATATAAATATAAATTACACGACCAAGGACAAGCCAGTAAGAAAAAAAAACTCTGATTGACTTTCCACCCTTGATCCTGAATATTGTCTTATTAAACATACTGTATACGCCACACAATTGCTCAACCATGCAAGCGTGTCAGTATATGCTGACACCAAAAATTCATATGCAAATGCAAGATGAGAGCTTGCCTCCCAAACTCAAATTAAGAGACAGGTCAATATACTATTACAGCGAGAAAGCCGTGTGTGCACCCAGGCCCTGTCCAGCCGGGAATGTTTGTGTTTGGTTTTCTTGCATCCACACAATGTCAGCTCAACAACGAGTCACGTCCAGACGGAAAATGTGTTAGTGACTACGTTTCCATGCACTAAATGAGTCTAATTGTTCAAATGATTCGACTCAGTAGAAGGGAAAGTCAAACACAGATACAAATAGACACAGTAGATTTGAAAGTGTAAAAGAAAAATATTTTCAGGTACAATAATAGATGATAAAATTAACTGGAAACCTCATGTAAAGATATACAACAGAAAGTAGCAAGAAACACGTCAATAATGAATAAAGCAAAATATGTTCTGGACCAAAAATCACTTCATATTCTCTACTGCTCGCTAGTGTTACCATATCTGAGTTATTGTGTAGAACTATGGGGAAACAACTACAAATGTGCTTTGTTCACTAACGTTGCTACAAAAAAGATCAATTGGAAAATTACATAATGTTGGATATAGAGAACATGCAAACCTTTATTTATTGCATCAAAAATATTGAAATTCAGCGGCTTGAGTAATGAAAAGTGATGTGTTGTGGTAATAGGGGCGCCTTCAGTGTTATCTGCATTTATAAGAAGAACGAAGAAAGGTCATCAGATAAAGCTTTCTTTACTGTGTTTTAACTATTTCTCTAAGACACACATTGAGACTATAAGGTGTGTATGCTCGAATAATCGAATGCATTATTAAATAGATTAGTCGATTACTAAATGAAATGATAGCTGCTGCCCTTGCTAAAACGATAAATGACTTTGCCGTTCCCACCTAAAAAAGTCCCAGTGTGGACAGGACCATAAAAGGGAACATTATCACAATTTCTGAAGGGTTAAAACCAATAAAAATCAGTTCCCAGTGGTTTATTTTATTTTTCAAAGTTTTCTCAAAATTTTACCCATCACGCAATATCCCGAAAAACGGCTTCAAAGTGCCTGATTTTAACCGTCCATTATCCTGTGACGTCACAGCGTGATCACACAGAAACAAACATGGCGGGTAGCACAGAAAGGTATAGCGATATTAGCTCGGATTCAGACTCGGATTTCAGTGCCGTAAGCGATTCAACGGAATACGCATGTATTGAAACGGATGGTTGGAGTGTGGAGGCAGGTAGCCAAAATGAAATTGAAGAAGAAACTGAAGCTATTGAGCAATATCACGGCAGAGAGCAGCACGGGAGGAAACGCGGACAAATTTGGCGATCACCTTCTAACCAATGATTGGTATGTGTTTGTTTGGCATTAAATGTGGGTGGAGGGAAAGGTTGGATGCAAACATAGCTACAAATGAGGCATAATGATGCAATATGTATATACAGCTAACCTAAATAGCATGTTAGCATCGATTAGCTTGCAGTCATGCCGTGACCAAATATGTCTGATTAGCACAATCCGCATAAGTCAATAACATCAACAAAACTCACCTTTGTGCATTAATGCACAACCCTATAAGTTTGGTGGACAAAATCAAGGTATATATTGACGCTTATATAGGTCTGGTGATAATGTTCCCCTTTAAACAATGACACCAACTACAGGTGCAAAACTGTTCAAAACACTAATACACACACACACACACACACACACACACACAACAATGTAAGAGTTTACAACCCATTATCACATGCTTATATTATGCTTTAAGTGATCATTAAAATTTATGGGCAGGAAGAGTTTCTCATATGCAACAGCAGTTCTCGAGCATTAGGGCATGCACAACAACTGTACAAATAGAACAAATACACAACATTTCAGCGCTCTCTATACATTAAGGCCATGTCCACACTAAGTTGTTTAACCCCTTAAATGAATATTTATTTAGCCTAAGCCCCGTTTCAGCCACACTAAACCAGAGTTAAAGGTCCCCCTCCTCGGACAAATTTTTACACGGGTAAGTGCACTGTGTAGTTCTTGAATCTCCGGTACTTAGCTTTGTATGAACTCATTGATGGTTTACAAACTGAGTACGGAGAGGAAGTGACGCCATAAAGGCCGCCCCCAAACAGGAAGAGACGGCAGAAAGAACGCGCCACAGCCAGCTTCATAATAACGCGTTTTCGTAACTCAGAGCTAACCACTGGAAATATGGAGGCGAGTCATTCAGACATGCCCGTATTTCTCCTTCTTCTACATGGACAGATGCTTGTGGAAATCACACATGAATACCTTAAGAGAAAGGGATTGCAGCTATTTCAGATACAACACTTCTCAGATGACAAGAGAACTTTCAAATGTCCAGGTCAGCTGTGATTCTACAAGCAAAAAACCTTGTCCATTTGTTGAAGGAGAGTCCACGAGAATGCGGGCTCCCGCAGATGTGATAAAAAAGGTAGCATGTGCTTTGTATTACCTGGCCGTCGAGTGAAACAGCGAATGTATTTGGACTGGCAAAGATGACTGTATCAGTTATTGTCTGCCATGAATGTCAACGTCTAGGTCCAGAGTATATAAAGTCACCAAAAAAGGAATGGACAATGAAGGTGAAGGCAAAAGAGTGAGGAATGTCCTGACCAGATATCTAGATCCCTAGTTTGATCGATGTAAAATGTTCTGTATCACATTGTTTACATGTCTAATAAAGATCTGGTGAATTTATGAAGGCTCAGGTGTGATTCACTACAATAGGGCCCCACAGAACACTGGATTCCAGTTAATTGAAATACCACAACACTGGATATTGTTCAGATAAGTTAAGTTTAAGAACTTGCACACAAAGCAACACTAGAGATGACTATGATGTGCGTATTTTCCACGCATGCTTATTAGGTCTTTTTGCACCGGCGGACGGAGGGGGAGGCGCTCTTAAACGTTGGCATTATTGTGTGTGGACACCGATAAGGTTAAAATAAATAAATGGGCTGTACTTGTATAGCGTTTTTCTACCTTCAAGGTACTCAAAGCGCTTTGACACTACTTCCACATTTACCCATCCACACACACATTCACACACTGATGGAGGGAGCTGCCATGCAAGGCGCTAACCAGCACCCATCAGGAGCAAGGGTGAAGTGTCTTGCTCAGGACACAACGGAGGTGACGAGGTTGGTACTAGGTGGTGATTGAACATTGGAACTATTTAACTGGCCTCAACAAAATTGACAAGATCTTGGGTTTGGGGGAACCTGCTGTCATGACGAAGCGGTTGTTGCTGGACACACGACGGACTCTTGACAGAAGAAGGAGGCGCCGCGTGCCTGGCGACCCTTTTCTGTGAGATATCCACCTATTCGGAACTATGACAACAGGACATCTGCTGATTGGAGTAAGTGTTGCTCTGGTTTGTCGACAAATTGGAAGTTGCTGGCAGTCTTCAAAGTACCCCAAAGCTGCCACAAATGATTGAAGGATGCGGGAAGAACTGTAGATTACATCGGACCGTCTACCCCGCAGTTTTTGAGGACCAGTCATAGAAAATTTTAGAGTGAAAAGCAAATTTGAGCCAATCTTGACATCTACAAAAGATTAGGCACATGTAATGTTTTCAATGTAGGTGTAAAAATAATGTATCTATATATGTCTTTTGTATTTCATGTCATTCTCTTGTTTTGTTTGCATGGCTCAAAATAAACCCATTCATTCATTCATCCATTCATTCATTCATTCAAAATTATTTTCACTCGCATACAAATCATTTTAACTTGGATTGTTTCCCTGGCTTTGAGACTCTCCCGAAGATCGCTGCAGCGAAGACACAACTAACTCAATTTTTTGTCTCTCATGGACACACACCTGTTGTTGTGAACTTTGGACTAGCGAGGGCAAATACATCAAGGCCACGGAACAGAGACACACTTATATATACACACACACACATCCACAAAAAAAATATACGCCACACATACACCCCCCCGTCCCCCTAATCCAACGCCCTCGACGCAAATCCCGTAGGGGTGATGAATGGATGGTCAGCACCTGAGAGCTGCGACCTACCACCATGACCTTGAACTACCTTCCCTTTGTTGCTAGATATCTCGAGATGTATGTTGTAGTATGTATATGTGCTTTGCTATGGAGGTCTGGGCCCCCTTAGGAGCCCAGTCTGGATTGTATTTTTTTACTCATCCTTCCCCAACCTTTTTCCCATATTTTACGGGGCGCCTTATGGCGACCCATCAGCGGTCTTGTTCTGTAACCCTGTACACTGTTTGTTTATCTAATCTTGAACAGGTTTGTGCTGAAAACAAAGTTTTGTTGTACTTGTTGCAATGACAATAAAGACTTACCTAGCCAGGCACCCTCGGGTTGGGCACGGGCACTCTTCCACTGCGCCACGCGGTTAGGTGGGATTAACCCTGAATAAACTTAACCGGTTTAGTGCAAACGGGGCCTAATTCAATGCCTAAACACACACGCACTGGTAGACATTAAACAGCATTCAAGTGCCAGCAAAAGGAAATGTGCTTCTACCCTCCACACAACCCATTCCTTTCTCTTTCGACAACAATGGCTAAAAGGGCCACTAACCCTTGACACAATGATAGAATAAAAAGACACCGGGACCAGAAAAAGACTGTCAGCGAACTCTTCTAAAAGGGTCAGCTGGCTCAAGGGTAAAACTAAAAAAATCTGAAAAGGAAAAGATAATATTCAATGACCAGGACAGAATATGGGAGAAGGGGGGATGCGAGAGAACCCATGCCTTAATGTAGTTTATAATTGTAAGTGTTGGTCTTTAATAAAAACCCAGAGTATTTGGTCAGGCTAATAGACTGGGCTCTCTCAAGCCTGCCTGCTATGCATTATTCAACAGCCATTAGCTATCGCCTCATCTGGGAGGCTTTATGAGTCCCATCATCGGCTGAGGCCTAAACTCGGCACAGTAGAGGTGTGTGGGGAGGGGAAAGGTGGAGATTAGCCCCAGAGGGAAAGGAGAAAGTCTTGCAGAAATAGGTCTGGGAGTGAGAAAAATAAATGAAGGAGTAAAGGGGATTCTGACATCAGAGTCAAAAAGGAAATCTGCGAAAGTTGGGTGTGATGTGGCATAGGTGAAGGTCTGTGATATGGAAATGAATGCAGAAGGAAATGCCTGGGTAAGATCCAGAGGTCATATGGCAGACACATGAAAAGGGGCGGCTGATACAGGGAAATGAGAAGCGAAGTGACCAATGGAAGGTTACAGGAGTACAGCCAATTTTACGGAAATAGGAGTCGGATGTACGTTTTGGGTCACGGCAAGGCAGTGAGAGAGCAGTGCAGAATGAAAGAGAGATGCCAGGCTAGAGTGGCATTTTCCGCTGGCTGCGAACATAAATGTCAGATGCTCCCCTCCCACTCCCCTCTCAACCTTTTCTTCTTTTCAAACCCCCTCACCTCCCTCTCAACCTGCTCCTTCCACTCCACCTACTGCACGTCTCAATCTGCTCCTCTCTCCCTTGCCTCCCTCCATCTCCCCAGAGTAGGGCCAACGGTATATTTCGCAACCAGTGACGAGAGACGGCCTCAGAACACATGGACGTGCAGGCTGCTTGCTTACCACACAGTATCGGTGGCCAAGAAGAAGGGAGCCAAATGTGCGTGCGCGGGTGTGAAGGGTGCGCGTGCGTTTTTTAAGTGCAGCTAGACGCCTGAGTAATGGGTGTTTAGCAGGCTTGCCAGACTTGTCCCAGGACTACCAGGTTCTCCTGACCCTCTGCGCCAGCTCAAGGACACACTCCTGTCTCTCTAATTAAAACACAACCCTGACACGCACACATCCTACACTCACTTCCACACACACACCCTGCAGGTCTTCAGCTTAAAATAGCCTTAAAAGGAACACGCAGAGACATCATTCCGAACACTCAACACCCCTTTAAAACCCACACCGTGTTTTCAAGGCAGGCAGCTCCCAGGCAGGTTTGGAACAAACAAACATCATCTTGAAATGTAATGTTCATTCATGTGAATTTTTTTTTTTTTATGATAACAAGCTCTTTGTCGGAGAATAGAAACACTAAGTTTTAAAATAAATGCTACATTTAATAAATGTATTGCTCACAAACCAACCATGACATTAGAGTTGGATAATTTCACGATGCCACTAAGGTTGTATGGTATAGGGGTATTAGTACAGAGAATGCGATTCAAATGAATCATATTCAGTACTATACTGTCTCTGAAAAGTACCGGCCCCACACACCCCAACGCGCGCGTCGTCGTTATGTCCTGTCATTGCTGGTTTACGAGCAGATTAGCATGTTCGGTAGTGCACAATCACGGAGTACTTACAAGCAGACACAGTGTGTAAACCAGGGGTGTCAAACTCAAATATAGAGAGGGCCAAAATTTAACTGAACGAAGCCGCGGGTCGAGGTTGAACAAATTAATCCTTTAATAGGGACCCAAACAAGTTTGCATTGAATATTGACCAAGCAAGGCTTATATAACTTTATAGTGACATGCAAAATCGAGTTTGAAATAATAATAATTAAAACATATCAATGGCATATCAATCAATCAATCAATGTTTACTTATATAGCCCTAAATCACTAGTGTCTCAAAGGGCTGCACAAACCACCACGACATCCTCGGTAGCCCACATAAGGGCAAGGAAAACTCACACCCAGTGGGACATTGGTGACAATAATGACCCAGTGGGACGTCGGTGACAATGATGACTATGAGAACCTTAGAGAGGAGGAAAGCAATGGATGTCGAGCGGGTCTAACATGATACTGTGAAAGTTCAATCCACAATGGATACAACACAGTCGCGAGAGTCCAGTCCAAAGAGGATCCAAGACACAGCAGCGAGAGTCCCGTTCACAGCGGAGCCAGCAGGAAACCATCCCAAGCGTAGGCGGACCAGCAGCGCAGAGATGTCCCCAGCCGATACACAGGCAAGCAGTACATGGCCACCGGATCGGACCGGACCCCCTCCACACGGGAGAGTGGGACATAGAAGAAAAAGAAAAAAGAAACGGCAGAACAACTGGTCTAAAAAGGGAGTCTATTTAAAGGCTAGAGTATACAAATGAGTTTTAAGGTGAGACTTAAATGCTTCTACTGAGGTGGCATCGCGAACTGTTACCGGGAGGGTATTCCAGAGTACTGGAGCCCGAACGGAAAATGCTCTATAGCCCGCAGACTTTTTTTGGGCTTTGGGAATCACTAATAAGCCGGAATCCTTTGAACGCAGATTTCTTGCCGGGACATATGGTACAATACAATCGGCAAGATAAGGTGGAGCTAGACCGTGTAGTATTTTATACGTAAGTAGTAAAACCTTAAAGTCACATCTTAAGTGCACAGGAAGCCAGTGCAGGTGAGCCAGTACAGGCGTAATGTGATCAAACTTTCTTGTTCTTGTCAAAAGTCTAGCAGCCGCATTTTGTACCAACTGTAATCTTTTAATGCTAGACATGGGGAGACCCGAAAATAATACGTTACAGTAGTCGAGGCGAGACGTAACAACCGCATGGATAATGATCTCAGCGTCTTTAGTGGACAGAATGGAGCGAATTTTAGCGATGTTACGGAGATGAAAGAAGGCCGTTTTAGTAACGCTTTTAATGTGTGCCTCAAAGGAGAGAGTTGGGTCGAAGATAATACCCAGATTCTTTACCGTGTCGCCTTGTTTAATTGTTTGGTTGTCAAATGTTAGAGTTGTATTATTAAATAGAGTTCGGTGTCTAGCAGGACCGATAATCAGCATTTCCGTTTTTTTGGCGTTGAGTTGCAAAAAGTTAGCGGACATCCATTGTTTAATTTCATTAAGACACGCCTCCAGCTGACTACAATCCGGCGTGTTGGTCAACTTTAGGGGCATGTAGAGTTGGGTGTCATCAGCATAACAGTGAAAGCTAACACCGTATTTGCGTATGATGTCACTTAGCGGCAGCATGTAGATGCTGAAGAGTGCAGGGCCAAGGACCGAACCCTGGGGAACTCCACACGTTACCTTAACGTAGTCCGAGGTCACATTGTTATGGGAGACACACTGCATCCTATCAGTAAGATAAGAGTTAAACCAAGACAGGGCTAAGTCTGACATACCAATTCGTGTTTTGATACGTTCTAATAAAATATTATGATCGACGGTATCGAAAGCAGCGCTAAGATCGAGGAGCAGCAACATAGATGACGCATCAGAATCCATCGTTAGCAATAGATCATTAGTCATTTTTGCGAGGGCTGTCTCCGTCGAGTGATTTGCCCTGAAACCGGATTGAAAGGTTTCACATAGATTGTTAGACGCTAAGTGTTCATTTAACTGCTCCGCAACAATTTTTTCAAGGATTTTTGAAATAAAGGGAAGGTGAGACACCGGTCGGTAATTTACCATGAGGTCAGGATCGAGGTTAGGTCTTTTAAGAAGAGGATGAATAACCGCTTTTTTGAATGCTAGGGGAACAGTGCCCGAGGAGAGTGATAAGTTTATAATATTTAGCACTGATGGACCTAATAATACAAAGAGTTCCTTGATCAGTTTCCCAGGAAGAGGGTCAAGTAAACATGTTGTCTGTTTTATTCCATTTACACGTTGTAACAATTCCTCTAATGTTATTTCCTCAAAACGAGAGAAACTATTTTGGAGGGCAGTATGCGCCGTATATACAATCGTGTCAGTGTTAATAGAACTCCGTTGTAGCTGGGACGCATTGTCTTTAATCTCCTTTCTAATGACTTCAATTTTCTTACTAAAGAATTGCATAAAGTCATCAGCTGAGTGGGTTAAGCTACTGGAAGGAGTCCCTTGTTGGGTTAGCGATGCTACCGTACTAAACAAAAATTTAGGATCGTTTTTATTACGGTGGATGAGATTTGAGTAATATTTAGCTTTAGCTAAGGTAAGCATGCGTTTATAAGTTATCAAACCATCACTCCATGCTTGATGGTGCACCTCAAGTTTAGTCGTGCGCCATTTGCGTTCCAGCTTTCTGCATAATAATTTCTGAGCTCTAGTTTCTTCTGTAAACCATGGGGTGCGCTTTTTTGGAGCCTTTTTTAACTTTAGCGGTGCTATGTTATCAATGGTTTCGCGCAGGGCGTCGTTAAAGTTGTTAGTGAGGTTATCAATAGAGCCCACATACTTTGGGAATGGTGCCATTACCGAGGGCAGTAGGTCAGCAAGAGTTGTCGTTGTGGCTGTATTAATGCTGCGGCTGCTATAGCAGTTATTATTATTATTAGTTTGACGAACATGCGTCTGAACCTCGAATTTTATAAGGTAATGATCGGACAATACTTTAGTATACGGGAGTATCGTAACTTTGGAAACGGTGATGCCCCTGACAAGCACTAGGTCTATCGTATTACCGTTGCGATGCGTGGGTTCATTTATTATTTGTGTGAGACCACAGCTATCAATTACAGTCTGGAGCGCTACGCACGGTGGGTCCGATGGGGTATTCATATGGATATTAAAGTCCCCCATTATGATTATATTATCGGCGTGTGTCACTAGATCAGCAACAAACTCTGAGAATTCATTAATAAAGTCCGAATAGGGCCCTGGGGGGCGGTAGATAACAGCCAGGTGTAGAGGCAGCGGTGTGACAGACCTCATAGTAAGCACCTCAAACGATTTATATTTATTATTTATGTTAGGACTAAGGTTAAAGTTTTCGTTGTATATTACTGCGACCCCCCCACCCCTTTTGAGCGGACGGGTAATATGCGCATGTGTAAAGTTAGGAGGACATGCCTCATTTAGCGCAAAAAAGTCATTTGGTTTAAGCCAGGTTTCGCTGAGACCGATGACGTTAAGATTGTTGTCTCTGATAATATCATTAACTAACAACGTTTTGGGAGACAATGATCTTATGTTTAAAAAACCTATATTATAGGTAGTGGGCTGTTTTAGGGAGTTTTTGATCAAATTATCCGTAGTAGCAATATTAATAATGTTGTGTTTATTATGCCCAGTGCATTTAGTATAGTTACGACCATATGTAGGAATTGATACGACAGGAATTTTCCGATTGTTTGATTGTTGCTTTGATAAACTGCACGCATCATGGTTAGCCACCTCAGTAACGGGGATTTTCCGATTGTTTGTTTGTTGCTTTGATAAACTGCACGCATCATAGTTAGCCACCTCAGTAAAACACATGTCCAACTCTGAAACACTCAAAGCAGAAAAAACTTGTTCTAATTTAACTGACTCCTTACCCAGACCAGTAGTCTCGCATTTTCCATCTAAATCCGTCTTCAGGATGGAGGAAAGTGGTGTTCCGTGGGGATTAGCCTTCTGCTTTGTTTTTAGCCCCGCTCGTCATCCGCGTTTCCGATCACACCGCTGGCGTCTGCTCCGTAGACGGCCCCCGCTGCTACTAGACTCCCCTGCTTCACGGGCCGCTGGATGTAGCCGCCGATGTATTCCCATGCTAGTTAGCAAGTCTAGCACGCAAGTGTCTATCAGTCCAAAACGGCCCGATATGTCCACATCCAGAAGTGTCTGGCGGTCGTACGTGATCACGGAGTGACCACGATGTGAGCCAGCCATAAAGTTTGTGGAATTGTCCGGTATTTCTGCCAAATATTCCATCTTTAGCAGGAGCTCCTCGAGAGCGCAGCCCGTCCGGGCGCCGCCATCTTGGAGTATAATATAAAATAAAATAAAAATAAAAATTGAATGCCTCTTTTCGGCGGCGGGTTTGAGTTGGGGCGGGGTTTGGTGGTAGCGGGGGTTTATATTGTAGCGTCCCGGAAGAGTTAGTGATGCAAGAGGTTGTGGGTATTTGTTCGGTTGTGTTTATATTGTGTTTATGTTGTGTTACGGTGCGGATGTTCTCCCAAAATGTGTTTGTCATTCTTGTTTGCTCTGGGTTCACTGTGTGGCGTGTATTTGTAACAGTGTTAAAGTTGTTTATATGGCCACCCTCATTGTGACCTGTATGGCTGTTGACCAAGTATGCCTTGCATACACTTGTGTGTGTGTATGAGCCGCATATATTATGTGAGTGGGCCGGCACGCTGTTTGTATTGAGGAAAAGCGGACGTGGCGACATGTAGAGAACGCCAATGGCAGTGCTTTTACGGCCCGCCCCCAATATTATTGTCCAGGTGGAAATCGGGAGAAATTCGGGAGGGGCACTGAACTTTGGGAGTCTCCCGGGAAAATCGGGAGGGTTGACGAGTATGAGTATTAGTGGTGAATGCGGTGTTACAGTGGCGGGCCAGCTCTAATGTTAATTTGATATTGCCTCAAGGGCCAAATGAAATTACACGGCGGGCCAAATTGGCCCGCGGGCCAGAGTTTGACACCCATGGTGTGGGCAGAAAAGGGAGAACGGACACATTTTGGCTTGAAAACTAACGATAAAGGTTAAGCTAGAACACTGAAACGCCCTCAGGAAGAAGTGCTCTATGACATAGCTAACGAGCTAACGGCTAACGTCCATCCGCCGTCGGCAGTGTTTACCAAAATGGATACATGGATGATACAGCAGAGGATTGGGAGAATGTCATGAGGTCAGATGAAACCAAAATGGAACTTTTTTGTATAAACTCAACTCGTCGTGTTTGGAGGAAGAAGAGTACTGAGTTGCATCCCAAGAACACCAAACCTACTGTGAAGCATGGGGGTGGAAACATCATGCTTTGGGGCTGTTTTTCTGCTAAGGGGACAGGACGATTGATCCGTGTTAAGGAAAGAATGAATGGGGCCATGTATCGTGAGATTTTCAGCCAAAACCTCCTTCCATCAGTGGGAACTTTGAATGGTTGACCAAATACTTATTTTCCACCATAATTTACAAATACATTATTTAAAATTCCTAAAATGTGAATTCCTGGCTTTTTTTTTCACATTCTGTCTCTCACAGTTGAAGTGTACCTATGATAAAAATTACAGACCTCTGTCATCATTTTAAGTGGGAAAACTTGCACAATCGGTGGCTGACTAAATAAGTTTTTGCCCCACTGTATGTTTCATGAGAGAAGAGTGCATGTCTTTGTGAGGTGGTCCCTGTTGCCATGTGAAGTGTGACATCAGCAAGGGCCCGCTCATTGGCTTTTTTAGCTCAGATGGAAGGTGTGTCAATGGCTGTGTCTCTCCTTACCCACACACAGGGTATTGTAGGACGATGGTTGTCAATGACAACTTTACAAAATGTTCATTATTCCCCTGAGGATAGTAGTTGCGCTTGCGTGTTTGTTAGCTGCTGCTTACACTGGTAAAAAGCTACTTCCTGAAGCGAACCTGCTGGGATTCTAAACTGTCTTGTCCTTATTAAAAGTAGCATGCCACATTACATCAGATGTAGCGATCACGGCATTGTAAAATACATTAAAGTAATTAGATTACTCATTACTATAAAAAACCATCGCTGCCTTCCGCCCAATTGTAGCTGAGATAGGCACCAGCGCCTCCCGCAACCCAAAGGGAATAAGCGGTAGAAATGGATGGATGGATGTCATTACATAACCCAGTTTTTTCTGAACACTGATTGTAATTATTAATATCCATAATGGCACCTGTCTTGACATAATTGGTTTAAGGGGGGAGAAGGAGCAATTGGTTTTAATAATTTCAATGGCAGACTCTGATTTGAGATTCAAGTGTTTTGAGTAAAGAGCTCTGTCACAGAACCTACTATCTTTGTAAATTGAGGTACTACCGTATAATTGGTTAAAATGTACACAATACCCGAAACATGTCATAAGGTAAATGATTAACAATAAATGATAGAATTCGATTTTATTTTAATATGGTTCCTGGTAAACATTGTGAAAAGTTTGTGTAAATTTTAAACTTGTATATAAATTCAGGAATAATTCATCAATATAAGAGTGTAAGCACTCCATATTCTATTTTATTCAACATTTGTATAGACCAAAATTTGGCCTGCGAGAAGTCCCAAGGTAAAAAAAAAAAAAATAAATACTATACATAAACATTTATATATAAAATAAATGATAAATGGGTTGTACTTGTATAGCGCTTTTCTACCTTCAAGGTACTCAAAGCGCTTTGACACTACTTCCACATTTACCCATTCACACACACATTCACACACTGATGGAGGGAGCTGCCATGCAAGGCGCCAACCAGCACACATCAGGAGCAAGGGTGAAGTGTCTTGCTCAGGACACAACGGACGTGACGAGGTTGGTACTAGGTGGGAATTGAACCAGGGACGCTCGGGTTGCGCACGGCCACTCTCCCCACTGCGCCATATATATATATATATATATATATATATATATATACTGTATATATATATATATATATATATATATATATATATATATATATATATATTTATATTTATATTTATATATATATATACTTGTTTTGTTTTTCTTTTTTTAATTATTCTTTTTTTTAAATCTGTACTTTCTAATCCACTCAAGTAAATCATATTGTCTAAAAATGCATTTTATCTTAGATGACGTGACATCATCGCGTTCGGAATATATATATATATATATATATATATATATATATATATATATATATATATATATATATATATATATATATATATATATATATACAGCCTTGCCTCCCGCCAAATTTTCTTAACCCAATGCGGCCCCCAAGTCAAAAAGTTTGTGGACCCCTGGTATAGACTGTTAATATGGTGATTTGATTATTCAGCCTCATTAATATGTTCACCGATATTTTAAGAAAATCAATATCAAGTATCGACAGTCTCCAACTCTCACTCACAAAAAGTATACATGTGGTGTAGGGTTGTGGGAAAAAATCGATTCGAATACAAATCGCGATTCTCACATTGTGCGATTCAGAATCAATTCTCATTTAAAAAAAAATAATTTTATTTATTGTTTTAATCAATCCAACAAACCACTACACAGCAATACCATAACAATGCAATCCAATTCCAAAACCAAACCTGACCAAGCAACACTCAGAACTGCAATAAACAGAGGAATTGAGAAGACACAACACGACACAGAAGAAACCAAAAGTAGTGAAACAAAAATGAATATTATCATCAACAGTATCAATATTAGTTATAATTTCAGCATAGCAGTGATTAAAAATCCCTCATTGACATTATCATTAGACATTTATAGAAAAAAAAATAAAGAACAATAGTGTCACAGTGGCTTACACTTGCATCGCATCTCATAAGCTTGACAACACACTGTGTCCAATGTTTTCACACAGGTAAAATAAGTCATATTTTTGGTTTGTTTAATCGTTAAAACAAATTAAAAGAAATTGCAATCAGTTGATAAAACGTTGTCTTTTACAATTATAAAAGCTTTTTTAAAGAAATCGACTACTCTGCTAGCATGTCAGCAGACTGGGGTAGATCCTGCTGAAATCCTATGTATTGAATGAATACAGAATCGTTTTGAATCGGAAAAATATTGTTTTTGAATCGGGAATCGCGTTGAATTGAAAAAATCGATATATAATCTAATCGCGACTGTCAGAGTTAGTTGGTGACAAACCCCAAGATGCAGGTATTGAACAGGAAAACATGATTTAATTAAAATATTAGAACTACAACAAACAAAAGGGTACTAACACAAAGCGCGCACGAGGCGGATAACAAACAAAGAGAGCTAGCATGGGAACTAAATAAATAAATGGGTTGTACTTGTATAGCGCTTTTCTACCTTCAAGGTACTCAAAGCGCTTTGACACTACTTCCACATTTACCCATTCACACACACATTCACACACACATTCACACACTGATGGAGGGAGCTGCCATGCAAGGCGCCAACCAGCACCCATCAGGAGCAAGGGTGAAGTGTCATGCTCAGGACACAACGGACGTGACGAGGTTGGTACTAGGTGGGATTTGAACCAGGGACCCTCGGGTTGCGCACGGCCACTCTCCCACTGCGCCAGAAAATAAATGGAGCTTAGCATGGAAGCTAGCAAGAACAAAAAGGCCGAGCGTGGAAGCTAACAGGTATCGAACAGGAAACAGAAGTCGTACATGTGATATGTAAACAAACTTGGAAGCAGGGAACAACCGCAATCAAACAAAGCTTACCGCAACGCTGCATTGACAAGACATGATACGACACGAAAGAGAGCAACGACAAGAGCGACATCGACATGACAATAATCCAGCACTGACTGGAAGACAAAGCAGGTACAAATAGGAGCGGGCTAATTGACACCAGGTGTGGCCAGGTGCCAATCACCCGCAGCTAAGGGGAAAACAACGCACAGGGAAAAAAACAGGAAAATGACTAAATAAGAGCGCTGACAGGAACTAAAAACAGGAAATACTAAACACACACAGAGGAAAAAGTAAAACACAAACAAACTGTCAGAGGCAAGCCTGACAGCGACCCCAAGAATCGATATTGAATCGAATTGTGGGACACCCAAAGATTCGCAGCCCTAATGTTGTGTATTATGGACCAATTTCTGTTCATGGAAGATGAAAAACAACAGTGTTAAACATTGTGCTTAACAAACTCCAGCGGACAGCGCTCATGTCACGCTGGATTGAGACAGCCTCTTCGTTTCTCCTCCAACAGACAATTTAGCATGTTTACTTCGTCGTTAAGCGCATGAGAGATTCTGATTGAGGAATTCCAAGGAGGCAATGGCGTCCTGTCACGGCAGGTTACCACTGCGGCATAATTTAATGAATCCGTCTGTCAGAAGGCCGAACAACCGACTATCAACTAACAGGAATATGTGGAGGGCACACAAATAAAGACTCTCGTTCTTCCTAATCCAAGTGCACTCTTTTTTAATGTTTCTTTCTTTTCCTTTTACAACCCACAAATAAGGATATAAAACGGTTCATACAGACAAGGTAAAACAAAAAAGGAAGACAATCGTATTTGTCACATAGTATTCAATTCAACAGTATGTTGACATGCATACAAACACTGAGCAAATGCTAGATCTAACAATCAATACATACACATTTCTGCTGCCATGGCGCACATGAATATAAACAGTAGGGATGCACCAATCGATGGGCCTCCGATCAGAAACAGTTGATTTTCATGAAAAAAATATGTGATCCCCATTGCTGATCAATGTCTTTTATTCCGATCACAAATGGCAATCCACTCTGCCTGACACAGTATTTATTGTTAGTCTGCTGACTGACAAATTATGTCTCCATACACTGTGTGGAGCTGCTGCATAAGCTAATAAATAACAACTCAAACTACATTTCTTCAAACTGTACTTCTTACTATCTTTAGCATTGTTTGCAAATATTATTATCACTGGAAGACAAGGCTAAAAATGTTACACACTGAGAACAGGTCAGGAGTAGGCAAGCTAAATCAGCTACTAAGATACCTTTAAACAACACCAAAAAATAAATGCCCTGTAAACTTTAAGAAGTGTCGATGGAACTGCATTGCAGCAAAACTTATTAACTATTAACAGGAAATGATCAAACCATGAATTGATTAACGTGGACCCCGACTTAAATGAGTTGAAAAATGTATTCAGGTATTACCATTTAGTGGTCAATTGTACGGAATATGTACTGTACTTTGCTTAGCTCCTAATAAATGTTTCAATCAATCAATCAATCAATCAATAACGGGGCGGCATAGCTCGGTTGGTAGAGTGGCCGTGCCAGCAACTTGAGGGTTGCAGGTTCGATTCCCGCTTGTGCAATCCTAGTCACTGCCGTTGTGTCCTTGGGCAACACACTTTACCCACCTGCTCCCAGTGCCACCCACACTGGTTTAAATGTAACTTAGATATAGGGTTTCACTATGTAAAGCGCTTTGAGTCACTTGAGAACAGCGCTATATAAATATAATTCACTTCATACATAAATGTGTGGTGTATCTGTATATAATCAATACTAGAGTGACTAGGTTGATATTTTTACTCTCTTAAAATATATTAAGTTGAGTTAAAGTACCACTGATAGACACACACACACTAGGTGTGTTGAAATTACCCTCTGCATTTGAAACATCCCCTTGTTCCACCGCCTGGGAGGTGAGGGGAGCAGTGAGCAGCAGCGGTGGCCGTGCTCGGGAATCATTTTGGTGATTTAACCCCCAATTCCAACTGTTGATGCTGAGTGCCAAGCAGGGAGACAACATCCATCCATCTATTTTCTACCGCTTATTCCCTTTTGGGGTCGCGGGGGGCGCTGGCGCCTATCTCAGCTACAATCGGGCGGAAGGCGGGGTACACCCTGGACAAGTCGCCCACTCATCGCAGGGCCAACACAGATAGACAAACAACATTCACACTCACATTCACACACTACGGCCAATTTAGTGTTGCCAATCAACCTATCCCCAGGTGCATGTCTTTGGAAGTGGGAGAAAGCCGGAGTACCCGGAGGGAACCCACGCATTCACGGGGAGAACATGCAAACTCCACACAGAAAGATCCCGAGCCTGGATTTGAACCCAGGACTGCAGGAACTCCGTATTATGAGGCAGACGCACTAACCCCTCTACCACCGTGAAGCCCGGGAGGCAACATATGTTTTGTTAATGTTTACAAACTGAGGAAATAATTCCATGGACACGGGAGGACTTTCACAGCAAAAAACTGAGGATTTCAATAAGTAGTAGACAGTAGTTATTGCTTTTGTTTAGTTGTGTACTGTTGACTTAGTTTTTTTTAATCTAACACTCGTATGTAATAAAAGAGAATAAGTAAATACTTGAAATAGTGTCTTGATATTGTTAAATTATCAATAGCACTCACCATAAATGCATTGAAAAATGTTCATGTGATCAGTATCGGAATCTGCAGCATAAAACCCTGACGGAAACATTCCTAATAGACTGTGTTGAATTTTTTTAATTGTGTAAATGGTGTATATTTTATACTAATGTGGCATGTCGGTGGTCAACACCGGACATGGCCTACAAAGCCCCGTGTATAGCTGGGACATGCTCTTTTACAATTTGGCGTTGGATTGGCAACATGTTTGTGCCATGGTGGAAGGCAGTGTACTCCCTGGACAAGTCGCTGCCTCATGGCAGGACCGACAAAACATTCACTCACATGTACACAGGACCAACAATACTAGCAAATTCTAAATTTAATAAGATAGAGTAAGCTTCATAAGTGATGTGTTATTGTGTTTACTTTAGTTACAATGTTTTCTGGACTATAGAGCGCACCCGTATATAAGTCGCACCCACAAAATATTAAAAGGAAAACATCTTTTTCCATATAATAGCTGCATAAGCTGCAGATAAATCTATCCATCCATCCATTTCCTACCGCTTATTACCTTTGGGGTCAAGGGGGGCGCTGGTGCCTGTCTCTGCTACGATCGGGCGGAAGGTGGCGTACACCCTGGACAAGTCGCCCCTCATGAAGCCGGATAAATATATTGTGAAATTAGTTATTTACACAGACATATTTTGTATGAATTTTTATTTACATACCTTAATTGTTCTAAACGGTTCCTGTAACACAACAATAAAACGGCTGATCAAACAAAATACAAGTCATTGTCACAGACCCACTAGTTATAGAAGCTAGCTCTCTAATCAGATAAACAGACTCAATAACTCCACTGTGTTTTGGTGAATTTATAAGGAATTTTTCAGAAACTTCTGAAATTGAAACATTACACAAAAAAAAGCCATTGTAAGTTAAAAACATTAAAGATAGTACTACACTAGTTGTTAGCATATTTGCTAATGCAAACAACACTTGCTTAATTACATGACAAAAGTACAACAAATATTCATGAAAAACACTGCAACATACATCACACATGGCAAGGTTGAGTAATTATATTGTAAAATGTAAAAACATTTCTTGGAGTGATGAATGAACAAACGATATGAGTAGAAACACTATGGACGAGAAGAAGGCGGAACGGCACTTATACTTCCGGTTCAAAGCACAAAATAGAAGAAAATACTGTAGGCGTTCACCCCACAGCACCGACAGTGAGCACACTCGTACAAGAGATGAAGCCATAGCACAACTAATAACGCACATTTTCATTGTCTTTGCCTTTGTTTTATGAAAACTATTTACCGTATTTTTCGGATTATAGGTCGCAGTTTTGTTCATAGTTTGCGACATATACTCCGTAGCGATTTATGTGTGAAATTATTAACACATCACGGTAATATATCAAATAATATTATTTATCTCATTTGCGGAAGAGACGAAGAAAATGTCAGCAATCGTCATACACACGTCAACCAATAAGAATTCGGCGGGGGAGGGTCATGGCAGAAGGGCATTGCGGGTCATGGGATGCTTTGATTGATTGATTGATTGATTGATTGAAACTTATTAGCAGATTGCACAGTACAGTACATATTCCGTACAATTGACCACTCAATGGTAACACCCGAATAAGTTGTTTAACTTGTTTAAGTGGGGGTCCACGTTAATCAATTCATGGTAAACAGATGGATGGATGCTAACTGCTATATGCTACTGCTGTAGCTATTAAAATGGATCATTTCAACGTTGGAGGTAACTTATAAAAACTGAGAAGGGCTGAACAAAAATGGCACCGAAAAGGAAATCATGTACTGCAGATTACAAGTTGGATGTAGTGAAATATGCAACAGAAAACGACAAGAGGAAGCGGCGTATACCTTTGGAGTTGGCAGAGTCGTTTAGAAGAGACATCGAAGAAGAAGATTTCATGGGATTTATCAATTAGGAGTGAGGGATTGTTTGGTAAACGTATAGCATGTTCTATATGTTATAGTTATTTGAATGACTCTTACCATAATATGTTACGTTAACATATCAGGCACCTTCTCAGTTGGTTATTTATGCGTCATATAACGTACACTTATTCAGCCTGTTGTTCACTATTCTTTATTCATTTATTTTTATTTTTTTTAAATCGCACAGTTGGCTAGTGGTTAGAGTGTCCGCCCTGAGATCGGAAGGTTAGAGTTCAAACCCCGGCCGAGTCATACCAAAGACTATAAAAATGCTGGCACTCAGCATCAAGGGTTGGAATTGGGGGTTAAATCACCATAAATGATTCCCGGGCGCGGCACCGCTGCTGGCCACTGCTCTCCTCACCTCCCAGGGGGTGATCAAGGGTGATGGGTCTAATGCAGAGGACAAATTTCACCGCACCTAGTGTGTGTGTGTGATAATCATTGGTACTTTAACTTCAACTTTAACTTAAATTGCCTTTCAAATGTCTATTCTTGGTGTTGGATTTTATCAAATACATTTCCCCAAATAATGCGACTTATACTCCAGTCCGACGTATATATGTTTTTTTCCTCCTTTATTATGTATTTTCGGCCGGTGCGACGTATACTCAGGAGCGACTAATAATCCGAAAAATACGGTACATTATGGACATAATCAAAGAAACATTTATAAGCCGCATGGTTAAAAACGCTGGTCACAAACCTTTTCGAGCCCAAGATTCCTGGTCTCAGCCAAAAGCCAAAGCAAGATGTTTCCACCCCCATGCTTCACAGTAGGTATGGTTTTCTTGGGATGCAACTCAGTATTCTGCTTCCTCCAAACACGACAAGTTGAGTTTATACCAAAAAGTTCTATTTTGGTTTCATCTGACCACAAAACATTCTCCCAATCCTCTGCTGTATCATCCCTGTATCCATTTTGGTCTAAACTTAACTCGTCGTGTTTGGAGGAAAAAGAATACTGAGTTGCATCCCAAGAACACCATACCTACTGTGAAGCATGGGGGTGGAAACATCATGCTTTGGGGCTGTTTTTCTGCTAAGGGGACAGGACGATTGATCCGTGTTAAGGAAAGAATGAATGGGGCCATGTATCAAGAGATTTTGAGAGAAAACCTACTTTTATCAGTGAGAGCTTTGAATGGTTGACCGAATACTTATTTTCCAACATAATCTACAAATAAATTCTTTAAAATTCATACAATGTGAATTCCTGGATTTTTTTTTCACATTCTGTCTGTAACAGTTGATGTGTACCTATAATGAAAATTACAGACGTCTGTCATCATGTTGAGTGGGATAACTTGCACAATTGTTGGCTGACTAAATACTTTTTTGCCCCACTCTATATATATAGACATATATATATTGCGTGATTAAGCTGAGTTTGTACATAGGTAATGCAATAATTTTTGTGATTAATCACGTGTTAGAATAGTGATGTAACAGTTTAAAAATCTGACGATATGATAGACGGCATTAAGTCCTATTTATGATATTACTTTGGTATATGTCCCAAAAAAAAAAAAAAATTGGTAAAAATGCCATAGTGTGTAAGATGAAGTGGCTGGAATGGTAATGATAAACACGCTTACTAATTGAACACGAACATAACCCTAAAGTGTCCAAAACATATTTATTACTGCAAAAAAAAATTTTCTAAGTGCAAAAAATTGTGCAGAAACATCTACCTTATCAAGCAAATATTTAAAGAATAACTTGCAGCTGATGTTTTTAAAGTGACAATGTAAACATCCAGTGTAACAAGTGTAAAACGATAATGTTCAGTTTAGTGTCTTTCAACTTGTTTTTTGGAAAATGTTGTTCCTCAAAAAAGTAAACTGACAGCTTAATGTTTAATAATGTTAACACCTCACCAATTGATGTGTGGTTTTGCTGGCTTCAAATATATTTTATTTGTCATGACTCCATGGGTTCCCTCCAGGTACTCCGGCTTCCTCCCACCTCCAAAGACATGCACCTGGGGATAGGTTGATTGGCAACACTAAATTGGCCCTAGTGTGTGAATTTTGTCTGTCCATCTGTGTGTGCCCTGCAATGAGGTGGCGACTTGTCCAGGGCGTACCCTGCCTTCCGCCCGAATGCAGCGCAGATAGGCTCCAGCACCCCCCGCCACCCCACAAGAGACAAGCGGTAGAAAATGGATGGATGGATGATTTACGATGAGGCGAATTGAATTGTCCGCCTGAATGCAGCTGGAATAGGCTCCTGATTTTCCACGACATCGAGAGGGACTCAAGCGGTAGAAAAATAAATGGGTGGATTGAAGTTGTAAAAAGTTGAGTTTTGGTTCACTCATATTTCCCACGTTGAACATTTTTTTGGGTGATATCCCATTTTGGAGTGCAACGAGACCGGAAACACCTTGGAAACGCTAAGAACGAAAGTTGCATGCTTCGTTTTGCAGAACGCAGATGTTCTTATCTCCATATAAGTGGTAGAAAATGGATGGATGGATGGATGGGATTGTTTGCTTGTCTATTAGCAATTTAACTCAACCAGGTCAGACCTAGTCTAACCTAAGTCTATGAGCTGATGAAGCCTACTCGGATGAGCGGCGAAACGTCTTCTAAGACAAACCAAAGAGTCCAGTTGCAATCGATTGAATGTCCTGAGATGGAAATGACTTGGATGAATGAGAACTTTCATAGATATAACTCAACTAGTTATGGACAGATTTAATGCCCCCCCCCCCCAAAATATACCTCTCATCTACGACAAGTACAAACAGTTCACTTCCTGCTTCAGCGTTTCCACACTGCGCAGAGGATTCTGGTTGATGTTGTTTATTTGCAGACCCTGCCAACGCTAAAACGACAACAACAACAAAATATACTCACCAAGTTTTCATTTGATACCGTCACACGTCATGGTATTATTGTAAAGACTTTGAAACCAAAATAGTATTCATAATACCGTTACACTCCTAGTTAATGCATGAACTTTGTCAGCCCTAATAAATACCCACATAAATAAACAAAACATAGCTTTGGCAGCGGAAGGAATAATGACCACTTCCCGGCGAATATACAAGCAGACGAGGATGAAAATGCTGCTCATGATGGAGATCCAAATCCAAAGTTCATTCGATAATGTCCCGCATTACTCCCACAAACGGATATATAGTCCTATCCGCTAGCTAGGGGCTGATTTCTATTTCTTCCTCCCTACTGAATGATGAGAGCAATCACATCAGTCAGGCATTGGGCATCTGCTGAAAGTTCATTGTATATTCCAAGCATTTCAACATACCGGTAGGCCTGAGAGCTCTGATTAGCATCAGAGTCTTTGATTGTTCCACTCAACAATCACCGCTTCCGTCTTCCTTTTGACCCGCAGACTCAAAATGTCTGTGTGTGTTCACATTTGCAAGATGCATACATTTATTTCTTTAAATTAGCCCGAATAATCTGCTAATATGTTTCTGCGTTGATGCTTTGCAACCCACTACTTAACACCACAGCACCATTTTCCAAAAGGACTGTTCACACAGGCCCTGAAAATAGGTTTCTTCTTTACACATACCACTCTCTGCAGCCATAATATGATTAGCTGCAGAGGACATTGTAGCTCTCTCCACAGCTAATACATTTTGTATAGATTGTTTAGAGGAGAAAGGATACAGCAATTGGAGGGATCAATATTCAGAGTGAGAGTCTGTCTGGAGAAGAGGAACCATGCTGAGAGATGCTTAAATGTTCTGAAGCGCCAAATACTATCTGGAAGCACCGAATAAAAGAAATCCCCCTATATTGAGTACTTCTACAAAAGCTAATGCTTAACGCTCAAGCTGGGCAACGGTTTATGTTGAGTATCGGTATCCGGAAGGAGCTTGTTGAAGATGTGTTGTGGATATATCTCGACATGTGAGATTATATCAGGCAAATCTGGGTGATTTCTTATAGTCTATAGCAGGGGTCACCAACCTTTTTGAAACCAAGAGCTACTTCTTGGGTACTGATTAATGCGAAGGGCTACCAGTTTGATACACAGTTAAATAAATTGCCAGAAATAGCCAATTTGCTCAATTTACCTTTAACTCTATGTTATTATTAATAATTAATGATATATATCTTTGTGGAAACACTGATCATCTTAATGATTTCTCACAATAAATATATATAGAAACAGAAAAATATTTTTATAAATATATTTCGACTCTTTAAAATTCAAAATTCAACCGAAAAAAAGAAGAGAAAAACTAGCTAATTTGAATCTTTTTGAAAACATTTTAAAAAAGAATTTATGGAACACCATTAGTAATTTTTAGGATTAAGATTAATTTTAGAATGTTGATGACATGTTTTAAATAGATTAAAATCCAATCTGCACTTTGTTAGAATATATAACAAATTGGACTAAGCTGTATTTCTATCCATCCATCCATTTCCTACCGCTTATTCCCTTTGGGGTCACGGGGGGCGCTGGTGCCTATCTCAGCTACAATCGGGCGGAAGGCGGCGTACACCCTGGACAAGTCGCCACCTCATCGCAAGCTGTATTTCTAACAAAGACAAATATTTTTTTGGAATTTTAATCATAATAAGGTTGGAGAAATATTTCACAAATGTTCTTCTTCGAAAAAACAGAAGCTAAAATGAAGAATTAAATTAAAATGTATTTATTATTCCATCCATCCATCCATTTTCTACCGCTTATTCCCTTTCGGGGTCGCGGGGGGCGCTGGCGCCTATCTCAGCTACAATCGGGCGGATGGCGGGGTACACCCTGGACAAGTCGCCACCTCATCGCAGGGCCAACACAGATAGACAAACAACATTCACACTCACATTCACACACTAGGGACCATTTAGTGTTGCCAATCAACCTTTCCCCAGGTGCATGTCTTTGGAAGTGGGAGGAAGCCGGAGTACCCGGAGGGAACCCACGCATTCACGGGTAGAACATGCAAACTCCACACAGAAAGATCCCGAGCCTGGATTTGAACCCAGGACTGCAGGACCTTCGTATTGTGAGGCAGACGCACTAACCCCTCTGCCACCGTGAAGCCGTATTTATTATTCTTTACAATAAAAAAAAAAAAATACTTGAACATTGATTTAAATTGTCAGGAAAGAAATGGAAGGAATTTAAAAGGTAAAAAGGTATATGTATTTAAAAATCTTAAAATAATTTTTAAGGCTGTCTTTATTCTTTAAAATAAATAAATGAATGTATTTAGGTGAAGACCAAGTCTTTAAAATATTTTTTGGGATTTTCAAATTCTATTTGAGTTTTGTCTCTCTTAGAATTAAAAATGTCGAGCAAAGCGCGACCAGCTTGCAAGTAAATAAATACAATTTTAAAAATAGAGGCAACTCACTGGTAAGTGCTGCTATTTGAGCTATTTTAGAACAGGCCAGCGGGCAACTCATCTGGTCCTTACGGGCGACTTGGTACCCGCGGGCACCCTGTTGGTGACCCCTGGTTTATAGTGTGCCACCAAGACCAAAGCGTCACTGGGCCTCGCCTCCATCAAGCTCTAAATCGGCCGATTTATTATATTACTGCGGTATACGTCCCAAAAAAAAAAATGGTAAAAATGTCATCCATGCATCCATCCATTTTCTACTGCTCATTCCCTTTGGGGTCGCGGGGGGCGCTGGTTGCTATCTCAGCTGCATTTGGGCGGAAGGCGGTGTAAACCATGGACAAGTCGCCAGGGTGTACACCGCATGTCTTTGGAAGTGGGAGGAAGCCGGAGTACCCGGAGGGAACCCACACAGTCACGGGAGAACATGCAAACGCCACACAGAAAAATCCCGAGCCCGGGATTGAACCTACGACTACTCAGGACCTTGGTATTGTGAGGCAGACACACTAACCCGTCTTCCACCGTGCTGCCCGGTAAAAATGCTATAGTGTGTAAAATGAAGTGGCCGGAATGGTAACGATAAACACGCTTACTGTAATTGTACTAAGGGCCTTATATACTCCAACATCACATTCATAAGGTCGGGGGTGTGACACATCCCTCATGAACGTGCAGAAAAACTGATAAAAGCCCCGTCCTGTATGTCCATAAAATCCTCATTTAAGTAAGGTGGTCTGCACCATTTTTCAGTTGCATACCCAGTGTTAGTAGATCATACGCAACACTTAAAAGAAGCTTGTTGAAGATGTGTTGTGGATATATCTCGACATGTGAAATTATATCTGGCAAATCTGGGTGATAGTCTATAGCAGGGGTCAGGAATCTTTTTGACTGAGATAGCCATGAAAGCCAAATATTTAAAAATGTATTTCCGTGAGAGCCATATATTTTTTAAACCTGAATACAACTAAATAAGTGCATTTTTAAGTAAGATCAACATTTTTAGAGTTTAATAAGTCTCTTACTCTTTAATAACATTATTATTCTGAAGCTAACCAATAATATATAAATACTTATTACCATTGATGTGACTTCTTGAACAGGTGCGGTAGAAAACGGATGGATGGATTAAAATGCATGATAATATTTTATATTTTGAACATTAAAGTTAAAGTACAAGTTAAAAAGTTAAAGCTAAAGTACCAATGATTGTCACACACATACTAGATGTGGCGAAATTATTCTCTGCATTTGACCCATCACCCTTGATCCCCCCCTGGGAGGTGAGGGGAGCAGTGGGCAGCAGCGGTGCCACGCCCGGGAATCATTTATGGTGATTTAACCCCCAATTCCAACCCTTAATGCTGAGTGCCAAGCAGGGAGGTAATGGGTCCCATTTTCATAGTCTTTGGTATGACTCTGGCGGGATTTGAACTCACGACCTACCGATCTCAGGGCGGACACTCTAACCACTACTCCACTGAGTAGTTATTTTTAACATTGTGATTACCAGCAGAATTATTCATTACTTGTCATGTTAAGCAATGTCAGCTAAAATGTAACTGGGAGCCGGATTCAGTTTTCAAAAGAGCCACATCTGGCTCGGGAGCCACAGATTCCCTACCCCTGGTGTATAGTGTGCCACTCAAGACCAAAGCCTCACTGGGCCTCGCCTCCATCAAGCTCTAAATAGAGAATGTGTGTCCTTTGAGATAGAGGGGTAAAAAGGTCTCAGATTTAAGTGGCTTCATTTGCATGCGAGAATCCTTCACTTAAGCCCATTTGAATCACACACATGAGCAGCCACACACACTAGCGGACATGCGCACAACTTTAACACAACTACACAAACACATTCTGCCCCCTATTTCTAGCGTCAGAGGACATTAGCACTGCATCTATTTCTGGAGTCCCATTAAGGCAGTAAAACATTTAAGAACTGCCCGGACTGATTCCCACTGTCAGAATTACACATTTTTTTGCCCATTTTCCTTGCACACATGAAAAAAAGCTGACACAGAGCTTGTGACAGAAACATGTATTTGGTGCCGTTTCCGAACCGCTTAAGTGGGCAGGCACACTAACTGAATGAGTGGGCTGGGGTAGAGTGGGGTGAGGAACTATAGAGTTGCTTCAAAGAGTGTCCATTTTAATCAAAATAAGTGCCCTCTCCTGACATCTTGGAGTAAATGCATTCATCGTGTCGGGGTCCATGCGTGCATGCATTACGTTTTTATGTACGTAGGAAGGGAAAAGTATCGCCATTAGAAATAGGAACAATGGCCTCCATCTTCCAGCCATAGAAACAGTTGGGCTTTCGCCATAACGTAGTGATGCACGACAGTATAAATACATTGTTGGGAAAACCATAAGGCAATGACATGTGTATGCATTCACAAACGGAGAGGCACACACACACGTAAAAGCTAATGTGGGGTGAGTCTGCAAGCAAGCCATCTGAATTTTATACATAAATATATCATTTGCTGTCCGGTGAGGACTGAAACCATGAAAGCAGCGGTGCTAGGCTACTTTAATGCGGAATGACAGGCTCCTCGCAGCTCTTAGAGGCCTAACAAGGCTGAACATTCTCTATTTCCAGAGGGAGAGTGTAACATGCTAGCCGAACGACTGCATTCATATACCTGATTATGGCACACAACCTTGAACATCCCCCTGGCTTGTGTCTCATCCACAACCCTTACGCCGGGTAGGAGCCAACAGCTTTCCAAGGAGCTTTAAAGGGGAACATTATCACCAGACCTATGTAAGCGTCAATATATACCTTGGTGGTGCAGAAAAAAGACTATATTTTTTTTAACCGATTTCCGAACTCTAAATGGGTGATTTTTGGCGAATTAAACGCCTTTCTGTTTATCGCTCTGGAGGCGATGACGTCAGAATGTGACGTCACCGAGGTAATACAGCCGCCATTTACATTTTCAACACATTGCAAACACCGGGTCTCAGCTCTGTTATTTTCCGTTTTTTCGACTATTTTTTGGAACCTTGGAGACATCATGCCTCGTCGGTGTGTTGTCGGAGGGTGTAAAAACACTAACAGGGAGGGATTCAAGTTGCACCACTGGCAAGAAATCTGCCGCCAGACCCCCATTGAATTTGCCAGAGTGTCTCCACATTTGACCGGCGATGCTAAGACAGACATGGCACAGAGATGTATGGATAACCTGCAGATGCATTTGCAACGATAAAGTTAACGAAATGACAAACGTGAGTTTTGTTGATGTTGACTTATGTGCTCATCAGACATATTTGGTCGCGGCGTGACTGCCAGCTAATCGATGCTAACATGCTACGCTAATCGACGCTAACATGCTATTTACCGGCGGTGCTAAAGCAGACATGGCACAGAGATGTATGGATAACCTGCAGATGCATTCGCAAAGATAAAGTCAACGAAATCACAAAGGTGAGTTTTGTTGATGTTGACTGCCAGCTAATCGATGCTAACATGCTATGCTAATCGACGCTAACATGATATTTACCGGCGGTGCTAAAGCAGACATGGGACAGAGATGTATGGATAACCTGCAGATGCATTTGCAATGATAAAGTCAACGAAATCACAAAGGTGAGTTTTGTTGATGTTGACTTATGTGCTAATCAGACATATTTGGTCGCGGCGTGACTGCCAGCTAATCAATGCTAACATGCTATTTACCGGCGGTGCTAAACCAGACATGGCACAGAGATGTATGGACAACCTGCAGATGGATTCACAACGATAAAGTCAACGAAATCACAAAGGTGAGTTTTGTTGAAGTTGACTGCCAGCTAATCGATGCTAACATGCTACGCTAATCAACGCTAACATGAGATTTACCGGCGGTGCTAAAGCAGACATGGCCCAGAGATGTATGGATAACCTGCAGATGCATTTGCAACAATAAAGTCAACAAAATCACAAAGGTGAGTTTTGTTGATGTTGACTTATGTGCTAATCAGACATATTTGGTCGCGGCTTGACTGCCAGCTAATCGATGCTAACATGCTACACTAATCGACGCTAACATGCTATTTACCGGCGGTGCTAAAGTAGACATGGCACAGAGATGTATGGATAACCTGAGGATGCATTTGCAACAATAAAGTCAACGAAATCACAAAGGTGAGTTTTGTTGATGTTGACTTATGTGCTAATCAGACATATTTGGTCGCGGCGTGACTGCCAGCTAATCGATGCTTACATGCTATTTACCGGCGGTGCTAAAGCAGACATGGCACAGAGATGTATGGACAACCTGCAGATGCATTCGCAACGATAAAGTCAACGAAATCACAAAGGTGAGTTTTGTTGATGTTGACTGCCAGCTAATCGATGCTAACATGCTACGCTAATCGACGCTAACATGATATTTACCGGCGGTACTAAAGCAGACATGGCACAGAGATGTATGGATAACCTGCAGATGCATTTGCAACGATAAAGTCAACGAAATCACAAAGGTGAGTTTTGTTGATGTTGACTTATGTGCTAATCAGATATATTTGGTCGCGGCGTGACTGCCAGCTAATCAATGCTAACATGCTACGCTAATCGACGCTAACATGCTATTTACCGGCGGTGCTAAAGTAGACATGGCACAGAGATGTATGGATAACCTGCGGATGCATTTGCAACGATAAAGTCAACGAAATCACAAAGGTGAGTTTCGTTGATGTTGACTGCCAGCTAATCGATGCTAACATGCTACGCTAATCGACGCTAACATGATATTTACCGGCGGTACTAAAGCACACATGGCACAGAGATGTATGGATAACCTGCAGATGCATTTGCAACGATAAAGTCAACGAAATCACAAAGGTGAGTTTTGTTGATGTTGACTTATGTGCTAATCAGACATATTTGGTCGCGGCGTGACTGCCAGCTAATCAATGCTAACATGCTACGCTAATCGACGCTAACATGCTATTTACCGGCGGTGCTAAAGTAGACATGGCACAGAGATGTATGGATAACCTGCGGATGCATTTGCAACGATAAAGTCAACGAAATCACAAAGGTGAGTTTCGTTGATGTTGACTGCCAGCTAATCGATGCTAACATGCTACGCTAATTGATGCTAAAATGCTATTTACCGGCGGTGCTAAAGCAGACATGGAACAGAGATGTATGGATAACCTGCAGATGCATTTACAACTATATTACGTTTCCTTCCACCCACATTTAATGCGAAAAAAACACTTACCAATCGAAGGATTTAAGTTGCTCCAGTGTCACAAGATGTGAAAGTCCTGATCGTTTGGTCCGCACATTTTACCGGCGATGCTAACGCAGCTATTCGGCCATGTAATGGCTATGAATAGCTTCAATAGGTATTCGCTCAATAGCTTCAGTTTTTTCTTCAATACTTTCATACTCCAACCATCCGTTTCAATACATGCGTAATCTGTTGAATCGCTTAAGCCGCTGAAATCTGAGTCTGAATCGGCGCTAATGTCGCTATATCTTGCTGTGGTATTCGCCATTGTTTGTTTGTATTGGTAGCACTGTATGACGTCACAGGAAAATGAACAGTGTCTTCACAGAGAGCGAAAAAAAGGCACTCTAAAGCTTTTTTTAGGGATATTCCGGGACCGGTAAAATTTTCCAAAAAACTTCAAAAAATACAACAAGCCACTGGGAACTGATTTTTATTGTTTTTAACCCTTTTGAAATTGTGATAATGTTCCCCTTTAAGACTGTCATTTTGCTTGTATGCAGCCCCAGGTTTAAATAGTATTCTATGGAATTGTATAAAATAGGTTTTTATTGAGTGTGACATTGAAATCTGTTAGCCAATCATTTTAACAATGTATAGAAACGTGACGTCACAGGGTATCGACAGTCTGTACAGCAAGAAGCTTGGAGCATTAATGGAGTGCTAGCTTTCTCTCCTTATCAGGGGTGTCCAAATTAAGGCCCGCGGGACATGTACGGTCCACCGGCATCTTCAATTTGGCCCGCGAGACGTCCTGAGTTTAATAAAGAAATCTGGCCGCAGGGAGATCCATTGCATTGGTAATTTTTTCTGCAATTTAAATTAAAGCCATTGAAGTTGAAACAGTGGCTCTGTATCCATATTGGTTCTCTTCGAGTATTCTATTTTGGTTTGAGAAACTCTCTATTCTTTTATTGAACAGTTTTTCAATGATTTTAGAAAATTGTGGAAGTAAAGAAACGGATCTATAATTTGTACATTTATGTTTTTCTCCAGTCTTATAAATTGGTGCAACTTTAGCTGGAAATTTACCTGTTTGAAATAATAGAGGTTACTAATATACATTAATGGTCCTGAGATCTCTTCAATAACCTTTTTTATCGTTTCCATAGTAATTCCGTTTCAATGAGTTGAAGTCTTGGTGTTAGATTTTTTTCACGTTTATAACTATTTCTTCCTGTGTCACATTACTGAGGAACCTAGAGTTGGGATTTCGCTCTATGGTATCATTATAGTCCTCAATTGAAACTGGGTCTTGAATATTTTCTTCCAATTTTGGTCCAATATTTACAAAGTAGTTATTGAAGCTTTTAACTACTTCCTTTATGTTGTCATTATTTTTATTTCCGTCTAAAAAGTATTGGGGGTAATCCCTCTTAGTGCCATTTGTAATAATGCTACTGAGTATGCCCCATGTTGGTCTCATATTATTTTTGTTCCTGTCCAATAATTCACTGTAATATTATTTCCTACATGATCGTAGTATGTTTGTTAACTTGTTTTTCATACTTTTTGTACTTAATTTCTGCCTCTATAGTTATTTGTGCCATAAATTTTCTATATAGTGTATTTCTCTTCCTACAAGCATTTTAAATCCTTTTGTCATCCATGGTTGATTATTCTTTCTCTGCGAACAAGTCAATTTATATGCTGTTGATTTGTAATTCACCATATTTTTTGCTAAAAGTAACCGAATCCATCAATTGTTTCAGATCTTATCGTTTGAAAAAAAAAAAATATTGACCCTAAATTGTATCGGCAACCACAAATTATGAATCAAATCAAAATTTTGTTAAAACCGTTGTTACACCCCAGTTACAAGGTATTTATTCTTGGGTGGTTTTTCTACTTCTACTTTAAAGATAGCTTAGCCCTGAAGTTAGTATGTCCCTCCTCTGCTCTCTTTTCTCCACCGTGTGTGTCTGCACTAGATCTGCATTTTGGAACCGTATGTATTATTTTTTTAAACTTATGTAAAAATTCAATTTGGGACATTAATAATGATAATAATAATAATAATAATAATGGATTAGATTTATATCGCGCTTTTCTATTGTTCGATACTCAAAGCGCTCACAGAGAAGTGGGAACCCATCATGGACATTAGTTCATTGGTTGTCCACGTTCTAATTGTGAAACATCAAAATATCAATGTTTTTTCCCACCTCTTGTCTTGTACTGATAGAAAACAGTAGACATATTCGAGTCACTAGCAAGGACTTGTTGGCGACATGCTTTAGCAGATTAGTTTACTAGTTAAGAAAGGATGTTCTTAAACTGTTCGACAATTTGCTCAATTTCCGAATCTTTTGCAGCCTGTGTTCAATTGGGTGGGCGGCGGGGACATGTTGCCTGATGTTCGAGCTGGAAAACTTTATGTTGGTGACGGATTATTTTAATCCAAAGAGAAGAGTTTCTCTTTTATCATTTTGGCACCAATTCACCATCGGGTTTTGTTGGTTTAGCTTCCATTGGGCTCTCCGTCTATGCCAGGGGTATGGAACCTATGAGAGCCAGATGTGGCTATTTTGATGACTGCAACTGGCTCTCAGATAAATCTTAGCTGACATTGCTTAACACGGTAAGTAATGAATAATTCCGCCGGTAATCAGTGTTAAAAATATAAAATATTTTCATGCATTTTAATCAATCCATCCGGGTTCTACCGCACCTGCTCAAGAAATCGCTTTAATGGTAAGAAGTATTTTATTTATTGTTGGTTAGCTTCAGAATAACAATGTTATTAAAAAGAACAAGAGACTTGTTATACTCTAAAAATGTTGGTCTTACTTAAAAACACACGCCTTTAGTTGTATTCAGTCTTAAAAAATATATTATATGGCTCTCACGGAAATAATTTTGAAAATATTTGGCTTGTATGGCTCTCTCAGCCAAAAAGGTCGGGACCCCTGGTCTATGCAGTGGCTGTTAAGTTACTTCAAGTGCTCCCACAAAGTAGAAGTGTTGCTGCAGTTTTATTAGTCGCAGCCCAGACCTTAAAATTACGACATAAACAATAGATAGCTTTATTGTACAAGTGACATTTTTGTCATACTATCACACCACACTAGTCTACATTAACATGCACTTAGTAAATTATAATAAATACTGTCATCTGCAGATATGTTTGCCCCGAAACACTTTACTTGGCATAATTTATAAACTGATGAGTTCGGAGTTATGTATTGTTCACATAACATTCACTTATTCAAAACAATAATACAAATTCAAGGTGCAAAAAAAACATGCGGTTTAAAAACTCACATTTGTTCTTTTTTGTGCCAGATCCTTCAAACCTCCTGTCATCATTTCCAAGCGTTCAGTCACCTTTAAATATCACGACAGTCTTTAAACCTTTACGACTCCATTTTGAGAGTGTTCCGTGTATTCATGTATTGACTGTGAAAACGAATTCCCTCCCAGAGGATAATAAAGTATCTGTCCACTTTACGGAGCTTCATGCTTGGGCTTACTTGTCAATAATATCCCTTAAGATGTGTTTTCGCATTGTGCCTGCCACACAGAGGACAAGTCAATAGCCCGCAATAAATCTCTGACCTGTGGACAAACCTGCCCCATTCTTCCTTTCCACTTCCGACATCCATTGATTTTCCAACAGTCCACTCAACCCTCTCATATCTGTAAAAGTGTCAATTGAGTAGATTTTAAAAGAGATATGATTAAAAATAATTCTTGCAACTCTGATGAGTCAAAGATAACTGAAAAAACACAATCTGTTGCTAATATTACAATTCTCCCACCACAAAGCACTGTGTGTTCTGTAAGTGTGAAGAGTGCGACATCTTGGATGCATGTGTGGTATGTGAGGTGCCATTCAAGTTGGACATTGTGTGTCGCACATGCCTCTTCATGCGTATTAGTCATAGGGTGGTCTCTGGGTTGGTGTGAGAATTCTGTTTCAGTGGCAAGCAAGGTGGCAAGAGCAGCACGGCATCTGTTAATTCACATTCACAGCAGGTGGTTAGAATTTCGCTACTGATTGTTGGAGGTGTTAAGATTTAAACAGGGCGAAAAAGCTTTTGTTGCGGACCGATCTATGATGTCACTTATCGTCACACGGTGTCTGAAGTAGATCACACCAAATTTGGTAAAATTTTGAGTGGATCTAGAGGTTGAACACGTCAAGTTTCGCCCGCTGAGCATCAACAGTAAATCTGGAGTGTCAAAATGTTTTCCACCAAAGGTTAATTACTGAAAAGTCCAAAAATGATGAAGGGGACGTTTTTACACATTAAAAGGTACAAGCTCGGCATGGGAGGGAACCACCATGCATGCCCCTGCTGTCCCCAAATTCTAATCGCATCATTAGTCTCCAACCGCATACATTTCTTCCTCGCACTACAGCACACACATTAAAGTGGACTGGAGGTCAGCTGTGATGGCTGACCACCAAATTTTAACTACACAGTTGACACTCTGGGGGCCTTATATACTCCAACATCACATTCACGGGTGGGATGAGGTCGGGGGTGTGGCACATCCCTCATGGCTTCCTCGACCGGTGGCGGCACCTTGGGTTGCGGTTTGGTGGCTTGCCAATTCCGGGCCGGGACCTCACAGAGTTTGCGAGTCTGTGCCTGGTTCGTGGACCTTTCGCGTCGTGCTTTGGATCCTGCCTATCGATGGCCTCTCCTAGTGGGACGGGTAACTACGTCAATCCCCGGGGTGGAGGAAGTCGGTGTCTGTGAGACACGTTACACATTACGGTTGGCGTGTCCTCGCTTGCGGGCATTGTGTGGGCCTTGGCAGAGGGTTGGTGGTGTGCGTATGTTGCAACTAGGCCCAACAGGGGGTGTCACACCCCGCCTCGGGTGAAGGTAATGTAACCTTTGCAAACCGGACTTCAAATCAAGGATGGCAAGGCACGCAGTAGTAACAGTTTACAAACATTTATTTAAATCCCACAATAGTGTCAAGAGGTGAACAAAACAGGAAGACAAAGCACCAACAATCTCAGTAGTTGTTTGATGTATGAAGACCGAAACTCTTGGTCAGGACAGAGAACCTCCTCTGGCAGTGACAGACAGCAGACTGGCAGAAAAATTGCATTTTCCCCACTTAAATAGCCCATAGCCACGCCCACTAGCTGGGACCAATTTGACAGGGGAAATGAAGAAAACAGTTCTTTTGTAAATTTAACCATAAATAACCATCAGATGTCTGAAAAGTATTCACATAGTACTTTTGCATTTTTAAAGCAGTCACTTTTGTCCACAGTGTATTCAGGTTTAGACAACACAACTTTCAAATGTCCAGTGTCCCTCAGCAACACCCAGCTCCTGACAATCATGGTTTGGCCCAAATTAGGCCTAATTAGTCAAAGCAGGTGTGCTCAGCTACATAAAACCAACAGCCCCACCTTGACTCTTTTAGCCAGACATGCAGAGTCATGGTGAGTGACAGCTTACAATTTGTTTGTTGAACAGGCTTTCCACTGACTAAAAAAAAATGTGCATGGTTTGAGAGGAAGCCAAAGGTCAAACAGTGAGAGTGTGGGGTGAACTGTCACAGGGGGGCGTGTGGTTTTGGGCGTTTGAGTGCCCCCTGCATTGGCATACTGCCGCGGCACCCATTGTGCCGGTGTCATGCCGTCGTTTTGGTGCGGGCTTGTGGTGGGCCCCAGCTTGCGGCCGCATCAGCCACAGCTTGGCTCGGTTAGGAGAGTGGCCGTGCCAGCAACCTGAGTGTTCCTTGTTCGATCCCCGGCTTCTACCACCCTAGTCACGTCCGTTGTGACCTTGAGCAAGACACTTCACTCTTGCTCCTGATGGGTCGTGGTTAGCGCCTTGCATGGCAGCTCCCACCATCAGTGTGTGTGGAAATAGTTTCAAAGCGCTCTGAGTGCCTTGAAGGTAGAAAAGTGCTTAACAAGTATAACCCATTTACCTGTGGGAGTCAGGATGGTCAGACCGACTCTTGTTGAACGGTGACCCGAGGACTGGATGCAGAGATGGGTGCTTTGCTTTTCCCTGATTCTTTGGATGTGGCGCCGCTGTCCCAGATTTGTGTCGCTTGGCCTCTATTCTTGCTCACTTGCCTGCTGGCTCACTACCCTGGTTATGTTCTGTCTTTCTTCTTTTTTTTAGTTTTTCTTTTTTTAATTTTAATTTAGATTTGCATTTATTTTTATTTTTTATTTATTTTTTTAAGCTGGAGGCTGGTGTTGCCCTCGGGGCTCAATCGCACCACAGGGTTGCCTTGCTATCTGTCTGGGTCTCCTGGGTCTAGTCGCCCGTCTGCTTCTTGGTGCCCTGCTCAGTGGGGGCTGTTGGGTCTCGTCTCCGAGCATCCCCTGTTAGGGTAGGCTGGGGCACCTTGGTGTGCCATTTGTCGGTGCTGCACGGCAAACGGATTCTGGGGTAATGGCTTGGAGTGCCTGTCATCTCTTTTTTACCTATTTATCTTTTTCTTCTTCTCATTTTTTTATTTGATTTTATTATTATTTTTTTTTATTTTCATTCAGGGTAAGTCTGAGACGAGGTGTATGCTGGTTGGGTGTTCTATCCCCACCGTCGGGGTCACTCTGTGGGTGGGGTTGGTTGTTCCTGTGGCCTCGAGGCTGGGCACCACCGGGATCTCCTTAGGTAGTTGGGCTAGGTCGCTGATGGTGCAGGGCGGTTTCCCCTTTTGGCTGCGGGGAGGCTTTCCGGGTTTCCCATGTGGGTGTGGTCTTTTGCTGTACATTGCACCCTTGCAAAAATAATACGTTTTAAAGAACTTCTCCTTTGCATATTGTGGCCACATAGAGATTAAATGTAAATGAAGAGGCTTTGCTCTCAAAGCCATTGTGCTCTCATTAGGAAACTAACTTCTGATTGCAGCCTTGCCGTGTTTATTTCCGTCATGATTACAACCCTTGTAGCATCCACACAGTCAAAAACTATTTAAGTGAGAAACTCGCAGAGGTACCTCCTGTGGTCATGCAAGCTCATGCACTAGCGAAATGAGCACATTGATATATAAATGAGTGTTTGTTATCACTCTTTGTCAGTGACCTAACTTTACCAGCTCCCCATGTATTAATTCCAATAATGTAACAGCACATACTGGTTGGAATTGGGGGTGAATCACCAAAAATGATTCCCGGGCGTGGCCACCGCTGCTGCTCACTGATCCCCTCACCTCCCATGGGGTGATCAAGGTTGATGGGTCAAATGCAAAGAATCATTTCATCACACCTAGTGTGTGTGTGTGTGTGTGTGTGTGTGTGTGTGTGTGTGTGACAATCACGGGTACTTTAACTTTAACTGTATAAAGTTCATGCATCTCAGTCGCGGGCAATAGTTTTCTTTACCTCCCCTGCCTGAAATATCAGGGGAGATCCATTCAGCCCAGATGTAAATATATCCTGCATAAGCCCTTCCCACTCCAAGTCATAACAGAATAAAAAACAGAAACAGCCTTGGGCTATGAGACGTAGAAATGTGCAGTTTGTCATCCAAACCAAGACAATTTAGATTTATGACCACAGTGGGTTTCACAGGTAAATGCTCCTCCAAAATGGTGCAAGAGTGGCCACAGGCCCTTGATTTCATGTCTCGTCAAGTACAGTAGAAAGAAAATATACTGCTGCATCATCAGAATCACATAAATCAGACATGAAGCATAATGTGGAGGAGTTGACAGAGGGCAACTAGGGGCAAGGACAGTCATTTGAGATATTACCCTCTTTCATTCTGCCTCCCTTTGCTTCTTCCACTCCATTGTAGCACTGACCCAAAAAGACTAGAAATGAAGTACCGCATATTGTCAACTATAAACCCTATTATCGCAGCCGTTCTGCGCGCTGCGAAGGGGCTCAAAATCAGACTTCCCTGAGGTGCTCATTTTTCAACCCATCTTACAGCCGGGCAAGACAAGATCTGCTCATTCATAAATTATACCGGATAGAGGATCTTCCCCTGCTCACCCTTTATTTCATCATCATTACAAAAACAATAGATTAGAATATCCCGGATGTACGGTTATGAACTATAATACCATTCCCTGGAAAGAGAGGCAACCTTAGGAACAATTGGAGCATAAACTTAGTCTAAAATATGCAACGGTGTAGCAAAACCAGTTGAGCACATTGGGGAAAATATAATCAAAAACATCAAGTATCAGATTATATTGGCTTGCACCTAAAACCTCAGAAATCAGCTTCGATACAAGCAGTCCTGTTGTGCTTTAACTTGTGCAAAATTGAAAAGGCAATTAACATCTAAATGTCCTCCAAAAAGCGCAATTAAATATGTTCTTTTATTTTAGTGAATTTACAAAAGGTAAGCATGGTAGACTATAGCAGTGGTTCTCAAATGGGGGTAGGTGTACCCCTGGGGGTACTTGAAGGTATGCCAAGGGGTACATGAGATTTTTAAAAAATATTCTAAAAATAGCAACTATTCAAAAATACTTTATAAATATATTTATTGAATAATACTTCAACAAAATATGAATGTGAGTTCATAAAATGTGAAAAGAAATATAACAATGCAATATTCAGTGTTGACAGCTAGATTTTTTTGTGGACATAGTCCATCAATATTGATGTTAAAGATTTCTCTTTTTTGTGAAGAAATGTTTAGAATTAAGTTGATGAATCCAGATGGATCTCTATTAAAATCCCCAAAAAGGGCACTTTATGTTGATGATTACTTCTATGTGTAGAAATCTTTATTTATAATTGAATCACTTGTTTATTTTTCAACAAGTTTTCAGTTATTTTTATATCTTTTTTTCCAAATAGTTCAAGAAAGACTACTACCAATGAGCAATATTTTGCACTGTTATACAATTTAATAAATTAGAAACTGATGACATAGTGCTGTATTTTACTTCTTTATCTCTCTTTTCAACCAAAAATGCTTTGCTCTGATTATGGTGTACTTGAATTAAAAAAATGTTCACAGGGGGTACATCACTGAAAAAAGGTTGAGAACCACTGGACTATAGGCTAGGAGCGACCAGCTACACAACAGCTAAGCACAAAACGACCTTGAAATTCTACCC
Organism: Nerophis ophidion; assembly: GCF_033978795.1. Lineage (NCBI taxonomy): Eukaryota > Metazoa > Chordata > Actinopteri > Syngnathiformes > Syngnathidae > Nerophis > Nerophis ophidion. The sequence goes on along the minus strand of NC_084615.1, from coordinate 63,285,360 downwards.
ATAACAGAAAACAAACACTAATCTAATTGCAAGTGCAACATTTTGTCCACAAACAAGCTGTTGAGAAATAATTATCCATCCATCTTCTTCCGCTTATCCGAGGTCGGGTCGCGGGGGCAACAGCCTAAGCAGGGAAACCCAGACTTCCCTTTCCCCAGCCACTTCGTCTAGCTCTTCCCGGGGGATCCCGAGGCGTTCCCAGGCCAGCCGGGAGACATAGTCTTCCCAACGTGTCCTGGGTCTTCCCCGTGGCCTCCTACCGGTTGGACGTGCCCTAAACACCTCCCTCGGGAGGCGTTCGGGTGGCATCCTGACCAGATGCCCGAACCACCTCATCTGGTTCCTCTCGATGTGGAGGAGCAGCGGCTTTACTTTGAGTTCCTCCCGGATGGCAGAGCTTCTCACCCTATCTCTAAGGGAGAGCCCCGCCACACGGCGGAGGAAACTCATTTCGGCCGCTTGTACCCGTGATCTTATCCTTTCGGTCATGACCCAAAGCTCATGACCATAGGTGAGGATGGGAACGTAGATCGACCTGTAAATTGAGAGCTTTGCCTTCCGGCTCAGCTCCTTCTTCACCACAACGGATCGGTACAACGTCCGCATTACTGAAGACGCCGCACCGATCCGCCTGTCGATCTCGCGATCCACTCTTCCCTCACTCGTGAACAAGACTCCTAGGTACTTGAACTCCTCCACTTGGGGCAGGGTCTCCTCCCCAACCCGGAGATGGCACTCCACCCTTTTCCAGGCGAGAACCATGGACTCGGACTTGGAGGTGCTGATTCTCATTCCGGTCGCTTCACACATGGCTGCAAACTGATCCAGTGAGAGCTGAAGATCCCGGTCAGATGAAGCCATCAGGACCACATCATCTGCAAAAAGCAGAGACCTAATCCTAATCCTGCTGTCACCAAACCGGAACCCCTCAACCCCTTGACTGCGCCTAGAAATTCTGTCCATAAAAGTTATGAACAGAATCGGTGACAAAGGACAGCCTTGGCGGAGTCCAACCCTCACTGGAAACGTGTTCGACTTACTGCCGGCAATGCGGACCAAGCTCTGGCACTGATCGTACAGGGAGCGGACCGCCACAATAAGACAGTCCGATACCCCATACTCTCTGAGCACTCCCCACAGGACTTCCCGAGATAATTACATTTTCCTAAAAAGCTGAATTTGAAAATAGCAAAGGTTACAAATAAATAAGGCGGGAAAAATACTATATTTTACTCTTCACATATTAGCATATTATAATAGGTTTGCGTGTACTACTCAGTGGCCTAGTAGTTAGAGTGTTCGCCCTGAGATTGGTAGGTCAGAGTTCAAACCCAGGCCGAGTCATACCAAAGACTATAAAAATGTGACCCATTACCTCCCTGCTTGGCACTCAGCATCAAGGGTTAGAATTGGGGGTTAAATCACTATAAATGATTCCCGGGCGCGGCACCGCTGCTACCCACTGCTCCCCTCACCACCTCCCAGGGGGTGAACAAGGAGATGGGTCAAATGCAGAGGACAAATTTCACCACACCTTGTGTGTTAGTGACAATCATTGGTACTTTAACTTTACTAAAACACGTGCAAACTTGGTACAACACGCAAATCTGTTCTACTAAACATGTACAAAGTGGATTGTGTCCGTTAAGTAAGCAGCATAAGGCGTGGCTATGTTTTTATTACTATGTAAAATATACGCTAAACATCAAAACGCCCACAATACTGGAAGAAAAAGACGCTAACATAGCATGCCCAATGTGATTTATCAATACTCATCACCGTTTTGCAAACATTATTTGGCGTCTTATTTAGCATGTGTCAGATGAATGTGCAAACTGATATTTTTGCAGACACCTGCAGGATCAGTGTGTGCGCTGCACAGACGAGAATTCACCATTTTATGTGTGCATGTTAACATTTTGGACGGTCGGAAACATTTGTTTTAGACAAATCGTCTGTTCAGTAATTTAATTTTATTATTTTATAGCTGCTGGATGCTGATTGCAATTAATTAAATGTGTGCATTTTGGTGTCTGCTGGGTTGCTTTAAAATGTTTTTTTTATTTTTTATTTAGGAAATATATTACTGTAATATATCTCTTACGTGAAAATACGTTTGAGTCATTCCAGACGCACTAATGCGCTGGTGAAGCGATCCACAGCCTTGCGGACAGAATTAAGTGTCAGTGTGCATATGTTTATGTTGTCTAGATAAGTGGTTCTCAACCTTTTTTCAGTGATGTACGCCCTGTGAATATTTTTTTAGTTCAAGTACCCCCTAATCAGAGCAAATAATTTTTGGTTGAAAAAAAGAGATAAAGAAATAAAATACAGCACTATGTCATCAGTTTCTGATTAATTAAATTGTATAACAGTGCAAAATATTGCTCATTTGTAGTGGTCTTTCTTGAACTTCTTGGAAAAAAAGATATAAAATTAACTAAAAACTTGTTGAAAAATAAACAAGTGATTCAATTATAAATAAAGATTTCTACACATAGAAGTAATCATCAACTTAAAGTGCTCCCTTTGGGGATTCTAATAGAGATCCATCTGGATTCATGAACTTAAATGATAAATGGGTTGTACTTGTATAGCGCTTTTCTACCTTCAAGGTACTCAAAGCGCTTTGACACTACTTCCACATTTACCCATTCACACACACATTCACACACTGATGGAGGGAGCTGCCATGCAAGGCGCCAACCAGCACCCATCAGGAGCAAGGGTGAAGTGTCTTGCTCAGGACACAACGGACGTGACGAGGTTGGTACTAGGTGGGATTTGAACCAGGGACCCTCGGGTTGCGCACGGCCACTCTACCACTGCGCCACGCCGTCACTTAATTTTTAAACATTTCTTCATAAAAAAAAAAGTCTTTAACATCAATATTTATGGAACATGTCCACAAAGAATCTAGCTGTCAACACTGAATATTGCATTGTTGTATTTTTTTTTCACAGTTTATGAACTTACATTCATATTTTGTTGAAGAAATATTCAATAAATATACTTACAATGGACTTTTGAATTGTTGCTATTTTTAGAATATTTTTAAAAAGTCTCACGTACCCCTTGGCATACCTTCAAGTACACCCAAGGATACGCGTACCCCCATTTGAGAACCACTGGTCTAGATTGCGATTCAGAAAATGTATCACAGATTATAGATGTTTCCTTCTGGTTCAACACATTGCACAGAGGTCAGAGCATGTTAACATGATCATGCAGAAAAACTGATAAAAGCCGAGTATGTTCACAAAATCCTCATTTAAATCAGGTGGTCTGCACCATTTTTCAGTTGCATACCCAGTGTTAGTAGATCATACGCGACACTTAAAATATACACTATCTAATTGTTTGCACGAGCTGTGTATTATAAAGTATTTAAATCTTAGTATTTCAGGCCCATAGCAGACAAGGCCACATTTGAAAACATTTACACATTGACCCATGTAATCTTACATATCCAAAAATGTACATTAAAGCAGTGTTTTTCAACCACTGTGTGCCATGAGTTACAGTCTGGTGTGCCGTGGCCCGTGGGAGATTATCTAATTTCACATATTTGGGTTAAAAATATGTTTTGCAAACCAGTAATTATAATGTACAAATTATGAGTTGTTGTTGAGTGTCGGGGCTGTCTAGAGCTCGGCAGAGTAACCGTGTAATACTCTTCCATATCAGTAGGTGGCGGCCGGTAGCTAATTGCTTTGTAGATGTCGGAAATAGTGGGAGGCAGTGTGCAGGTAAAAAGGTTTCTAACGAAAAAACCAAAAATAAACAAAAGGTGAGTGCCCCTAAGAAAAGTCATTGAAGCTTAAGGAAGTCTATGCTGAACCAAAATAAAACTCAACTGGTTACAAAGTAAACAAAAACAGAATGCTGGACAACAGCAAAGACTTACTGTGGAGCAAAGACGGCTTCCACAATGTACATAAGAACATGACATGACCATCAACTATGTCCCCACAAAGAAGGATAAAAACACCCAAAATGTCCTTGATTGCTAAAACAAAGTCGATGCAGGAAATATCACTCAAATGAAGACTGCAACAGGAAAATACCAAAAAAGAGAAAAAGTCACCAAAATAGGAGTGCAAGACAAGAACTAAAACGCTACACACAGGAAAACAGCAAAAAACTCAAAATAAGTCAGGGCGTGATGTGACAGGTCAAGACAGTACACCTACTTTGATACAAGACCTATATTGATGCACGCTTGGTTATGGTTTAAAGTCATATCCAACAATTGAGACAAAACATTTTTACTGTCAACTGAGTTTCGTTTTTTAAATGATTTCCGCTGGTGGTGTGCCTCCAGATTGTTTCAACGCAAAAAATGTGCCTTGGCTCAAAAAAGTTTGAAAAGCACTGCATTAAAGAGATGCATGTTGTCGGTGTTGCTCCATGAAGAGTAAACATGAGACACAGCTGCACCAGGCTCATCTGTACTGGTACCCACACCTTTTTCTCATGCAATTTAAAAAAATGAATTATCTTTATACAGTACTCATGGCTTGACTGAGCACACAGTAGATGTTTTACTAAGAACGCCATCCACCGCAACCGGGTGGCCAATGGCAATCAACTTTTCAATTCAATAATAAATCAAAAGTCAATTCAAATTCACTCTGTTTTGTTGAAGACCAAAGTTAAACCAAAGCACTGACAGACAATCCTTTTTTTCCCACTGAAAAATCTCAACTGTAGCATGTGTTCCCTCTGTATATCAAGACAAATAGAAAATTATGAAAATTATGCAAATCATTTTTTACAGGGACTAGTTTTTAAACACCGTTGCTTTTGTGGATTATCAAATAAATCAAATATTTGTGTTGAACTTTCATTTTTCCAGCAACAAAATCAGGGACGAGTCAACGGCAGGTAGGCGAAGCACAGCCTGACAAGAGCTGCATTCTTAACGAGCACAACTTTACATAACTATGGAATTGTCGCAATTTAACTAGAAGAGCACATTTTCAGACTCCTGTTCTTGAAATGCAAGTTATATATTTTTTCCACTCTTTTTATAACCTGTGGAATAATTCAGTGCATCTGCTCCATCATGGCAATATTAAGCATTTTAAGATTGTCTCTCTCTTTGATGCATGAATGAAGGATATTTTTTTATTAGGGCTGTGAAAATGAATGAGTTAATGCTGATTCATCCATCATTTTTAAAAATCTGATTAAAAATGTGTAAGGCAATTAACTCATTTGCAGCATAAAATGAATCAAAATCTTCAGTTTGTTCCAAGTTTTATGAGCAGTCTAATCAGTAGTGACAGGTCTGTAACTAAGATTTGAAAATTACTGAGGTCAAAAATTGGAAGTCCAAGAGGAGCTATGAATGGCTGAAATCATGGGCCTCCCAGCACCATATAAATAATATTACTGTTAAGACCTGTATATGCCAGGCCATTCTGTTTAGTGTTTGGATGTTTTTTTCCTGTTTGGGTTCACTTCCTGTTTTTCACTGTTTGTTCTTTTTCCTGTTTGGTTTGTATTCTGTTAAGTAAGGTTGGCATGTTTGCCCAAGATGCAGAAGGATGACAGGAAGCAGTGTGCAGGTAAGATGCTGATTTATTCTCGGTAGGCAAAATCAAATATATGAGATGCTCAAGGTTTGCTTTAGCTTAGCAAACCAATAAAAAGAGTCTAACATGGGAAGGAAAAATACAAAAACTAGGGAGTCGCATGTGGCGAACAGTTTGTGTTTTGGTTTACGCTGCTCCCAAGTTTTTGTGTTTTTGCTTTCTATGCTAAAGACTCTTTGGTAACACTTTAGTATGGGGAACATATTCACCATTAATAAGTTTCGTATTAAAGTAACAAAGACTTAATTTAGAGTTATCTGGACACTTGGGGAACATATAACGGTTAGGGTTAGGGTTACTAATAAGCAATAATTCTGAGGTTATTGAAGACTCTTAGTTAATGGCTTACTGGTTGTAGAATAAGGCCATGCATAATTAGGAATTAATAAGTACCTAATAATGACTAATTAAGAGCGAATATGCTACTAATTTGCATGTTGATAAGCAACTAATAATTGGTGAATATCTGTTCCCCATACGAAAGTGTTACTGACTCTTTTTATTGGAACAAAACCAGGTTAAGAACCTCTGATATAAAACCAGGTTAAGAACCACTGATATATATATATATATATATATATATATATATATATATATATATATATATATATATATATATATATATATATATATATATATATATATCAGTGGTTCTTAACCTGGTTTTGATCGAACCCTAGGGGTTCGGTGAGTCGGTCTCAGACACACACGACTCATCGTGTAAATAAAACCTTCTCCCTATCACCATATTATGGATACCCCCAAACAATGCTCCCTTTAATTTTCCATCTGATTTGCAGGTGTGTAAATGTTAGAACATTAATGTATAAGTGACCACACAACTCTTATGCTTAAAGACTGTTGCTATAGTTATTATCAATTGTGCTGAAGTTGTACTTTTCTATCTGTGCAAAGGAACAACTTGGAATCTTGCTTTGCGAGTTGTCTCGTGTCAAAAGTGTGTTTCCAGACCCTGCCTGCTGACAGCCAAGGACGGACATCGAGTACCTCAACGCAGGACAAAACAGAGACAGGGCGAAATGACGAGTATCAGCACATTTCCATTCTGAATAATCATGTACAATATATATACAGTGGGGCAAAAAAGTATTTAGTCAGTCACCGATTGTGCAAGTTATCCCACTTAAAATGATGACAGAAGTCTGTAATTTTCATCATAGGTACACTTTAACTGTGAGAGACAGAACGTGAAAAAAAAATCCAGGAATTCACATTGTATGAATTTTAAATAATTTATTCGTAAATTATGGTGGACAACAAGTATTTGGTCAACCATTCAAAGCTCTCACTGATGGAAGGTTTTGGCTCAAAATCTCACGATACATGCCCCCATTCATTCTTTCCTTAACACGGATCAATCGTCCTGTCCCCTTAGCAGAAAAACAGCCCCAAAGCATGACGTTTCCACCCCCATGCTTCACAGTAGGTATGGTGCCCTTGGGATGCAACTCATTATTCTTTTTCCTCCAAACACGACGAGTTGAGTTTATACCAAAAAGTTCTATTTTGGTTTCATCTGACCACATGACATTCTTCCAATCCTCTGCTGTATCATCCATGTATCCATTTTGGTATATATATATATATATATATATATATATATATATATATATATATATATATATATATATATATATATATATATATATATATATATATACATATATATATATATATATATACACATATATATATATACATATACACGCTAGGTCAGAAAAAACCCAGAGGCTGTTTCATCCCTACAAGTCTGTTTCGTAGGTTTCTATGCTCTCCAGGGGATTTTATAAAATCCCCCTGTGAATATTTTAAGTGCGATGTAGTGAAAAACTGTAGGTACAACAGTATTTAAAAAGTGGTATAACAGCAATAGCTCAACCCCAATAGAACATATTTATTCATCTGCCATCTAAAATAAAAATCTAACTTTAAAAAGCCAAGAAATCTCTGAGAGTAGATAACAACAATGTAAATGTACTGCAACTGTACTGTACTGCAAACACTGTAGGTTAAGCATCTGCTTAGATGGACACAGCACATTCAGTTTTTATGAAATATTGGCAGCAGCCCTGCATTGGCCCTGAGGTGTTCTGCTGCAGCAGGGTGACTGGGTGAATGAGCAGACGTCCATATGTTTGCTCCTTTCTTCCACATAGGAACAAACACACCTCTGTGAATGCAAACACACACATAATGTATACCTGTACTTGCACTCCTGGCATCGGTGATCACTTTTCACAAGTCACATATACAATTCCATAGGGGTGTAACGGTATGTGTATTTGTATTGAACCGTTTCGGTACAGGGGTTCCGGTTCGGCACGCGGGCGTAACGAACGAGTTTGGAAGCAGAACTTTTCACAAGCTGCTCTGCTTTCTGCCTCTGTCCGAGCAGTGAGCTCCCAGCATTGTCCCGCTCACACAACCATCTGATTGGTTACATACAAAGCCAATCAGCAGTGCGTATTCAGAGCGATGTAACAGCCAATCAGCAGTGCGTATTCAGAGCAATGTATTCCATGCTTTAGCGTCGAGCAGATATTCGTTTAGCAGGGGAGTAGCGGACTCTATCCAAATTATACTAAACACTTCCCAGTCACAACTATTACAAACATCACTATGAGCCCGTTGACCTTCTAGAAACTTAAACTGTAGCTCAGCTAGCTCACAGTATAGGCTTGTGGTGAAGGCTAATTATCTTTTAGCGTAACGTTAGCTCATTTTGCTGTGTGTGTGTGTGCGTGTGCGTGCGTGTGTGCGTGTGTGTGTTTTAGGGGCAGCAAAGCACTGTCTGTCTGTTATTTCATTGAACTCCATTGTGTTTAGGGATGAATAGTCTCTCCTATTTCGATTGTACTATTTTTCAGCTGTAGTTACATTAATCATTAGTAATGTAGCAGCCTAGTTTTGAATAGCAGGGTCCCTGCTATCACATGTTGATGAAAATACAACAATTACATAATACAAGTCAACTACAGGTTTCCCAAATGCTGTAATAAATTAAGCATGATGAGTTGACATTAAACAGTTTCAATGGAAACTGTTTAATGTTGCACTTTTTATATGTAGAAGAAAGGTTTTTTCATTTTATTTAATCAAAGCAACAACTTGAGGCAGTTTAATTTGGATTAACGTGGGCAGAATTATTATAGTGTTCCCAATGTTAAAAGGATAAAGCCATTGTTTAAAAATTTGGTAAATAAATAACCAAAACAATTTATATTTTGTTGTTTTCTTACTGTACCGAAAATGAACCGAACCGTGACCTCTAAACCGAGGTACGTACCGAACCGAAATTTTTGTGTACCGTTACACCCCTACAATTCCATACTTTTATATTTAAAGGAGAATCAAGAGGATGTTCATCTGATTGGTTGGATACTTGCGTTAAACAGTGGCAAAGTATCAAGCCATAAGGTCTATGCATTCTTGGATTTTTCAGTCTGAATAAGTTGTGATGTCACAGCAAAGTGGACTTACTTATGCGGACATTTAGAAAGCTATCAGCCATCTATGTTTGAGGCAAGCCGAGGTATCAATCAATCAAGCAATGATTATTTATATATCCCTAAATCACTATTGTCTCAAAGGGCTGCACAAACCCCAACACAAACCCCAACGACATCCTCGGTAGAGCCCACATAAGGGCAAGGAAAACGCACACCCAGTGGGACGTCGGTGACAATGATGGCTATGAGAAACCTTGGAGAGGACCGCATATGTGGGCAACTCCCCCGCCCCAGGGGAACCGAAAGCAATGGATGTCGAGCTGGTCCAACATGATACTGTGATAGTTCAATCCATAGTGGTATGATATAGTATTATTTTTGATGGCGTGGTGCAGTGGGGAGAGTGGCCGTGCGCAGTGGGGAGAGTGGCCGTGCGCAACCCGAGCGTCCCTGGTTCAATTCCCACCTAGTACCAACCTCGTCACGTCCGTTGTGTCCTGAGCAAGACACTTCACCCTTGCTCCTGATGGGTGCTGGTTGGCGCCTTGCATGGCAGCTCCCTCCATCAGTGTGTGAATGTGTGTGTGAATGGGTAAATGTGGAAGTAGTGTCAAAGCGCTTTGAGTACCTTGAAGGTAGAAAAGCGCTATACAAGTACAACCCATTTATCATTTAACTAATATTGGCATGGACATAACGCTTATGTGAAACATGCAGTGACATAAATGCTGCTAAAAGCAGTTTGTTTTTTCATGCATCTCTGTATCGATCGGCGAGTATGCAAGTAAACCTGTTGTTGTGGCCAGGTGAATCAATGTAATGTTTATGAAATTTACTTTCAGCAAAATCTGGAAAAAAAATAGCGGATATGTTCGTATTCAAGTTATGTATTTAACAGTGTGTATTTTTAAACAGAGCTTCACGGTGGGAGAGGGGTTAGTGTGTCTGCCTTACATTACGAAGATCCTGAGTAGTCATGGGTTCAATTCCGGGCTCGGGATCTTTCTGTGTGGAGTTTGCATGTCTTCCCCGTGAATGCATGGGTTCCCTATGGGTACTCCTGCTTCCTCCCACTTCCAAAAACATGCACCTGGGGATAGGTTGATTGGCAACACTAAATTGGCCCTAGTGTGTGAATGTGAGTGTGAATGTTGTCTGTCTATCTGTGTTGGCCCTGCGATGAGGTGGCGGTTTGTCCATGGTGTATGCCGCCTTCTGCCTGATTGTAGCTGAGATAGGCACCAGCGCCCCCCGCAACCCCAAAGGGAATAAGCGGTAGGAAACGGATGGATGGATGGATTTTTAAATGGTAAATATGATCATTTTGGAAAGGGTGGGGCTTGGTTTCATTTGCAATCCGGCAATGTCTCTACAATTGAAAAACTTGCAAAGATAATCAGAAAAACGTGATTGTAGAGAAAAATGTAAACGGAAGTGTATCCAATACATATTTAGATTACAAGGAAGTGTTGATTAAAATTTCCATTCGTCCTTTTTAGAAAACAATTTGTTTAGCTGCATGATTATCAATCTGGTGCTCTACCTCAATCAATCATGCAAAGTGATTGGGTGCACTATTATTGCCCTCTCTTCAGGCACAAGTACCGGTATATCAGAGTGGATGCGCAACAATAAAGTCTAAACTATAACATATTTAGGATACATTAAAATAATTTTAAATTTAACGGTAGAAAATGGATGAATTGGATGATGGTAACGTCTTATGCAAAGCTGCCTCTCCTCAGGGAATGGAGGTTTAGTATATATAGCACATGCATACATCCCATCAATGTCACACAAAAGCAGTCCATTTGTATTACTGACAGCTCATCTGAGGCCAAAGTGTGCAAGCTGCTGTGTGTCTGCACACCTTTACCGGCATGCAGGCATGCACGCATGGTTGTCTGTGCAGAGGGGCAGAGAGAGGAAGAGAAGCGGAGAGGAAAATAAACAACATCACACAGAGAGACAGCACGGCCAAGGCAGACAGAGCTAAGCCAAGCCTGGAGGAGTTTTTACTTATTTACATATGCAGATTGCAGTGACCCCAGATCCCTTCCCTCATCAGGAGAAACCAATTAAAACTCCCCTCATTTAATGTTTACCTTAATTAACCATAACAATTAATGACTTTCCAAAGTCCTATTGTTGCTTTTTCAATTAAGCTCTGCCTGTGACAAAGGTTGCAAACCGCTTAACTCTCATGAGAGAAAAAGTCTACCACAGGGCAAAGTCACTGAATTTAATTGGCGTACATATCATTGTTTTTGTTCATGTCTTATCGAAATAAAATGAATGCATTGCTGGTTTTCTCGTTAATACATATTAACTCTGGGCGTGTGTGTTGGTATCCAGTCATCAAACCAGCCGCGCTCATACTGGTCAGCAGATTGTTGGTTGAGACCCAGTGGACCATTATCTGTCCATAGCTGCCAGAAGTATGGCCTCCTAATGACATATGGTGCACACACACTGGAGGTCTGACGGGCTCAGGGCACAATGCCATATAACAACACTCTTTACTACTGGCACCAAGAGTGTGATGGCAGTACTGCTGCCGATATAACACCACCTAATCCTTGGTAGAAATACAGCAGCTGTGATGGGGAAGAAAGCAATTGCAGCTACAACAGAGACATTAAAATGTGTAAAAACAACTAACCTGTCATATAGTTGCACCATATAGACACAATGGTCCAATACGCCTAAAGTAAAAGACATGACATGTCTCCACTTTGCAGCTATAACAGTCACCATCCTTGTGGGAAGATTTGGATTGGATTGGAATAGTTTTTTAAGGATCAGATTAGGGCTGGCCGATATATCGAATATACTCGATATATCGCGGGGTTGTCTGTGCGATATAAAAAAAGACTATATCGTGATATTAGAGTATACATTCTCACGCAAGATATATATCGTGTATCGAGACATGGCCTAAAAATATCGAGATATTAATAAAAGGCCATATCGCCCAGCCCTAGATCAGATATCACAATCACTTTTCTAGTTCAGACAAAAACTGTTTGATGGAGTTGAGGCTAACCAGTTCTTCAACAAAACACCCAACAAGCAATGATTAAAAAAAACAAAACACAATACTATATAAAAAAAATGCACTCATACAAAGCAAAATATAATTCCAGCCGATCAAAAGTATTAATGTTTTGACTGTCATTCAATTTATCTGAGACTTATTAAGACAGAATCATCGGTCTACCGACATGAAAGCTTCCCTTTAGGATATTTTGTGTACGTGTGTTCAGTTAAATCGACTTGATGTCTGAAAATGTCTTCTAAACAGATTCAGTCAACACAGGAATAGTGAATGAGTAAGACCGGACCATCTATGTATTGTCCTCCATCAGCCATTGAGGCTTAATGAAACATTCAAATGATCTGAAAACAGATCACCATATCGAAGGAGGTCAAAATAGTCACATTGTTTGATTGGATTGAAAAGAAGTCAGCCCAAGAATAAGATATCAGAATATATTATTTAATACATACGTAATACATTCAAGGATGTTGGGAGTTCCGATCCCACCAAATCTGTACTATTAAATCCCTAGAAAATAGTCTGTTTAAATACATGTTACAATTACCTGTATTTTTTCCCCATCAAGCAACACGTCCTGCTCATTTATCTGCCTACATATTTTATTAATTAATCAAAAATGTGGAACATTCCAAAAGGCACATGGTCCACAAGAAGTTACATCTTTCAGTTCCACTGCAGGCTATGGGAAAGCCAAAAGTAATTTCACTCATGTGTTATTCTGCATAGTTGATGATATTTCAATTATGACAGGGGGATAAAATCTCAGTATGGTCCTGTTACCTTTTTTAAATTATTTAATAATAATACGACATTCATAATTGTATTTTACATTTTTTAGAATATATATATATATATATATATATATATATATATATATATATATGTATATGTATATATATATATATATATATATATATGTATATATATATATATATATATATATATATATATATGTATATATATATATATATATATATATATATATATATATATATATATACTGTATATATATATATATATATATATATATTACAAGGAAGAAATAGCACATATTCATTAGAATGGTTAACATAGATTTAACGTCACTTTTAAATACTTTCTACAAAAAAAGAAAGAAAGAAAAAAAAAAAATATATATATATATATATATATATATTATATATATATATATATATATATATATATATATATATATATATATATATATATATATATATATATATATCAAAAACACCACCACTCGTAAACCATCACCAATTTGAAAAAAATAGTCATTATTTTTCACAATTACTAATTATACTGAATACAAATTTTTTATCTGCCCGGAAAAAAAGCTAATGTTAATGGGAGTCACTTACTGCTGTCTCATACACACGTACACACTTGGAGCAAGTCTACATACACAAAATCAGTCCAGGGGAAGCAACTAACAATTTACAGTCATGTTGTTGTTCTGATAGACAATGATAGCTAATGAAAACTAAGTTAAACTAAACTTAAAATTGTTATCATTAGCTCTTAACAAATGATATAAAATATGATTTATGTGTGTGTGTCACTATCTGAAGTTTGCGCTATAAATGTTGCAAAAAGTTACTTTCACACTTATTTTATTAGTCTTTATTATCAGTGTCCTGATTCGATATTGATAACAGATACAAATTCAATAGCAGAAATAAAACAAGTATCGGATCAGGAGTGAAAAAGCTTTATTGGGACAGCCCTATTGTTTAAGTGACATAAGAAGAGTTTTCTGGTCCTGAAAATCCACAGATTTGTCTTTTCCTACAATGTCAGTGTAGATGACTGATTTGTGTACCGTCGCGTTTATGTCAGTGGCGGACCGTGTGTTTCCCACCTAGGCCTTCAGTGATCTCCGACTTTAATAATTACCTCTCAAAATACAATATTTTATGTCACCACATGATCATTGCTGGGTAAATATTATGTTGGAACACATTTACACCCTACTGTGCATTGATTCACATCAACAATATACAAAACGGGTTATTTTCTGGCGCATTTAACAATAGATTATACCGCATCAGCAATTAAAACATATACAGTAAATTTATCTGCTTGGCTTACGGAACTTCCGGTCAATAAAGTTTGATTCAAAGTACACACTTCTCAAAGATATATTAACTGCCCTGACCACATGATGGTGACAAATGCACATGTAACAATGTTATTTAAAGGCCTACTGAAACCCACTACTACCGACCACGCAGTCTGATAGTTTATATATTAATGATGAAATATTAACATTGCAACACATGCCAATACGGCCTTTTTAGTTTACTAAATTGCAATTTTAAATTTCCCGTGAGTTTCTTGTTGAAAACGTTGCGGAATGATGACGCGTACGCGTGACGTCAATGACTGTCAGGAATATTAGCTCAGCACCAGTTACGGCTAAAAGTCGTCTGCTTTAATTGCATAATCACACATTATTTTGGAGATCCGTGTTGCTGAATCTTTTGCAATTTGTTCATTTATAATGGAGACAATAAAGAACAAAGCTGTTGGTGGAAAGCGCTGTATTGCAGCTGTCTTTAGCACCGAGACACAGCCGGTGTTTCTTTATTTGTTGTGAAGCTTTAACACAGAGCGGTCAAGCGAACATGTTTTCTCTACGTCAACCAGCATGTTTTTGGATGGGGAAATTGTGATATATATCTTACCGGAGAAATCATTGGATTATTTGTCGTCCGTCATGCAGCAGCTGTTTAAAAGGCAGCTGTGAGCTTGGCTCCTCGGCTTCTCTCTGAGACACTGCGTGTTCACCGCAGCCCTCCGACCTCGAGGTATGTTTTTACAATCTTTAAAATCCCACTAAAACACTATTAAAACAATAAGCAGATAAGGGATCTTCCAGAATTATCCTAGTAAATGTGTCTAATTACATCTGAAACACTCACACTTTTTTTTTTTTTTTTCTAGTCCTTCACTATCAATATCTTAATTCAAGAATGAGGTGGCGACTTGTCCAGGGTGTACCCCGCCTTCCGCCCGATTGTAGCTGAGATAGGCGCCAGCGCCCCCGTGACCCCAAAAGGGAATAAGCGGTAAAAAATGGATGGATGGAACAATCTCTCATCTTCGCTCAAATTAATGGGGAATTTGTCGCTTTCTCGGTCCGAATTTCTCTTACTGCTGGTGGCTCCCATTAAAAACAATGTGAATATGTGTGGAGCCCTGCAACTAGTGACGTCACGCGCACATACTTCCGGTACAGGCAGGGCTTTTTTATCAGCGACCAAAAGTTGCAAACTTTATCATGGATGTTCTCTACTAAATCCTTTCAGCAAAAATATGGCAATATCGCGAAATGATTAAGTATGACACATAGAATGGACCTGCTATTCCCGTTTGAATAAGAAAATATCATTTCAGTAGGCCTTTAAATGACAAGCATGACATATTTTACCAACAAGAGTTTACAACTTTTAGTTGTAACAGAACATCTACTGTCAAAAAGGTGTGATCTGATTGGCTATTGCAACTGTCTCTCAACTGTATGTGTTCTCAAATTGATCCGCTAACGGTCCCCTTGAGTATCCAATCACAGGACGCGTTAATGTCACGTTCAACGTGAGGCCATCTAGAAGGTCTAACTGACAACAACACGTGATTTGATTGGCTATGGCAACTGTCCATCTCCTGTATGTGCCCGTTCACTTACAGTGCATCGACGCCCGTATTGCTGAATCTGAAGGCGTCTGACAGATTTTGTACTGCATGGCAACATAAGATAACTGAATTCTGATTGGATACAAACTAAAACAAAAAAAAAACAGCACTTGAATGTGCATAATATGACACGGAGAGAATATGAATAATTGTAGATATTTAGGGGAAGTAAAAAAAAAAAAAATGGTATCTTTAATTATGATCATGATTTCAGGTTATAATAGGCCAGCCGAGAAATGGTAAATGGTAAATGGGTTGTACTTGTATAGCGCTTCTCTACCCCTTTTTAAGGAGCCCAAAGCGCTTTGACAGTATTTCCACATTTGCCCATTCACACACACATTCACACACTGACGGCGGGAGCTGCCATGCAAGGCGCTCACCAGGACCCATCAGGAGCAAGGGTGAAGTGTCTTGCCCAAGGACAAGACGGACGTGACTAGGATGATAGAAAGCCTTGCTGGCGCCTACGGCACACCTCTGTTTTATGTACAGTAAGTATCATGCAGTATCACAACATTAATGTTATGTTACTTACTCAGTGGCCTAGTGGTTAGAGTGTCCGCCCTGAGATCGGTAGGTCGTGTGTTCAAATCCCGGCTGAGTCATACCAAAGACTATAAAAATGGGAACAGTCACCTCCCTGCTCTGCACTCAGCATTAAGGGTTGAAATTGGGGGTTGAATGTGAAGTAAATTATATTTATATAGCGCTTTTCTCTAGTGACTCAAAGCGCTTTACATAGTGAAACCTCATATCTAAGTTACTTATTTTTTTAAACCTGTGTGGGTGGCACTGGGAGCAGGTGGGTAAAGTGTCATGCCCGAGGACACAACAGCAGTGACTAGGATGGCAGGAGCGGGGATTGAACCTGCAACCCTCAAATTGCTGGCACGGCCGCTCTACCAACCGAGCTATACTGCCATAAATTATTCCCGGGCGCGGCACCGCTGCTGCCCACTGCTCCCCTCACCTCCCAGGGGGGTGATCAAGGGTGATGGGTCAAATCCAGAGAATAATTTCGCCACATCTAGTATGTGTGTGACAATCATTGGTACTTTAACTTTACTTTTAACTTTAATGGGCTTTAAAATGTCCAGATTATTTATTGTTCGGATCCAAATTAATAAATGGTAAATGGGTTATACTTGTATAGCGCTTTTCTACCTTCAAGGTGCTCAAAGCACTTTGACACTATTTCCACATTCACACACACATTCACACACTGACGGTGGGAGCTGCCATGCAAGCCGCTCACCAGGACCCATCAGGAGCAAGGGTGAAGTGTCTTGCCCAAGGACACAACGGACGTGACTAGGATGGTAGAAGGTGGGGATTGAACCAGTAACCCTCAGATTACTGGCACAGCCACTCTACCTGCTTTGCCGGCATTTATTACAATGTCAGGAAAACTTTTTATTCTACTCCAAGCTAATCCTAGGTAATTTGTAATATTTAAAATCGTAAGTTGTTTTTTTGAGTGCAACAAGAAAAGTCCAATTTGTTTAATGCCTTTTATTGTGTACCTTAATTTTCTGAAATAGTTTTTTTTGTGTATTTGGAACCATATGTTTAATGTATCGTAAGATATTTTGTTAGAAACCAAGCCAAAAAATATATTTTTTTGGATCCCTTTTTTTTTTAAGTATCGAAATACATTTTGGTACCAGTACCAGAATATTGTTATCGGGACAACCTTACTCCAAACACAAGAAAGAAGCACCTCCTAATGACTTGTGATTGGTCAGACCGTGTAGAGCTTGAGCACATGGTTTCTTTCAATATCCCATCCATTCATCCATTTTTCTACGGGGGGTGCTGGAGCCTATCCCACGATTTGCGCATTTATAAAGGGGCGTGGTCTGGGCGTGCCAAGCCACGCACACATCTTTTGCCGATTTCAAGTTGATTCCAATGTAACAAAGAAATGCGCTTGGATTTGTGCATGCGAACCGTTTAATAAATTTGAATTTTTACTCGCGTACGCCGTCTTCTGGATTTTTACTTACGTCTATTTTTAGTAGGAAAGCTATGCAGCTCTAGTTACATGAGGATTCCGGTGTGTATGAAGTGTGTTAATGAGCAGAGTCTCCTGTATTGTACTGTACTTAATAAGAATACAATAAATCTGTTTGTTGGCTACAAGGACAACTGTGATTATCAGAGTTTTAAATTGAATTTCATACCAGAGTATAGTGAAAGTTTCAATTCACAACAATACAGGATATTGGTGCGGCGGATATTAAAGTCCTCATTTTCTTTTCTTTTTCCTGTCATTCATCAAAGTGCAATTATATCAGCGCTCTTCTTTCTCAGCAACTGCAAAAAAAAGCCTAATTTACTTTTTTCCCCTTGTGCACACTGGACACTAGTTGATAATCAGGTTTGATAGGTCGGCACTGCATTCTCTATCAGCTCCTCAAAACACAAAACACCCTTACTGCAACCGCATCACACACCACAGCAAAGAGTGTGTGGGGGTTTGTAGGACCGTGTGTGTGTGTGTGTGTGCACATGTGTTTGTGTGGGCATACATGCACCTTTCTGTCCTACGCCCCCAGTCAGCCTCTCTGCTTCACTGTAAACCACTCTGTTTTTCACTAATCTCTCAGCACACTGTCAAGGCTTTTGTTCCTTTCTGCTTTGAGCGCTTTCATGTGCCACTCACAATACTCGCCACTCATTTTAAACGCTAAAAGCCCTTGAAGCTAAAAAAAAATACAATAAATAAACCTGTTAAGGTCGGCTTACTCTGTCTGTTGTTTACTTAAAAAAACAGCTCGCCCCTCTAACCTCCGCTGCTGAGGTGATTGTTGAACTGCCGCAGATATGACTGCGTATACAAAATGGCAAGCGGTGGCTAGCCTGTGTGATGTTTCCATGCAAACACAGACTTTATGTATACAGACAGCCTGAAGGCAACCAATGGACAGCATGAGATGAAAGCTGCAACTGATGTTCTGATTCAATGACTGTTGCCATAGCAGCAAGATGATAATAGAGTTGGGTGATTGAATTCACTTATGCAAAGGAATAAAATGGCAAAAAAAAAAAAAAAAATGCCCAAAGATGTCCTTTTTCTTTCTCTTCCTTATGAACCGAGCAATGCCCAGCAAGCAGCTGCACGGTCCAGTAACTCCTCTCTTGGACAAGTGGGCTGTAAAGGTCCATCATTAGGACAACGGCGTCTTGCCCATTTTTCTGACAGCTTGTCAACAGCACAACCTGCATGGCTAACTATGTGATGAGACCACCATTAAAGAAGCAGGAAATCAAACGGTTGGTATAATCTGACAGTTGGCAGATTCACAGAGGCTCTGCAGCTTCTCCTAAAGCGTTTTTTTTTTTTTTTGGCTCCAGTGGATGAGTTTATGGTGGTTCCTCTGGCCGAGCATGGCACCAGGGTTAAGTTGATCATCTCTCACTCTAGTAAAATAGCCAGGGGAGTCTGTGTACCACTAGATCAACTCTACAACTTAAAGACCCTAAACGTTACAGCTCAGATGATCGATATGGCACTGAGCAATGTTCTTTACGAGCTAATAGACAAATCCATTACTGCACTGCACCCCCCCAGGGCCAGGGGAAGGCAAAAGGGGAGTTGGAGCATGTGGCTGTTTGTCTGGCATTTCCACTTAGTCTGCCATTCACATGCGCACAGACACACAATCACATCAGGGAGGTGAAGCAAGGCACCAGGTGGAACACGTCCATATGTTGGTGTCATGGTTTGATCGGCACATCTGCAAGATATCTTCATCTCTGCGGATTAATGAAGTATTTCGGATTTTGATTCTGATTCTGTAGATCTAATGATGTATCAATGATAGCGGGAATGCCAAAATGAGATTTGTCCGTTCAAATATCTAAAGAAAGAGAGACATCCATCCATCCATCCATTTTCAACCGCTTATTCCCTTTGGGGTTGCGGGGGGCGCTGGTGCCTATCTCAGCTACAATCGGGCTGAAGGCGGGGTACAACCTGTTGCAGGGCCAACACAGATAGACAGACAACATTCACACTCACATTCACACACTAGGGCCCATTTAGTGTTGCCAATCAACCAATCCCCAGGTGCATGTCTTTGGAGGTGGGAGGAAGCCGGAGTACCCGGAGGGAACCCACGCAGTCACAAAGAGAACATGCAAACTCCACACAGAAAAATCCTGAGGCCGGGATTGAACCCAGGACTACTCAGAACCTTCGTATTGTGAGGCAGAAGCACTAACCCCTCTTTCAGTGTGCTGCCCAGAAAGAGAGACATGTCAAATCGTTCTCATTCATACTGCTTCACCAGACCGAGCTGACACTTCTGGATAAGAACACTTCCATGAAATATTGGTAACTCCCTGTCCTTCCAATTAAAAGTCTGTAATCTGAATAATTTTCTGAACTGTTGCATAATGAGTCGAATTTAGGAAACTCGGATTCCCATCTGACAACGAGGCCTGGTCTACAATTTGGTTAAGTTGCGCAACATTCTCCCACACAACTCTGTCACTGTCCGTCTTCATCAGAGATGTACATTTTAGGCCATGTCTACACTGAGTCGTTTAACCCCTTAAACAAGTAATTATTTATTATAAGCCCCCTTCAGCCATACTTTTTGTGGAGGTCCCCCTCCACGGACACATTTTTACACGAGTAAGTGTGCCGTGTATTTCTTGAATCTCAGGCACTTAGCTTTGTATGGACTCATTGATCGTTTACAAACTGAGTTCGGAGAGGAAGTGACGCCAGAAAGACCGCACCCACACAGGAAGTGACGTCAGAAAGAATGCGCCACAGCCAGCTTCATAGTAAAGCGGTTTTGTAACTCAGAGATAACCACTGGAAATATGAAGGCAAGTCATCCACACATGCCCATGTTTCTCCTTCTTCTACATCATGGGTGTCAAACTCTGGCCCGCGGGCCAAATCTAGCCCGCCGTGTAATTTAATTTGGCCCTTGAGGCAATATCAATTTAGCATTAGAGCTGGCCCGCCGGTGTTATACAGCATCGGTGCCGCTGTAACACCACATTCACCGCTTTTACTCATACTTGCCAACCCTCCTAATTTTCCCGGTAGACTCCCGAAGTTCAGTGCCCCTCCCGAAAATCTCCCGCTGCAACCATTCTCCCGAATTTCTACCGATTTCCACCTGGACAACTATATTCAGGGTGTGCATTTAAGGCAGTGCCTTTAGCGTTCTCTACAACCTGTCATCATGTCCACTTTTCCTCCATACTAACAGCGTGTTACATATTTGTGGCTTTTACACACACACACGCACGCGCGCCCACGCACGCGCGCGCACAAGTGAATGCAAGGCATACTTGGTCAACAGCCATACAGATCACACTGAGGGTGGCCGTATAAACAACTTTAGCACTGTTACAAATATGCGCCACACTGTGAAACCACACCAAACAAGAATGACAAACACATTTCGGGTGGACATCCGCACCATAACACAACAGAACAAATACCCAGAATCCCTTGCAGCACTAACTCTTCTGGGAAATTTCCAGCAAACTGACCAATAATTAATGTTTTAGTCATGCATTTTCTCTTGCTACTTCAAGGTTTGAGTGTTTAGTTCATTCATTATTGTTATTTTATTTTCAAATGTATTATTAGCCTGTGAAAATGTTTTTATATTTACCTCAGAAGATTGCAAATAGAAAAAAAGGCATAACATTTTTATTTAAATTTTATTTGATATGCCATTGATATTTTTTTAATTATCATTATTATTATTATTATTTGAAACTGGATTTTGTATGTCACTAAAGTTATATAAGCCTTGCTTGTTCAATATTTAATGCAAAACTTGTTTGGGTCCCTATTAAAAGGTTAATTTGTTCAACCTTGGCCCGCGGCTTTGTTACGTTTAAAATTTTGGCCCACTCTGTATTTGAGTTTGACACCCCCTGTTCTACATGGACAGACGCTTGTGGAAATCATACATGAATACCTTAAGAGAAAGCGATTGCAGCAAGACGGCAAAGAGAACTTTCCAATGCCCGGGTCAGCTGCGATTCTACTTTGCGAAAACTTGGTCCATTTGTTGAAGGAAAGTCAACGAGAATGCTGGCTCCCGTGGATGTGATAAAAAAGGTACCATGTGCTTTGTATAACCTGGCCGTGGAGGGAAGACTAACTAAGGAAAACAGCGAATACTTTTGGCCTGGCAAAGCAGACCCTATCGGTTATTGTCTGCCATGTATGTCAACGTCTAGGTCCAGAGTATATAAAGTCACCAAAAACAAATGGACAATGAAGGTGAAGGCAAAAGAGTGAGAAGTGTCCTGACAAGAAATGTAGATGCCTAGTTTGATTGATGTAAAATGTTCTTCATCACATTGTTACGCATCAAGTTTGTAATACAGATTTGATTAATTTATGATGGCTCAGGTGTGATTCACTACAGTAGGGCCACACAGCACACTGGATCCCAATTAATTAAAATACCCCAACACTGGATATTGTTTAGATAAGTTAAATTTAATTTAGGAACTTGCACACAAAGCCACACTGGTGATGACTATGACGTGCGCATTTTCCGCATATGCCTACTAGGTCGCGTGAGCCGGGGGACGGAGGAACGAGGGAGTCTTAAACGGTGGCATTGTTGTGTGTGGACACGGAAAAGGTTAGGTGCGATTTGCCCTGGATAACTTTATCCAGCTTAATGTACAAACCCCGTTTCCATATGAATTGGGAAATGGTGTTAGAAGTAAATACAAACAGAATGCAATGATTTGCAAATAATTTTCAACCCATATTCAATTGAATGCACTACAAAGACAAGATATTTGATGTTCAAACTCATAAACTTTATACATTTTTTGCAAATAATAATTAACTCATGGCTGCAACACGTGCCAAAGTAGTTGGGAAAGGGCATGTTCACCACTGTGTTACATCACCTTTTCTTATAACAACACTCAATAAACGTTTAGGAACTGAGGAAACTAATTGTTGAAGCTTTGAAAGTGGAATTCTTTCCCATTCTTGTTTTATGTAGAGCTTCAGTCGTTCAACAATCCGGGGTCTCCGCTGTCGTATTTTACGCTTCATAACGCGCCACAAGTTTTCGATGGGAGACAGGTCTGGACTGCAGGCGGGCCAGGAAAGTACCCGCACTCTTTTTTTATGAAGCCACGCTGTTGTAAGACGTGACTTGGCATTTTCTTGCTGAAATAAGCAGGGGCGTCCATGAAAAAAACTGTTTTAAAATGGCAGCTTATCCCTTTCCAAAACGTGTATGTACCTTTCAGCATTAATGGTGCCTTCACAGATGTGTAAGTTACCCATACCTTGGCACTAATGCACCCCCATACCATCACAGATGCTGGCTTTTGAACTTTGCGTCGATAACAGTCTGCATGGTTCGCTTTCCCTTTTGTCCGGATGTATAATAAAGATATGTACTTACATTCACGCCTTCCTCACGCTAATTTTCCTTTAACTCGGGAAAACAATCCACGCCCAAGTCCAAGTATTGACAAAATGGAAACAGGGTTTGTAAACGGGGCCTTTAATGGAGGCTTTCCCTCAGAAAAATTCTCCCTTCAACTTAAATACTTTGTTTCTTACGCGCTTCTGGGGCTGGAATGAGTCCAGTGCCACGGGAAGGTATAACATTATATTGCACTTGGGATGGAGTGAACACCACACATAATAAATGATATTAGCAATGTCCAGCAAGCAATCAAATCTATTCCGATTGCTTACTTTGAAGACACCTAGAAAACATCCATTTACTGTAGATGAAGATAGAAGGGCCTTAATGTAACTTTGCATTCACTCACATTAATCAAAATACAGTGCAGCACGGTGGAAGAGCGGTTAGTGTGTGTTCCTCACAATACCAAGGTCCTGGGTTCGATTCTGGGCTCGGGACCTTTCTGTATGAAGTTTGCATGTTCTCCCCGTTACTGCGTGGGTTCCCTTAGGGTACTCCGACTTCCTCCAAACCTCCAAAGACATGCACCTGGGGATAGGTTGATTGGCAATACCTAATCGGCCCAAGTGTGTGAATGTGAGTGTGAATGTTGTCTGTCTATCTGTGTTGGCCCTGCGATGAGATGGCGACTTGTCCAGGGTGTGCCCCACCATCCGCCCGAATGCAGCTGAGATAGGCTCCAGCACCCCCCGCGACCCCGAAAGGAGCAAGCGGTTGAAAATGGATGAATGGATGGAATCAAAATACAAATTGTTGTCTCGTGAGTGTGACCACAGCGGAAGGGGACGTGTGTCTATCGCCCATGTTTGAACATCCTATTAACAAATGCAACGACTTCATCTGCAGTGTGATAACTGAACTATGTGACTATTGAATAAAAAAATACAAACAATATATAATGTAGCGTCTATCAATTTACTTGATTGATTTTTTAACAGTTAATATCAAACTGTCACGCTCTCCCGTGCAACACAAACAGCCATCAAGCCCCGCCGACGTGTCACGACTACACAAACATTTCTATTAAACCGAACTCTTAACATCACAAATAACATCAGGGTGGTTATAAAAAAAAGTTCAAATTGTTTCATACATGGATTATTATTCACTTCCAGTCATGAAGAAAAAGCTGTTGCAGCTTGTGTGTGAGAACACACTACATCACCAAAACAACACATGTTCATGTGACAAGCACTGCCTGGGTTCATACGGCCTTTCCAAATGTAAAGTATCATTTTTCATGGATTTTAACAACATGTTCCATGATTTTAAATTGTCACGGTAAAGTCTGCCTCATTATTAATAAGTTCGACTTATTTCACAACTTAAGCAATTTTTCCTGATTTACACAGGTCGGGCGTGTCCGTAGGCTGGATGGGAGAATACGAATAAGAGGAACGTGCGTAACAATTTTACCATGAATAAATCTGAATGCAATTCCACATAACGAATCAATGACCGTTTCCACTGCTGGTCTCTCGAACGAGGTTCCGCAGCCTCTGTAGCAGAACCTCCAGGTTCTGTAACAGCTTCTTCCCTCAGGCCATAAGACTCTTCAACGCATCGGGGCGGCATGGCGTAGTGGGTAGAGCAGCCGTCCCAGAAACCGGAGGGTTGCAAGTTCGGGTTGCCTCTTGACATCCAAATCGCTGCCGTCGAGTCCTTGGGCAGGACACTCCACCCTTCCCCCGGTGCCGGTCACACTGGTGAATGAATGATGAATGAATGATAGGTGGTGGTCGGGGGGGCCAAAGGCGCAAACTGGCAGCTTCGCTTCCGTCAGTCTACCCCAGGGTAGCTGTGGCTACAAATGTAGCTTTCCACCACCAGGTGGGAATGAATGATGGGTTCCCACTTCTCTGTGAGCGCTTTGAGTATCTAATAATAGAAAAGTGCGATATAAAATGTAATCCATTATTATTATTATTATAAAAATCCCCTCAATTCCCCCCCATAACGGATTAACTCACTGGAATATGAAGATAATATAACATACTGTATGCATATGCAAAAGTACAATATAATTATCTGTACAATAATCCATTTATTTATATCTGCACCTTGTTGCTCTTTTATCCTGCACTACAACAAGCTAATGCGACAAAATATTGTTCCTATCAGGACTGTAAAATTCAAATTTGAATGACAATAAAAAGAAGTCTAAGTCTAATGATTTTGCAACGGTTGTCTTTGCTTAATAATTTGCTCCCCAACCAACCTTTATCACTTTTTTCTTTGAGTGCGATATGCTAGCTCATTAAATCGCAAGGTCAGTTGTTGTTGTTGTTTTTTTTACTCCATTCTGCCACATTTCTGTGTTTTTGCTAACCTTGTCAAACTTGTACTCAATTACAGCTTTGCAGAAAAACTTTGGAAATCATTAAAAATACAATTGACCATGTTTAAAAAATATATGGGGGCTCCGTGTGACACCGCACGGTCCCCTTAGGCTACACAACCTAGTTTTCGTAAAAATACTGTATTTTGTATTTGTCTTTATCGCCAATATTTATTATGTCCTTGTATTCTTTGCAAGGACAATAAGTACATGATGAAAAAGATTGCTACTTTATATAGGAGCAAGGCGTCGATGGTTACCTTCCTCTCCTCCAGTTCAACTGCCAAGCACCTCAACACTTGGTTGTAGCGCCATGTGTATCTTCCTTAAGTCAGGCTAACATTGCAGTCCACCAAGCTACGCTTAGGGTTTGCAAAGGCTGCACAAAATACCCACCATTATGCCCACTTGCAGATGCTGCCAGGCAGTTCTACCAGCCTGTGTTGTTACACAGAACTAAAGGTTCTGGTGGACATCCTGAGAAGCCGCCGAATGTTGCCTTCTGCACCGTAGTGTGTACAAAGTTGTTCTTCTGCAGGAATACCGTGAGCCTGTAAACCACAATTCTGAACTAAATAGAGTTTTTTCCCCCACATTCAGAAGACTGATTTGGTGGAATTGCGTAATATTCAAAGAGTTCTTCTCTTTGGGAATCAAGCTCTTTACCATGCCCTTGGTATATATCCCTTTCCCATGCCGTCTTCCTGAGCTTCCAGAGATAATTCAAGACCCTGAGGTAATTCTCACAGAGTCTATATGAGATGATGTTGGGCCTTGGGTCTGATGCTGTTCTACCTCCTAAACAGTGCTTTCAACTTTGCTCCATGTCAGGGGCCTTTTGTACATCTGACTCAGTGGTTTGAATTAGTGGCGTGTCTTCAAGGATGATGGCCGGCACCTGCCTAGTAGATCATCCTCAGGTGCTCCTCTAGTTCCCTTACAGGTACTTTAAGAGATCCCGTTCAATCTTTGACAAATAGTTTCTTGGAGAACATGTAGAGTTCTCTATAGATGGCAGTCGTTGTTCGCTATTTCTTTTTATGTGGCCTCCACAGACATTCTGCTCTTCGCAATGTTGCGGGGCGTTGTCGGATGTCACATCGCTGAGTATAAAATTACTGTGTAAAATAATGCTTAAACATGAAAGTTAGATTTCAGTGCATGATTTATTTACGGGCCATGCAATGATGTCTGCATTGTGCGACGTACACCTCCACAATAACTCTAATTCAGTCTTGAATAATAAATGTTCACTCGTGATGGGAAGCTAACAAGCTAAATAAACATATACATACACATGTACTTACATCTTATATATATATATATATATATATATATATATATATATATATATATATATATATATATATATAAGAATCAGAATAGTTTTTATTGCCATTGTCAAACAATGGCAATAAAAACTATTCTGATTCCGATATCATCGTCATCGGCTATCACTCGAAGCGAGTATGATCGTCCTCCTGTTGGTGGGTCTGGTCATCTGTGGGTCCTCAGGTGGCTGTAGAGGCCGATCCGGGATCCACAGACTCTATTGCAGTGGGGGCATATGTAGCTGATTGTCATGGTGGTGGTAGTGGATCTCTCCTTTCTTTGTTGTCTCTTAGTTTCCGCAGCACGGTGAAGGTCCTTTTCCAATTGTGCAGTGCCTTCATGGACCAACCTTCTCCACAAAACCCTCCCCGGTGATGAGGTTGAAGCAGCACTTCCTCAGATGGATTTTGAGGTTATCTTTAAACCGCTTCTTCTGCCCTCCTTGTGTGCCTTGTCCTTCCAACAGTTGTCCGTACAACATTTATTCGGAAGGCGACTGTCTGGCATGCGTATTACATGGGCTGTCCATCGCAGCTGGTGCCGAATGACAGTTGTGGTGATGCTGGGCATGTTAGCTTCCTTTAGAACACTAATGTTGGTGCGCCTATCTTCCCAGCTAATCCTGAGAATCTTGCGCAGACATCGCTGATGGTACTGCTCCAGAGCCTTCAGGTGTCGGCTGTAGGTGGTCCGGCTATCAGCCCCATAAAGCACAGTGGGCAGAACTACAGCTTGATAAACAGTAAGCTTGACGTTGGTCTGGATGACCCGATTCTCAAAAACTCTTTCCCTGAGCTTAGCAAGAGCTGCGCTGGCACAACCTATGCGGTGGTGGATCCCGGCATTGATGACAGCTCTCGTTGAAAGAATACTGCAGAGATAAGCGAAATGCTCCACGTTTTCCAAAATGTTGTTGTCCACATAAATTGTGGGGGTTTGGGAAGGTGTGTCAGGGGCTGGTTGGTACAGGATCTGAGTCTTCTTTATGTTAATGTCAAGTCCCAGGAGTTGGTACGCTCTGTCAAAAGCATCCATGATGTTCTGGAGGTTTACCTCAGAATGAGCAACTAAAGCATTGTCATCTGCGTACTGAAGGTCTGTAATGGAGGATGTAAGCACCTTGTTTTTTGCCTTGAACCTCCTCAGGATGAAGAGCCCGCCATCTTTCATGTATATGAACAGGACAGATGTGTGTATAGATATATATATATATATATGTATATGTATATATATGTATATACACACACACATATATATATATATATATATATATATATATATATGTATATGTATATATATGTATATACATATATATATATATATATATATATATATATATATATATATATATATATATATATATATATATATATATATATATATATATATATATATATATGTGTAGGTGTGGGAAAAATCACAAGACTATTTCATCTCTACAGAACTGTTTCATGAGGGGTTCCCTCAATCATTATGTCCTGATGATTGAGGGAACCCCTCATGAAACAGTTCTGTAGAGAAGAAGTAGTCTTGTGATTTTTCCCACACCTACATATTGTGCTCTACCACGGTATCGAGCACTATTCTCTGGATAATCCAATCAAGAAATCAAGACATATATATATGTATATATATATATATATATATATATATATATATATATATATATATATATATATATATATATATATATATATATATATATATATATATATGTATATATAGTCCACATGTACAATGTGCATGTGAGTCTCATTTTGTCAACATATAAACATAGTTCATTATTCCATCAGTTTAGCCAAACTAATAGAATAATAAAAAATATTGCTGTCCATTTGTATATGTCCTTTTTTATACCAGGTGTAATCGGTGCTTTGTTCATCCTAAGAATGTATTGCCATTACATTTTTCATTTAACTTGAGTGTTAACCTGGGAAAGCTAACTATTTGAAATGATTTGAAAACCCATTTTCCTGCAACGATTACCGGCAATCTATGGCTAAAGTGGAACACTAAAACATATCAAGTATTTCAACTCAGCAGCAGGTTCGGCAATTAAAGAGAGGGATGTCAAGTTTCAAAAGAAAAATAAAGGCGGCGGAAGCCAATCCTAAATAAGCACTTACATGTGCCAAGATAATTGCATTGATATTTGCAAGAGCCTTTAATTTGACTGGATTTGCAGGTGTTTTATAGACATGCTGTTCAGATAAAGATGTATTGAAAAATCCAGTGCATGTGCCAGGAGGTGGTCGGCTCGCCAAGGTGTCAATTTAAAAAGCGGAAAACAAAGGAGAGTCCATGAAGCTCGACACCAGGCTTGAGGGAGTGACGGATAAAACGCTGGTCACTTAATTAGCATTTTATTTTGGCAGTTTGCTGTTGCCCACATCATGGAGTATCGTTTTCTTTTGCCCATGTCACAGTAATTCAGTCAACTGACAGCCAAGCTACCTGGCATGATACTGTACATAAACACAATGACTCAAAATCATTTTCAATGATTAAAAAAATATCAAAGTATCGACTTTAGGGACCAAATAGCTGCTTACGGCCAATTTGAACGTCTAAAAATATCTCAATATTGGTTTAACAGTAAGGAGCCACATTGGCTATATACTCTAGTGCAGTGGTCCCCAACCTTTTTGTATCTGCGGACCGGTCAACGCTTAATAATTTGTCCCGCGGCCCGGGGGGGAGGATCTTTTTTTTTTTCTTTTCTTTTCTTTGTCATGAAAAAGGGACGTTTTTGTCATGAAAAAGGGAGGTTTTTGTGGTTGGTGCACTCATTGTAAGTGTATATTGTGTTTTTTTATGTTAATATAATAAATATATATATATATATATTTTTTTTTTATAAAAATGAATAAAAAATTCTTCTGCGGCCCGGTAACAATCGGGCCACAGATTGGTACCGGGCCAATCTGTGGTCCCCAACCACCGGGCCCCATTTAAATGTATATAAATTAACAGTAAAATTTAGCTGTAGAAAACGCAGGGATAAACTAATCCTAACCTAATACAAAAATTTGCAAATACAACTTAAGGGAGAAAAAAAACCTTAAACTAAAAAATAAAAAACACTCCGACTCCACCATGCTTTATATATATAATCCTTTATCACACCCAGTGGCAAGTCCAGACTGTTTTTTTCAGGGGTGGCACTTAGGTCTGCAGGGGTGGCACAAGGGATGGGAATTGAAAATATTTTTTCCGGTTCCAATTCCACTTTTGATTCTGCTTAGCAATTTGGTTCTTTATCGGTTCTTTTATCGATTCTGACTTGGAAAACAAGATAACAAAAAGGAGGATTAGCATCAATTCTGTTTAGTTAAAGGTTAATATGACCTTACAAAGCCACCGGTGAGGTCTTAAAACGCGCATAGCAGAGACAAACTCTTTTGAAAATAAATAAATAAAACATTCTGTAGAATTTAACAAAGAAATATGTGGAAATTACACAAGATTGTAACATATATAAATTAACAGTAAAATGTACTTGTAGAAAAAGCAGGGACAAACTAATCCTAACCTAATACAAAAATTTGCAAATACATTTTAAGGGGGAAAAAAAACCTTAAACTAAAAAAGAAAACACTCCGCCCTCCACCATGCTTTATATATATAATCCTTTATCCCAGTGGTTCTCAACCTTTTTTCAGCGATGTACCCCCTGTGAACATTTTTTTAATTCAAGTACCCCCTAATCAGAGCAAAGCCTTTTTGGTTGAAAAAAAGAGATAAAGTAAAATACAGCACTATGTCATCAGTTTCTGATTTATTAAATTGTAAAACAGTGCAAAATATTGCTCATTGGTAGTGGTCTTTCCTGAACTATTTGGAAAAAAAGTTATAAAAATAACTAAAAAGTTGTTGAAAAATAAAAAAGTGATTAAATTATACTTAAAGATTTCTACACACTCCTCTCTGAGCTGCCACCTTATGGTGGTAGAGGAGTTTGCGTGTCCCAATGATCCTAGGAGCTATGTTGTCCGGGGGCATAAAGCCCCCTGGTAGGGTCTCCCAAGGCAAACAGGTTCTAGGTGAGGGATCAGACAAAGAGCAGCTCGAAGACCTCTATGAAGAAGATAAAACATGGACCCAGATTTCCCTCGCCCGGACGCGGGTCACCTGGGCCCCCCTCTGGAGCCGGGCCCGGAGGTGGGGCACGATGGCGAGCGCCTGGTGGCCGGGCCTGTTCCCATGGGGCCCGGCCGGGCACAGTCCGAAGAGGCAACGTGGGTCACCCCTCCAATGGGCTCACCACCCATTGCAGGGGCCATAGAGGTCGGGTGCAATGTGAGCTGGGCGGCAGCCGAAGGCAGGGCACTCGGCAGTCCGATCCTCGGCTACAGAAGCTAGCTCTTGGGACGTGGAACGTCACCTCACTGGGGGGGAAGGAGCCTGAGCTAGTGCGCGAAGTGGAGAAGTTTCGGCTGGATATAGTCGGACTCACTTCGACGCACAGCAAGGGCTCTGGAACTACTTCTCTCGAGAGGGACTGGACCCTCTTCCACTCCGGCGTTGTCGACAGTGAGAGGCGACGGGCTGGGGTGGCAATTCTGGTTGCCCGCCGGCTTAAAGCCTGCACGTTGGAGTTCAACCCAGTGGACGAAAGGGTAGCCTCCCTCCGCCTTCAGGTGGGGGGACGGGTCCTGACTGTTGTTTGTGCTTACGCACCAAACAGCAGTTCGGAGTACCCACCCTTTTTGGGTACACTCGAGGGAGTACTGGAAAGTGCTCCCCCGGGTGATTCCCTTGTCCTACTGGGAGACTTCAACGCTCATGTTGGCAATGACAGTGAAACCTGGAGAGGCGTGAATGGGGAGAAAGGCCGCCCGGATCTGAACCAGAGTGGTGTTTTGTTATTGGACTTTTGTGCTCGTCACAATTTGTCCATAACAAACACCATGTTCAAACATAAGGGTGTCCATATGTGCACTTGGCACCAGGACACCCTAGGCCGCAGTTCCATGATCGACTTTGTAGTTGTGTCATCGGATTTGCGGCCTTATGTTTTGGACACTCGAGTGAAGAGAGGGGCGGAGCTTTCTACCGATCACCACCTGGTGGTGAGTTGGCTGCGATGGTGGGGGAGGATGCCGGACCGACCTGGCAGGCCCAAACACATTGTGAGGGTCTGCTGGGAACGTCTGGCAGAGTCTCCTGTCAGAGAAAGTTTCAATTCCCACCTCCGGACGAACTTCGAACATGTCACGAGGGAGGTACTGGACATTGAGTCCGAGTGGACCATGTTCCGCACCTCTATTGTCGAAGCGGCTGATCGGAGCTGTGGCCGCAAGGTAGTTGGTGCCTGTCGGGGCGGCAATCCTAAAACCCCTTGGTGGACACCAGCGGTGAGGGATGCCGTCAAGCTGAAGAAGGAGTCCTATCAGGTCCTTTTGGCTCATAGGACTCCGGAGGCAGTGGACAGGTACCGACAGGCCAAGCGGTGTGCGGCTTCAGCAGTCGCTGAGGCAAAAACTCGGACATGGGAGGAGTTCAGGGAAGCCGTGGAAAACGACTTCCGGACGGTTTCGAAGCGATTCTGGACCACCGTCCGCTGCCTCAGGAAGGGGAAGCAGTGCACTGTCAACACCGTCTATGGTGCGGATGGTGTTCTGCTGACCTCAACTGCGGATGTTGTGCATAGGTGGAAGGAATACTTCGAATACCTCCTCAATCCCACCAACACGTCTTCCTATGAGGAATCAGTGCCTGGAGAATCTGTGGTGGACTCTCCTATTTCTGGTGCTGAGGTCGCTGAGGTAGTTAAAAAGCTCCTCGGTGGCAAGGCCCCGGGGGTGGACGAGACCCGCCCGGAGTTCCTTAAGGTTCTGGATGCTGTGGGGCTGTCTTGGTTGACAAGACTCTGCAGCATCGCGTGGACATCGGGGGCGGTACCTCTGGATTGGCAGACCGGGGTGGTGGTTCCTCTCTTTAAGAAGGGGGACCGGAGGGTGTGTTCCAACTATCGTGGGATCACACTCCTCAGCCTTCCCGGTAAGGTTTATTCAGGTGTACTGGAGAGGAGGCTACGCCGGATAGTCGAACCTCGGATTCAGGAGGAACAGTGTGGTTTTCGTCCTGGTCGTGGAACCGTGGACCAGCTCTATACTCTCGGCAGGGTTCTTGAGGGTGCATGGGAGTGTACCCAACCAGTCTACATGTGCTTTGTGGACATGGAGAAGGCATTCGACCGTGTCCCTCGGGAAGTCCTGTGGGGAGTGCTCAGAGAGTATGGGGTATTGGACTGTGTTATTGTGGCGGTCCGCTCCCTGTACAATCAGTGCCAGAGCTTGGTCCGCATTGCCGGCAGTAAGTCGAACACATTTCCAGTGAGGGTTGGACTCCGCCAAGGCTGTCCTTTGTCACCGATTCTGTTCATAACTTTTATGGACAGAATTTCTAGGCGCAGTCAAGGCGTTGAGGGGTTCCGGTTTGGTGACCGCAGGATTAGGTCTCTGCTTTTTGCAGATGATGTGGTCCTGATGGCTTCATCCGACCGGGATCTTCAGCTCTCACTGGATCGGTTTGCAGCCGAGTGTGAAGCGACCGGAATGAGAATCAGCACCTCCAAGTCCGAGTCCATGGTTCTCGCCCGGAAAAGGGTGGAGTGCCATCTCCGGGTTGGGGAGGATCCCCTGCCCCAAGTGGATGAGTTCAAGTACCTAGGAGTCTTGTTCACGAACGGGGGAAGAGTGGATCGTGAGATCGACAGGCGGATCGGTGCGGCGTCTTCAGTAATGCGGACGTTGTACCGATCCGTTGTGGTGAAGAAGGAGCTGAGCCGGAAGGCAAAGCTCTCAATTTACCGGTCGATCTACGTTCCCATCCTCACCTATGGTCATGAGCTTTGGGTCATGACCAAAAGGATAAGATCACGGTTACAAGCGGCCGAAATTAGTTTCCTCCGCCGTGTGGCGGGGCTCTCCCTTAGAGATAGGGTGAGAAGCTCTGCCATCCGGGAAGAGCTCAAAGTAAAGCCGCTGCTCCTCCACATCGAGAGGAGCCAGATGAGGTGGTTCGGGCATCTGGTCAGGATGCCACCTGAACGTCTCCCTAGGGAGGTGTTTAGGGCACGTCCAACCGGTAGGAGGCCACGGGAAAGACCCAGGACACGTTGGGAAGACTATGTCTCTCGGCTGGCCTGAGAACGCCTCGGGATCCCCCGGGAAGAGCTAGACGAAGTGGCTGGGGAAAGGGAAGGCTGGGTTTCCCTGCTTAGGCTGTTGCCCCCGCGA
The DNA here is from genome assembly GCF_033978795.1 of Nerophis ophidion. NCBI lineage: Eukaryota > Metazoa > Chordata > Actinopteri > Syngnathiformes > Syngnathidae > Nerophis > Nerophis ophidion. The sequence goes on along the minus strand of NC_084615.1, from coordinate 63,251,168 downwards.
CCCGACCTCGGATAAGCGGAAGAAAATGGATGGATTTCTATACATAGAAGTAATCATCTACTTAAAGTGCCCTCTTTGGGGATTGAAATAGAGATCCATCTGGATTCATGAACTCAATTCTAAACATTTCTTCACAAAAAAATAAATCTTTAACATCAAAATTTATGGAACATGTCCACAAAAAATCTAGCTGTCCACACTGAATATTGCATTGTTGCATTTCTTTTCACAGTTTATGAAATTACATTCATGTTTTGTTGAGGTATTATTCAATAAATATATTCATAAAGGATTTTTGAATTGTTGCTATTTTTAGAACATTTTTGAAAAATCTCACGTACCACTTGGTATACTTTCAAGTACCCCTAGGGGTACGCGTACCCCCATTTGAGAACCACTGCTTTATCACACCCAGTGGCATGTCCAGACTGTTTTTTTCAGGGGTGGCACCTAGGTCTGCAGGGGTGGCGCAAAGGACGGGAATTGAAAATATTTTTGATTCTGCCTGGCAATTTGGTTCTTTATTGATTATTTTATTGATTCTTACTTGGATAACAAGATAACAAAAAGGTGAATTAATTAATATGACCTTACAAAGCCACCGGTGAGGTCTTAAAACGCGCATAGCAGAGACAAACTCTTTTGAAAATAATTAAATAAAACATTCTGTAGAATTTAACAAAGAAATATGTGGAAATTACAAAAGATTGTAACATATATAATGTACCGTGCCATGGTTTGTTTAGATTTACAAGGTGGAACTAATATAATGACATAGGCCCTGGGCCTGCAACCCACGGCTCTTTAGCGCCGCTCTAGTGGCTCCCTGGAGCGGTTTCAAAAATGTATGAAAATTAAGAAAAAGATATGGGAAAAATATAATTTTTAGTTTTTATATGGTTTCTGTAGGAGGACAGCCATGACATAATCATTCCTAATTAGGTCAGGTTAGAAAGACCACTGTTTCATATGTTTATGTTTCAATTGTGAGAGTATTTGGCGAGTGTCGTTTTGTCCTACTAATTTCGCCAGTCAATGAATGTATCATATTTGTGTGGACTGTGACGCAACAGTTTGTTTGCATCAGAGGTGCCCAGTAGGTTGATCATGACACACCGGTCGATTGGGGACGGTGTGTCACTTGATCGCGAGGCAAAAAAAAAAAGTAGGTCTATAATTATAAAAACAGGGTCTATAATTTGTAAATTGGTGTTTGTCTCCAGTCTTATAAATTGGTGCAACTTTAGCTTTTTTCATTTTGTTTAGGAATATACCTGTTTGAAATGAAAGGTTACTAATTTACATTAATGGTCCTGATATCTCTTCTATAACCTTATTTATCGTTTCTATATCATTTCCATAAATTCAAAAGTATTGAATAAATAGATAAGTACATAAAAGTATCAACATATATTTTGCTACTGGTACCTGTACCAGTACTAAAATGTATTTTGATATTTTTCAAAACTTTTCTAAGGAAAGGGGACCACAAAAAGTGCATTATTGGCTTTATTCAAACACGTTTCTTATTGCAATTAAAGACATTTTTTTTTGTTAAATATAATGTACATTAGTTTTGGATGACACCACAAATGTAGGTATTGATCCAATACCAAGTAGTTACAGGATCATAGATTCGTCATAATTTAAGTTATTCCTGAGTTCATTAATATAATATGACTTTAAAAAAAAGAAAAAATATTTTGTGACGATAAAAAATATTGATGTATCAACTAGATACACTCAGGTGTAGATTCACCCGTGGCATTTGTTTACATTATGACGCATGATATCTTCCTTTGATGTGTAGTGAAGCATGTTTAGCTATTCCTCATCCTGCAGGGACTGTCTTAATTTGTCATCATGGAGGAGAGGATTAGTGATTGAGAATAAACTAAAACACTGCCGATTACGAGTGGACATTAGCCGCTAACTAGCAAGCCATGTTTTAAAGCACCTCTTGCTGAGGGGCGTTTCAGTGTTCTAGCTTCACTTTTATTGTTAGTTTTTCAGCCAAAATGGGTTCATTGTCCCTTTTCTCTCTGCACACTGTGTCTGCTTGTAAGTACTCTGTGATTGTGCGCTGCCGAACATGCTCTTCTGCTCATAAAACCAACAATGTCATGACGTGACGATGACGCGACGTAATGCCTTGAAAAAAATTTTTATATACGGCGAATTGGTACTTTTCAAACAGAGTGCAGTACCGTTTTTGATTTATTAGTACCACGATACTATACTAGTACCGGTATACCGTACAACATATATTTATACACACATACTGTACATATATAACCTCGACTTGGTGATTTGACAAGTAGCACACCAGTTGAAACGTGTGGGCACCCATGTTTTTTGCCCGTCCTTGTTATCTCATTTTTTTCCACCAAATCTTTTATGTTGTGCGTGAATGCACAGAGGTGAGCTTTGTTTATGTTATTGACTTGTGTTGACAAGCTTTTTTTGTCTTGTTATTGACTTGTGTGGAGTGCTTATCAGGTCTATTTGGTCAGCGCATGACTGCAAGATAATCAATGCTAATATGCTATTTAAGCTAACATAAATATGCCTCATTTGTAGGTATATTTGAGCTAATTTATTCTCCTTTACTTATGTCCTCTGTGTATTTAATTCATATTTGCATGTCTCATGACACATTTATCTGTATGTAATATTGGCTGCATTTCTGATAGTTGTTTGTGTGCGATGTTGTTCCAGACCACAGCAAACGTTACTCAGCTTTCCAAAGATTGTAATACATCCACTAGAAGAAGACAGCCGGCTGTTTTCTTTAACATGGACACACACATCTATACCTTGGGGATTCTACGGCAGTAATTTCCAGGCGTTATGTCACCTTCTGAGAAGCCTCAGTTTTACGAATGTTTTCCAGTGCTGTAGAAATGTGTAGAATGAATTTAAAAATGTATATATTTCTTTCAACAAAGATATTTGTCAGCTTGTGACACATGTTTCTTTCAGCACGGCGTGGTGCCAGGCAGGTGGCTGTTGGAAACAAAACAAAACAAATACCTGTGCAAGCAGATATTCTCAAACATGAACAACAGCGAATCCAAATACCGCACCCGCCTCACAGAAATGAGCTTGCAGTCACTTACAGTTAATATAGACACTTGCATCATGTGTTGCTTTCCTTATAAGACTTATACAAGGCTATTAATTTTTTGCGGCTCTTAGCAGATTAGTTTTTTGTATTTTTGGTCCAATATGGCTCTTTGAACCTTTTAGGTTGTCAACCCCTAACATAGGCTCATAACTTGCAACACAAGATATTCCAAGCCTTCTTTTGATATCATTTTGATGATTATGGCCTTAGAGCTTATGAAAACTTTGAATTGAAAATCGCAGAAAATGCATGGTTTTATAAAAACTGTGATCCATGATCATCAATATTTTAATAAATGAAGGCTTGACATATCTCACGTTGCATGTAAGGAGTTATTACAACTTATTAGTTTTACACTTGAAGTTGAATTGCTGACATAAATGAACTTTTACACGACATTCTCATCTTATGAGCTCCAACTGTATAATATGAGTGAAAATGTTGGAGGAAGAACATGCAACTTGTATCTGACTATACACAATTGAACATAAACCTACCAAAAAAGGAGCATCTATGTGGCAAATTGTTGTAAGCTTTTGACCACAAACTTTTGTCGTTCCTGGCCGAGTGCAGATGTGAGAAGAAATTATTTTCAATTTAACAGGTAATGTTGATTGCCAACGCTAAATTTGCTCATGTGTGTTAATGCTGTCTGTCTAGCGCAAACATTATCGGCGGTATTAGTACCTCATGTATTTACGTCAGATGACTGCTTCAGCCTTGGTTGGGATCGGCGCAGTTCAAAAACGTGACATTCATTGCATGCTGTATGTTCAAATGTTTCAGCATATTTCTCGTATGTGTATGTCTTCTTTTTCAAGATTCAAGATTGTTTATTGTCATATGCACAGTTAAACAGACAGTTTGCCGTAAAATGAAAATCTTACTTTGCTAGTCCACCCTTCAACAAGTCGCACGGTACTTAGCTAAAAATAAAAAATAAAAATAAAAAGTATATACAAGGCACAGTATGTAATATAACATTGCACATTCTGATTGACAGTCAACAGTATAAATATGGAGGTGACCTTGGGTCACAGCAACAGTTAAAGGGGAACATTATCACCAAACCTATGTAAGCGTCAATATATGCCTTGATGGTGCAGAAAAAAGACCATATATTTTTTCAACCGATTTCCGAACTCCTAATGGGTAAATTTTGGCGAATCAAACACCTTTCTGTTCATCGCTCTTTTTGCGATGACGTCAGAACGTGACGTCTCCGAGGTAATACAGCCGCCATTTTCATTTTCAACACATTGCAAACATTGAGTCTCAGCTCTGTTATTTTCCGTTTTTTCAACTATTTTTTGGAACCTTGGAGACATTATGCCTCGCCGGTGTGTTGTCGGAGGGTGTAACAACACTAACAGGGAGGAATTCAAGGTGCACCACTGGCCCAAAGATGCGAAAGTGTCTGCCGCCAGACCCCCATTGAATGTGCCAGAGTGTCTGCATATTTTACCGGTGATGACAGACATGGCACAGAGATGTATGGATAACCTGCAGATGCATTTGCAACGATAAAGTCAATGAAATCACAAAGGTGAGTTTTGTTGATGTTGACTTATGTGCTAATCAGACATATTTGGTCGCGGCGTGACTGCCAGCTAATCGATGCTAACATGCTATGCTAATCGACGCTATCATGCTATTAACCGGCGGTGCTAAAGCAGACATGGCACAGAGATGTATGGATAACCTGCAGATGCATTTGCAACTATATTACGTTTCCTTCCACCCACATTTAATGCGAAAAAAACACTTACCAATCGAAGGATTTAAGTTGCTCCAGTGTCACAAGATGCGAAAGTCTTGATCGTTTGGTCCGCACATTTTACCGGCGATGCTAACGCAGCTATTCGGCCGTGCTTTGGCTATAAATAGCATCAATAGCTATTCGCTCAATAGCTTCAGTTTCTTCTTCAATACTTTCATACTCCAACCATCCGTTTCAATACATGCATAATCTGTTGAATCGCTTAAGCCGCTGAAATCCGAGTCCGAATCCGAGGTAATGTCGCTATATCTTGCTGTGCTATTCGCCATTGTTTGTTTACATTGGCAGCACTGTATGACATCACAGGGAAATGGATAGTAGCATCGCAAATAGCGAAAATCAAGCACTTTAAAGCTTTTTTTAGGGATATTCCGGGACTGGTAAAATTTTGAAAAAAACTTCAAAAAATTAAACAAGCGACTGGGAACTGATTTTTATTGTTTTTAACCCTTTTGAAATTGTGATAATGTTCCCCTTTAAAATGTCTTTAGTGATCAAATGTGAAAGGTGTCTATAGTGATGGTTCACAGTTCGGGGGTGGTCAAGGTAGCTTTCTTCTGTTCAAAAAGACAAAGTAAAGATGGGGGGGGGGAGTAGCTAGCATTCGCAAGTTAGCATTCACAAGCCTGATGGCCTGTGGGTAGAAACTGTTTGTCAGTCTCGTAGTCCTGGATTTCAGGCTCCTGTATGGTCTTGATGAAATAGCAATAGTGACACTTGCCAAGAGACATGTAACCAAATATTAACATTGCTGTATGCATACTTTTGACACAGCAGATTTGGTCACATTTCCAGTAGACCCATAACTTCATGAATGTTTTTTGTGACCAACAAGTGTGTGCTCCAATCATTCCATCACAAAAACACAAGATTTGGAGAAATTATTGGAAACTCAAGACAGCCATGACATTACGTTATAAATGGTAACTGGTTTACACTTGTATAGTGCTTTTCTACCTTCAAGGTACTCAAAGCGCTTTGACACTATTTCCACATTCACCCATTCACACGCACATTCACACACTGATGACGGGAGCTGCCGTGCAAGGCACTAACCACGACCCATCAGGAGCAAGGGTGAAGTGTCTTGCTCAAGGTCACAACGGACGTGACGGGGTTGGTAGGAGGTGGGGATCGAACCAGGAACCCTCAGGTTGCTGGCACGGCCACTCTCCCAACCGCGCCACGCCGTCCCCCTTTTTCTTCACAAGTGTATGTAAACTTTTGACCACGACTGTATTTTCCATTATTTCTTGAGTCTTTTGAATGTTCACGAATTGAATCAAAGTGCAAGCAGAATCTGATTGTTTAGGAACACGGCTTGTAAGACTACTTCTGTCATAATACAGTGTGTGTGTGTGTGTGTGTGTCTGTCTGTGTGTGAATGTGAGCGCCAGCGCTAAACTCCAGCTGAACCGTATTTTGTCTTTTCTTCCGGCAATCCCCTCGCTAACATTACACTGCCGTAGATACAAGACACTGCCGTAGATACAAGGAGGTTGATATTTCCACCGGTTTGTCAGCTGGCCTGACTGATGCTCTTGGATGCCTACAGCTATCCTCAAGGGAGGCGTCACAGTTGGACATGCAGCCATCCCCACAAAACACACACACACACACATACCGCCTCATCTTTTCCTCGGACAAATACAGTACATACATACATACGTACATACATACTGTACATATGAATAAAAGAGACTACCAGTGCGTGGTAAATGTTTAAACTGAATCTGTTCTTTCCTGCTTTTATTTACCTCACAGTCAGGTTGACCACACACACACACACACACATGCACTGACAAAATTGACTTGTCAGCTTCGATCAGACGTGGAACAAAAGGATTCCTGCCAGTTTGAAGCTGACATCATTAATAGGTTTGGGAGGGGGATGCGTTCTGAAGACAAAGGAAGTGCAAGGTCGGGCTGACTTAAAATGCACTTTCATTTTGGCAGCGACGTTTCATTTTTGATTCCAGCCTCTTTACGGCATTTTCTCGCTGCGAGTGACTCTAACTTTCATTATCGAAGGAGAGCAGAGACTTTGTTGTGGAGAGAAGTGTGACATCCATAATGTATTTCCTATTAAAGGATGCCACGCATGGACACACCTGGCCACGTGTCACAGTGGATGGACAGGAAGTGGATGAGAATAAATGAGAGCAGAGGAATAAAAGTTGCCAAGTAACAGACACCAATTCAAAAGATGGGGAGAGCATGAACAGAAAACAGAAGAAAAGAAGAATATCCCGGGTTCAGGGAACCATTGGACATTTCGTCTCACGTGTGACATATGAAATCCATGTTTAAACCAGCTTTCATGGTGCATGGCAGCAGTTTAAACCAATTGCTTTGAACGGTTAAATCTTCCTCTCACCCGTGCCACTTTCCATCCTCATTTTCGCTCCTCTTCTGCATGCCCAGGTACTTTACCCCTTTTTTTTTGACCCCGGATAAAGATGGGAGTCCCTCATCTTGAATGGTTATAACTCTGGTCTATATGCACACAGCCATGACAAATTCATTAGCGCGTAATGCTGCAAGCACTTCCACTCCCTCACTTTCATTCGCCGCTCTTCCGCTGTGTGATTTTGCATTAGGCTAACTCCACTTCCAATCAAGGCGCCATTAAAGTGCACCACTCGCATCCCTACAAAAAACAAGCATTCCCTAAAATCTTTTCTGCGCTGTTGTTCCTTTAGAGCAGGGGTAGGGAACCCTATGGCTCTCGAGCCAGATGTGGCTCTTTTGATGACTGCATCTGGCTCTCGGATAAATCTGAGCTGACGTGGCTTGACATGATAAATAATGAATAATTCCACTTGTAAGTTAAAAATAATGTTCAAAATATATTACATTTTCATGCATTTTTAATCCATCCATCCGTTTTCTACCGCACCTGTTCAAGAAGTTGCGGTATTGGTAAGAAGTTATTTATTTTTCATTGGTTAGTGTGGGGCTTGCCCTCATGGGGGTTCTTCAGACCACCAAACACCGACATGAGCGTCTGTTTCTAGGTTACAATATTTGTTTAATTTTCAATAATTCTCTCAGTTGCTTTTCAGCAATTGTCTTTTTCTCTTTCGTTCTCGCTCGCGCTCTGGTTCCAGCCCCAACCCCGTCTCTCTTCCTGGCTACTGCTTATAACAGAGTGACAGGTGATTAGATAACAAGGCCCAGGTGGGCCGTCTACGCACCTGTCACTGACTTCCAGGCCGGTCCTGGCATACCCCGCTTTGCTGCAGGCCACGTCCCCCTCCACAATTAGCTTCAGAATAACAATGTTATTACAAAGAATAAGAGACCTATTATACACTAAAAAATGTTGGTCTTACTTAAAAATGCACACGTTTAGTTGTGTTCAGTGTAAAAAAAAATATTATATGGCTCTTACGGAAATACATTTTAAAATATTAGGCTTTTTGGCTCTCTCAGCCAAAAATGTTCCCGGCCCCTGCTTTAGATACCTACTGAAATGAGATTTTCTTATTTAAACGGGGATAGCAGGTCCATTCTATGTCATACTTGATCATTTGGCGATATTGCCATATTTTTGCTGAAAGGATTTAGTAAAGAACAGCCACGATAAAGTTTGCAACTTTCGGTGCTAAGAAAAAAGCCCTGCCTCTACTGGATGTCGCAGACGATGACGTCACACGTGTGGGGGCTTCTCACATATTCACATTGTTTTTAATGGGAGCCTCCAACAAAAAGTGCTATTCGGACCGAGAAAACGACAATTTCCCTATTAATTTGAGCGAGGATGAAATATTTGTGTTTGAGGATATTAATAGCGACGGACTAGAAGAAAAAAAAATTTTTTTAAAAATAAGTAAAAAAAAAAAAAAACACGATTGCATTGGGACGTTTTTAGACACATTTACTAGGATAATTCTGGGAAATCCCTTATCTTTCTATTCTGTTGCTAGTGTTTTTGTGAGTTTAATAGTACCTGATAGTCGGAAGGGTGTCTCCACGGGTGTCTTGACGGGCAGTGTCTCAGGGGAGTCGACGGCAGCTATGGACGGCACAAGCTCAGCTTTTCTCCAGTAAGAGCTGACTTTTTAACCAAAATTTTTTCACCGAAACCTGCTAGTTGACATTTGGTAGGGATCCATGTTGGCTTGACTGCGCTCTGATCCATAGCAAAGTTTCACCTCCAGAAATTTTAAACAAGGAATCACCGTGTGTGTGTGTGTGGCTAAAGGCTAAACCTTCCCAACTCCATCTTTCTACTGTGACTTCTCCAATATTAATTGAACAAATTGCAAAAGATTCAGCAACACAGATCTCCAAAATACTGTGTAATTATGCCGTTAAAGCAGACGACTTTTAGCTGTGTGTGTGTGTGCAGCGCTCATATTTCCTTAAAGCCCTGACGTCTTGCGTACACGTCATCATTACACATTGTTTTCAAGACGAAACTCCCGGGAAATTTAAAATTGTAATTAAGTAAACTAAAAAGGCCGTATTGGCATGTGTTGCAATGTTAATATGTCATCATTGATATATAAACTATCAGACTGCGTGGTGGGTAGTAGTGGGTTTCAGTAGGCCTTTGAGGCAGTGGTTCTCAACCTTTTTTCAGGGATGTACCCCCTGTGAACACTTTTTCAATTCAAGTACCCCCTAATCAGAGAAAAGCATTTTTGGTTGAAAAAAAGAGATAAAGAAGTAAAAAAGTAAAATACAGCACTATGTCATCAGTTTCTGATTTATTAAATTGTACAAACTGTATAAAAGTGCAAAATATTGCTCATTTGTAGTGGTCTTTCTTGAACTATTTGGAAAAAAAGATATAAAAATAACTAAAAACAAATAAACAAGTGATTCAATTATAAATAAAGATGTCTACCCATAGAAGTAATCATCAACTTAAAGTGCCATCTTTGGGGATTATAACAGAGATCCATCTGGATTCATGAACTTAATTCCAAACATTTTTTCACAAAAAAAGAAATCTTTAACAACAATATTTATGGAACATGTCCACAAAAAATCTAGCTGTCAACACTGAATATTGCATTGTTGCATTTCTCTTCACAGTTTATGAACTTACATTCATATTTTCTTGAAGTATCATTCAATAAATATATTTATAAAGGATTTTTGAATTGTTGCTATTTTTAGAATATTTTTAAAAAAATCTCACGTAAACTTTGGCCTACCTTCAAGTACCCCCAGGGGTACGCGTACCCCCATTTAAAAAACACTGTTTTAGGGCTCTATTCTCCCATGTGCGTAAGTGGGGAACAAAGCCCTTAATGCACCCCATTCCTCTTTTCTAACATGGCTTTGCCTTCACCTATTTCCACCTCAACCTCTCAATCTCTGTTCTTCTCTTTGTAGTTATTTCATTACATTACCATTTCTATTCTCTTATTAGGATTTTGGTTCGCTGTGTATTTACATCCTTCTCCCACCTTTTTTACATGACCTTTCCTCAGCTCTGAATACATTCCACTTTTTTGCAGCGCACAAACAGACAGCGCCCTTAGGGACGAGTTGGAGAGCTCCGTCTTTGTTTGTGCGCACCTCTAACTAACTCTCCATCTGCGGGAAGCCAAGCCCGCCAGAGCAAGACAGCAAGCTGGCTCAATCCCAGACTCCTTTCCAGTTGGACTCATTTCTTCACCCCTACCCCACAATGCCTCCCTCCTTCCGGGATAAAGCCCTACCCCGGAGGTGGTTGTCAGCTGCCACCAGCCGGTCAGTTACTGCAGACGTCTAAGATAACCATTCATTTTCTTCAAAAAACCTTGAGCTGAAATCTTTTTCAACTCCCATTGGATATTCAATCCTCTCCAAGCCGTATGACCTGAACGTTTATCATTAGACTCAGAATTCACGACCAAAACCCTTCTGGTTCACTTCAATTTCAAACTGCCTGTGGAAGACTCAATGACCATTAAGACGTGTTCCATATTTCACCTCATTAAAGAGGCTTCAAAGAAAGAAGAACTTTTGCATTAAAAATAGTTCAAAAAGTGACTTTCCGTAACAGTATTGCCTTAGGCTGTAGCTTAATGCATGAGAAAAATAGTATGTATTGTTTCATAATATATTCATATGCTATTTAATATGGAACGCGAGGGTGCATTGGGAATCCTGCATGGTACTAAGGTGCACGGTAATACATCATCAAAGCATCTGCCATGCTAAATGTTCTATCTCCTCTGGCTTTGATGGACAATCTCCTTATGGAGTGTGAAAAGAGGTTTTATCACTTACCATTATCAGGCTCAGATTTCCTGTCATGCTCAGTGTCGGTGAGAGACAAGGCAGAGTTGGCGCGGCTCGTCAGGCAAGAGCTCTGCTCAGACTTCAAACCACGCATCCACATGTGCTGCAGGCCATGAGCGAGCGAGGGGTCCACTTCCGGCTCAGTGTCCACATCCGAACCTACGCCCAGGGAGTAGGCGCGGCTGTGGATGTGAGCGGTGGGTCCGGCGCATAAAGCTTCCTCCCCTTCCTCTTGATGATGCTGCTGCTGCTGCTGTGGCTGTTGGTGGATGTAGTCCGGGCTCATCATCTGACCAGCCTTGCAGAAATCTAGATCTAGAGAAGAAAAGATGAAGGGAAACATTAAGAGAATGAAACAGCAAAGATAATCCAAATTTCATTATTAGAGAATTGTGGTAAGTATTATGTTCCAGCAAAAAGACATGTTTTGATACTTTTGACTTACAGCCCATAAAGCACCTGTGGGATGAACTTTCAAAGACATCATCATTGACGTCATACACTTAGGTAAAACGGAATGCATCCTATTTGGGTCCCACATCAACATTAAGAAAGTCAGTGACTTCACTATAAAAGTGGGTGACATTATTATCACCAGGAAAGATGAGATCATCTATCTAGGTTCCATTCTAGAGGCTAATCTTTCCTGTGATAAAATGGTAACCAAGGTAATCAAAAAGGTCAACCAAAGAACGAGATTCCTCTACAGAATCTCCCCTCTGGTCAAGAAAAGCAACTTGAAGATTCTAGCGGGAACTCTCATTCAACCCTTTTTCGATTACGCTTGCACCTCCTGGTACCCCAGCACCTCCAAAACCCTCAAATCTAGACTCCAAACATCCCAGAATAAGCTAGTCCCGTTACATTTAGACCTCCACCCCAGATCACACATCACTCCAACCCACTTCTCCAAAGTGGGCTGGCTCAGGGTGGAGGACAGAGTAAAATAACTTGCACTGAGCCTAGTCTATAAAATCTGCTACACCTCCCTGATACCGAAGTACATGTCAAACTACTTCCTAACGTAAATGACCGCCATAACACGACACCAGGGGGAGTTCCACAAACCACGTAAAACCCAGATTCCGATCTAACAAAGGTATTAACTCATTCTCTTTCTATGCCACATCAATGTGGAATGCACTCCCAACAGGTGTAAAAGTAAGAGCATCTCTATCCTCCTTCAAAACTGCTCTAAAACAACACCTCCAGGCAACTTCAACACTTTACTAACACTCTCCTCCATTCACATCCCATGCTTTTATTTTGTAGCATTTGCGTGCGCTTCCTCTTCAGGCAGCAGACACGAGGAGGAACTTTTTTGAGCTGGCTTAATTGGTAAATTTAGTTAAATTATAATTTCAAAGTGCATTCATTGAACATAAACTCCAAATATTTATGACCTGATATACTCAAATATTTGAGTTTATGAACTCAAAAAATATGCGGCTTACTTATTCGGCTTTACAGTGCAGCTATAATGACCATAAACATTTTTGGGGGGAATTTTGCTTATCGTTCACAATCATTATGAAAGACATAACGACGAATGTATTTTTTCTTTAAGGCATTCTAAATATTAAATAAATGGGATCCAAAGTCTGCTTACTATGGAGCCGATTCTGTCTATAAAGCCCTTAAAAACAACCCAATACCTCCGTTAAGGTTTTATATGAATGCTGTATGTATACATGCAATGTAGTAACAGGCACATTTATAATGACATTTAATATTTACGTATTTTGCTCATTTTAAGCATACACAGCGCATTCATTTCAAAAACACATCACAACATTTGCCTTTTTTAAACAACATCACTGATTAATGCTCACTGCAGACTTCATGACAGCTACCAAACATAATAAAACTTCACTTACTATACAAAGTCTGCTGTCGTTGCCAGGCTTGCTACTGACAGTTTGGTCATGGTTGGATTTTCCTGGGTTTTGGTGTTTTAATTGCTGTCCAGTGCTATTTCTAGTTTTTACTTCCTGTGTTTAGAATCACTTCCTGTCCTGGTACTCTTGTTTTGTCCGCATTTGCTGTTTTGATTGATTGATTGATTGATTGATTGATTGATTGATTGATTGATTGATTGATTGATTGATACTTTTATTAGTAGATTGCACAGTTCAGTACATATTCCGTACAATTGACCACTAAATGGTAACACCCGAATAAGTTTTTCAACTTGTTTAAGTCGGGGCCCATGTTAATCAATTCATGGTACAAATATATACTATCAGCATAATACAGTCATCACACAGGTTAATCATCATAGTATATACATTGAATTATTTACATTATTTACAATCGGGGGATGAGATGAGGAGCTTTGGTTGATATCAGTACTTCAGTCATCAACAATTGCATCAACAGAGAAATGGACATTGAAACAGTGTAGGTCTTACTTGGTAGGATATGTACAGCCAAAAGAGAACATAGTGAGTTCAGATAGCATAAGAACAAGTATATACATTATAAATACATTTGTTTATTTACATTAGGTTATTCATAATCCGGGGACAGGGGATGTGAATGGAGGAGGGTATTAGTAAAGGGTTGAAGTTGCCTGGAGGTGTTGTTTTAGAGCGGTTTTGAAGGTTTGGGATCTGTGTTTTGAAGCACCTTTACTCTCTGTTCCACGCCCTGCCAGCACACCTGATTCTCAGTAATTAGTTATATTTAGTTCCACCTGGGACCCTCCTTCAGTGCTGGATCATTGTACTTTGTAGACTGTTGCTCAGTGTGCTGTTTTTGATTGTTCCCTACTTCCTGTGACTACTGCATTCCGTCCGCTATCTCTGCATCCTTGGGGTCACGCTGCAAACAATGCTCACCAAATCCTGACAGTCATTAGGATGCCGAATGTTAGGATTTTCATGTATTCCCGTTTAGATGACGAATGTCTCGCAAAGAAAAGGGGGGTGGAACCAAGCATCTTTTTGTGTTTTTCTTGCCTATCCCGGGTCTAAATTGGCTGTCAAAGTGTAACAACTTGTCGTATAGGTATTCATCCTTCTACTATCAAGTTGAGAGGCAGTAATAATGATCTAGAATGAAGCTTGACGAGCAAGGAAACAAGGAAGACGCTGATCAGTCGATCATGTCAACACTGCCACGCAAGATTGTGATCACAGCATGGCTACAAATAGTTTGTCTATGTTAGCGCTTAAAACAACAATATCACTAATACTTGGTTAATATTCAAGTCACAAAAGTATTGTTGGTGCTTGTTGGATGTTTATTATCGGGTTTTATGGGCGGAATAGAGGATCTCCCCTTGGCTCAGCTGTAAGGTGACTTTTATTTACGTTTATTAATGAGCTAGAATGTTTTTTTTTTTTTTTAAATACATCCTATGTCATGTATTTTATAGTGATTGTAAACAATAAACAAAATTCCCCAAAAAGTGCAGTTTCACTTTTAGTCATTCTAAATGGTAAGTTCTATCCATCCATTTTCTACCGCATGTCCCTTTTGGGGTTGCGGAGGTTACTGGAGCCTATTTCAGCTGCATTCGGGCGGAAGGCGGCGTACACCCTGGTCAAGTCGCCACCCTTCGCAGAGCCAACACAGATAGACAGACAACATTCACACTCACATTCACACACTAGGGCCCATTTAGTGTTGCCAATAAACCTATCCACAGGTGCATGTCTTTGGTGGTGGGAGGAAGCCGGAATACCCGGAGGGAACCCACGCAGTCACGGGAAGAACATGCAAACTTCACACAGAAAGGTCCTGAGCCCGGTTGAACTCAGGACTACTCAGGACCTTCGTATTGTGAGGCACATGCACTAAGTTGAATCTACTAATTGTATATTTCACACAATTGGCCAATTAAAAAGGAATCCAATCTTACATTTCTAATATCCCGATAAATTGACATGAATGTTACTGAAATGCTGTCATTGTGAGGAGAATAAACGTTTGTCGGTGGAAATCATGGTTTCTGGGGTTGAGGAAATAGCCCCTCCAGATCCAAACAATGTCGATTCGGCCACTTTAAACACCAGCTAAGTCTGAACACAAACTACAAAGCTAACGCTAATCATCCATCCATCCATCCATTTTCTACCGCTTATTCCCTTTCGGGGTTGCGGGGGGCGCTGGCACCTATTTCAGCTACAATCGGGCGGAAGGCGGGGTACACCCTAATCAAGACAACCCATATACCCGAAGTGCATCGTAACACGTAATTAAAAAAAAAAAAATCAGAAAGAATTTGGAGGACAAAAAAACGGATGATAGGGCCTGATGTTGTCTATCATATGGATAATTGGCCAACAAATTACAGCTATTGTCTCAATACTTTTGTTCATGTTGTGCAGTTGTGAAAATCCTTGATTGTTCTTGAACATTTACATTGAAGCTGCATCCTGCTCTGACTGTCTGATGTGTGTTATTGAGCTTGAGATGTATTGAACTGCTGCTCAAACAGAGCAGTGATCTCATCTATATTCTCCTTGGTGGGGTGAAGAGATCAGATAAAGATCAAACCTTATTAATATTGACTCAGACTGAGGGGAAAATTGAGCTTCGCGTTCTTTCAGGTATTATAACGCCCTCCAATCCCAAGAATCAACCCGTTATCTGAGAACATCAGATCTCCTGTGTTAGTCCTCTGGTTACACTTCACTTCAATTCTATTCAATTGAACTTCACACACACACACACACACACACATATATATATATATATATATATATATATATATATATATATATATATATATATATATATATATATATATATATATATATATATATATATATATATATATATATATATATACATATATAATGTATATATATATATATATATATATATTTATATATACATATATATATATATATATATATATATGTGTGTGTGTATGTATATATATATATATATGAATGTATATACACATATATACATATGCATATTTACATACATATATATACACACATATATATATAAATATATACAGTACATATGTAGTACATATATATACATATATATGTATATCTATATTTATATATATATATATATATATATATATATATATACATATATACTGTACATATCCATCCATCCATCCATCCATCCATTTCCTACCGCTTATTCCCTTTGAGGTCGCGGGGGGCGCTGGTGCCTATCTCAGCTACAACCGGGCGGAAGCCGGGGTACACCCTGGATAAGTCGCCACCTCATCACAGGGCCAACACATATAGACGGACAACATTCACACTCACATTCACACACTAGGGACGATTTAGTGTTGCCAATCAACCTATCCCCAGGTGCATGTCTTTGGAAGTGGGAGGAAGCCGGAGTACCCGGAGGAAACCCACGCATTCACAGGGAGGACATGCAAACTCCACACAGAAAGATCCCGAGGCCGGGATTGAACCCTGACTACTCAGGAGCTTCGTATTGTGAGGCGGACGCACTAACCCCTCTTCCACCGTGCCACTGTACACACATATATATATATATATATGTTTACACACGTGTATATACATACATACATATTTATTGGCGCTGCGGTGAGGTGGCGACTTGTCCATGGTGTACGCCGCCTTCCGCACGAATGCAGCTGAGATAGGCTCCAGCACCCCCCATGACCCCAAAAAGGGACAAGTGGTAGGAAATGGATGGATGGATGTATACACACATATATATATACATACACACACATGTGTTGGCCCTGCAATGAGGTGGCGACTTGTCCAGGGTGTACCCCGCCTATCGCCCAAATGCAGCTGATATAGGATCCAGCACACCCCGCTATCCTGAAAATATCCACATATATACATTATATCTCTGAGTGTAGACACAGCTGAGTGAATTGTCTTCCTCGACTGCTTAGTTTACTGTTTGGAATATATAAGTGGAAGTAATGGAGTTGATGTAATTTTAAAGAAATCTAATCGAAATCTAAGTGAGTCTATTGTAGCTATGAGAACTGCAAAGGAAGGGAAAATGTACTCTTCTCTTTCAGTGCTTCCTTAACTTGATGCGATGCTATGCTTTCGACCACAGGCTGCGACCACCATGTCGTCAGTGTTGTAGGTTCCTTCCTGTATTTTAAAATCAAATGTGATCGAGGACACAAATATTGTGTATTTGCTCTACCTAATGCCGACGTTGTTTTGCCAGTCTTTCTGGAAACACTAAAACTGGAGTAGAAGATGTCCATCTTTTTGGCCTATGTTGGGTTCTCAGGTTGTTACAAAATGTGGAGGTCCATGCAAACATAGAACAATGTGTCAGAATTGCAGCACGTGGCTGGTGAATGGACAATGATTGATAAATCAATGTTCCTGGCGGGATACAATGACTGAACAGGACCAGCATTTCATTCCTGTTGACCACTCTGTTTATCGCCAATATGTCCTGCTGTGACTGGTTTATGGGGTCAGGACCAACTGAGGTGCACAACTTTCCTTCAGGAGTTAAACTGGGTCAAATACAGCCATCATTCACTAGAATTGTGCAAGAAACAGCTGCCCTTTAACAATAAAGAACAAATCACCGTACTATTTGCAGGCAACACAAACAAACAAGCCATGTTGACCCTAAAACACACAATAAAAAAAAAAAGACATTTCCCTTTATGATTTTTGTAGTCATTTGCCCTGGACTTATTTAGCACAGCAAATCTATAATCATGTTTTTTAAACAACTTTTACAGAATTTGATTTTGCGCCAAAAACAAAGGTTCCTAATTCGACTCAAGTTCAGTGCTTGATATAACAAGCACATTTACATTTTGTTTGTTCAAGGGTATAATTTCTGCAATGATTGTGAAGGACTTGTTCCACTTGATTATGTTTGATTCGCTCACTTAAACCTCTCCAAACAGCACCATCTTGTTGTCCAGCTGCCATAATTCAAACCGAGGAAGCAAGGTTCTAAATGTAAGACACTCGTGTGATCACTCAACGCAATGAGCAATAATCACATGAAGATTGTTTTTGTCCTAGGTTTCAGCGCACAGACTTATTTAAACGCTTGTGTTTTTTTACAAATGAAAGTTTAAATGGAAGAGCATGTTGATGTAGATTTCACCTCCACTTGCCATATGACAGTAATCGGCCAAAATCTACGCTGTAAAAAAATCAACAGATTTATGAAAAGAGTCGAAATGATTCAAGTACAGTAGTAACTCTGTTTCCATTGGGAATCTGTCACACAAAACCTCATTATACGAAAACAAAATAAAATATCCTTTACAAATAATGTAAATACATTTAATCCACTGTAGACACCCACAAATATTAACACACCACTGTAAATTCGGGATCTTTCTGTGTGGAGTTTGCATGTTCTCCCCGTGAATGCGTGGGTTCCCCTCCGGGTACTCCGGCTTCCTCCCACTTCCAAAGGCATGCACCTGGGGATAGGTTGATTGGCAACACTAAATTGGCCCTAGTGTGTGAATGTGAGTGTGAATGTTGTCTGTCTATCTGTGTTGGCCCTGCGATGAGGTAGCGACTTGTCCAGGGTGTACCCCGCCTTCCGCCCGATTGTAGCTGAGATAGGCGGCAGCGCCCCCCGCGGCCCCAAGAGGGAATAAGCGGTAGGAAATGGATGGATGGATGTAAATTATGTAAAATAACTATCGTTTTAAATGCTGAAATATGTATAAATGAATGCATGAACATGTATCTTTTAGTTTCAGACTTTATTGAAGACTTGTCGGTGAAGAAGGTATTGTTACGTTTGGACCCGGTCTTCTGCCGGTCCTCTCCCCGGTAGGTTTGATGACACATAAGCTGGTTATAAATGAATCCCTGAGACAGAGCTGCTCATTTTGATATTTTATTACCAAAGCCTTGGGAGATCAATCTAGATACAACCTTTCAATCGCATTGCCCAAATTGATCTAATTCTACTCTCCAAGTATCGCCTTTTACTCCCTCTCACCGGCCCACTCCTCTTCCAGAGCGAATTCGCATATCTATTCTCCTTCTCAGCCTGGCAAATTTGTGATAAAAGGGTGTTATTGTTGCTAGTTACATACCACTATCAAGGCCTACGTACGTCCAACACTTAGCTGTTTTAAAATGTGACTAGGATATACAAATATATCTATCTCCGTTAGTAATTAAGAGCCAGGCAGAAGGGGCCAACTTTGTACTTTGCTACCAGTTCTTTTTTTTTTTTTTTATTCAATCAAGTTTCTAACCTTTTTTATCAAAGTGTTGGTACTTGCAACTTTCTATGGCCCCATTGTGCCTTATTTTGTTGCCGTACTTCATCCATCCATCCATCCATTTTCTACCGCTTATTCCCTTTTGGGGTCGCGTGGGGCGCTGGCGCCTATCTCAGCTACAATCGGGCGGAAGGCAGGGTACACCCTGGACAAGTCGCCACCTCATCGCAGGGCCAACACAGATCGAATGACAACATTCACACTCACATTCACACACTAGGGACCATTTAGTGTTGCCAATCAACCTATCCCCAGGTGCATGTTTTTGGAGGTGGGAGGAAGCCGGAGTACCCGGAGGGAACCCACGCATTCACGGGGAGAACATGCAAACTCCACACAGAAAGATCCCGAGCCTGGATTTGAACCCAGGACTGCAGGAACTTTGTATTGTGAGGCAGACGCACTAACCCCTCTGCCACCGTGAAGCCGTACTTAATGAACAAAAAACAAACAAAAAAAAGTGTAGACTGAGCCACCTAGTTTTGACTAGTTTGTTGTGTGTAATGTTTGGCTGTGTTCTGGTTTATGGCGGGAGTTCATTTCAAACATGCATACACTTACAATTAGGGCTGGGCGATATATCGATATATGATATAAATCGCGGGTTTGTCTCTGTGCGATATAGAATACCATGAATTGATTAACGTGGACCCCGACTTAAACATTGAAAAACTTATTCGGGTGTTACCATTTAGTGGTCAATTGTACGGAATATGTACTGAACTGTGCAATCTACTAATAAAAGTATCAATCAATCAATCAAAGAAAATGATTATATCGTAATATTCGAGTATACGTTCTCACGCAGTTGTTTTTAGCTGCGGGCATTACACTACAGGCTCTTCCCACTCCTTGTGTCTCCTTCTCACAGACAAGCAGGCGCACATTCTTACATACGTCACATACTGTCACGTCATACGTCACATACGTATACGCCCTCACCCAGCAGAAAGGTAGCGGCGAGGCTAACGTTAGCTGTGAACATAGCAGGTTGTTGTGAGAGAAAGAAGGTGCGAATCGCGTAACAAATGAAGGAAGAATTAATTCCCAAGAAAAACAGCACGTGGTCCATCGTCTGGCGGTGGTTCGGCTTCAAGTGGGAATATGTCGAATAGACAACTTTAATTTATCATTAGTGGGGCACAAGCTTTGCTACCAAAAAATAGCAGTACTGCTAATATGTAGCATCATTTGAAAAGTCACCTGCTAATAACTTTAATAATTACAGTTAATTGACTTAGTTGTGATTTCCTTCTCTACATGAAAGTTTAAAAGTAGCATATGTTATGAACAAGACTGTTTTAATGTAGTCACATAGGATCACCGTACTGCTGTGATTATATGTATCCAGTGTTCATTCAATCCTAAAGCAAAATACCGAAAAATATATCGTATATCGCGATATGGCCTAAAAAGATTGCGGTATTAAAAACAGGCAATATCGCCCAGCCCTACTTACAATATGATATCACATATTTACAGTTTCTTATTGTCCGAAAAGGAGTAGTAAAAAGCATTGCTTATTCTCACCTACACCTTTTCCTTTTCATAGCATTACTAAATAATTAGTTTACTTTTTGATCTCAATTTGTTCTTCATGTTGTCAATTCGTACTCAATTTAAATACAAAAATATAAATAATAAGGCTATCAGTAATTAGTTGAATAAGTTGTAATTCACATAAAGATTACAATAAAAGATGAGCTCAATTTTAAATTAGGTTTAAAATCTCATCAGGATTCTTCTTTGTACTTTGTAAAGACTCCGAGTTTGAATGGTTTCTTAAACTGGATCATATTAGTACTAAGTTGGACTTATTTGCTGAATCCATTCCATCATTTAATTCCATATACTGACAGACTAAAAGTTGTAAATTTTGTACGTGCATAGACTTGTTTTTTATTAGATTTTTCTCTAAAGTAAGATTTCTCCTCTTTAGTTGAAAATAATTATTGTACTTTCTTTGGTAGTAGGTTATAGTTTGCTTTGTGCAGAATATTAGGTGTTTGCAAATGCACCAAATCATTGAATTTCAACATTTTAGATTCACTAAATAAAGAGTTTGAATATTCTCGATGACCAACATTATGTATTATTCTAACAAAACTTTTCTGCAACACGGTTAGTGAATGAAGTGTACTTGTGTAGTTATTTAACTATATTTCTTTAACTCAGAAATGGTAACACCAGCAAGCAGTAGAGAATACGGAGTGATTTTTGATCCAGAACGCATTTAGCTTTATTCATTATTGACATATGTCTTGCCACTTTTAAATAAGATTTCCAGTTAATTTTATCGTCTACAAACAACAATGTGGTTAATTTTACTCTTACAGACTTTCTCTTCTACTGTTACCAAATATAATTATTTTAATCTTACTCAGTTTCAAGGATAGTCTGTTTTTGTCAAACCATGTATTTAATTGGTTTATTTCATCTGTTATTATTTGTATTAGCCTCTCTGTGTTCTCACCTGAACAAAACACAGTTGCGTCGTCAGCAAAAAAGTACTAACGTTAAGTCCTTTGTATCTTTACAAATGTTGTTTATACAAAGTTTGAAGAGTTTTGGTCCCAGTAATGATTCCTGGGTTACACCCCTAGATATATTTAGCGTTGTGCGCGTATGTATGCCAGGCTTAAGGAACTTAACAATTAGATTACTAAGAGTCGAGGGAGAGGATAATATAACAACTCTTTGTGTGTCAGCTTTCTCACAGTCAGAGGAAGGTAGATCGATCCGTAAATTGGTGGTGTCCATACCAAGGGCAGTATCAGTCTAGATTGATACTAGAGTGATAAGAGCTATATTTTCATTTTCTCAAATTTATGTTTTTTTTTTTAATATATAGTTTGAAACACATAGGTTTCTGGACGCAAGAGGACTGAGAGGGCAAAAAACCCAAACATTAAATAAGAAGTATATAGTTGTTTTTTTTGTTTTTTTAACTTTTGTTTCGGTTTTGAGTAATATTGACTTTGTTTTGCTCAAACAAGTGTATGCAATAAGGCAGTGTTTCCCAACCTTTTTGTATCTGCGGACCGGTCAACGCTAAATAATTTTTCCTGGGGCCGGGGGGGTGTGGGTGTGGGGGTGTGTTGGGGGGGACAGGGGGTCCTTTTCTATTAATTTTTTTTTTTTTCTTTTTCATGAAAAAGGGACGTTTTTGTCAATGAAAAGGGGACATTTTTGTGGTTGGTGCACTAATTGTAAGTGTATATTGTGTTTTTCATGTTGATTTGATAAAATTATTATTATTTTCTTTTTTTATAAAAATGAATGAAAAATTCTTCTGCAGCCCGGCCCGGTTATACTTTATTGCAGTGGTCCCCAACCACCGGGCCGCGCAAATTGGAACATCCTTAAACAAAAGGGAAATTCATTTTTTTCAGCATTTTGCTAGAAAAGAATCAGTTGAGAATTATTTGCTTCATATCAGCATCTGATAGGTGCTGTTTATTTCTCAGTGGTCAGTCTACATGGGATTTATGATTAAAAGAACAAAAAAAAAAAAAAAAAATGTGACAATCATCAAGGATAACCTAAAAGGGGAGGAAAAAGGAAAAGAGACTTACGAATTAAAGGGAAATAGAAATAATTGGGAATTACCACAATCGGTTGATCGTTGTCATCTATTACACTTTTCACCTTTGATGACTAAAGACACTTTAACTGCTGCTGTGACCCAAGGTCACCTCCATATTTGTACTGTTGACTGTCAATCAGAATGTGCAATAATGTTATGTTACTTACTGTGCCTTGTTTATACATTTTTATTTTTTATTTTAGCTAAGTATCGTGTGACTTGTAGAAGGGTTGACTAGCAAAGTAAGATTTTCATTGTACGGCAAACGTTCTGTGTAACTGTGCATATGACAATAAACAATCTTGAATCTTGAATCTTGAATTAAAAATATCACTGGAGGTGTTGTTCCCCTCAACTGTTACTTAGGCAGGTACTAAGTCTGGTGCCCAAATATGAACAGATGTGCTGTCATTGACATTTGAAAGGCTGCTCTAGGGTGCACCTTACCTTATGACAATGATGACATGGGAGTTTATAAAAAAAAATATTTTTGGGTTGCACAGAAACCTAAATAGACAGGTGGCCTTTAAGAGCGCTGGCAAAGTGTGGCAATGACTGATAGCAATCTTGTATTGTTGTATAGCAGGGATCACCAACACGGTGCCCACGGGCACCAGGTAGCCCGTAAGGACCAGATGAGTAGCCCGCAGGCCTGTTCTAAAATAGCTCAAATAGCAGCACTTACCAGTGAGCTGCCTCTATTTTTTAAATTTTATTTATTTACTAGCAAGCTGGTCTCGCTTTGCTCAACATTTTTAATTCTAAGAGACACAAAACTCAAATAGAATTTGAAAATCTAAGAAAATATTTTAAAGACTTGGTCTTCACTTGTTTAGATAAATTCATTTATTTTTTTACTTTGCCTCTTATAACTTTCAGAAAGACAATTTGAGAGAAAAAATACAACCTTAAAAATTATTTTAGGATTTTTAAACACATATACCTTTTTACCTTTTAAATTCCTTCCTCTTCTTTCCTGACAATTTAAATCAATGTTCAAGTAAATATATATTTTTTATTGTGAAGATTAATAAATACATTTCAATTTAATTCTTCATTTTAGCTTCTGTTTTTTCGATGAAGAATATTTGTGAAATATTTCTTCAAATTTATGATTAAAATTTTAAAAAATTATTCTGGGAAATTTAGAAAACCTGTAGAATCAAATTTAATTCCTATTTCAAAGTCTTTTGAATTTCTTTAAAAAAAAAATTGTTCTGGAAAATCTGGAAGTAATAATGATTTGTCTTTGTTAGAAATATGGCTTGGTCCAATTTGTTATACATTCTAACAAAGTGCAGATTGGATTTTAACCTATTTAAAACATGTCATCAAAATTGTAATATTAATCTTAATCAGGAAAAATTACTAATGATGTTCCATGAATTATTATTTTTTTTAAATTTCAAAAAGATTCGAATTAGCTAGTTTTTCTCTTAATTTTTTTCGGTTGAATTTTGAATTTTAAAGAGTCGAAATTGAAGATAAACTATGTTTCAAAATAAAATTTTCATTTTTTTTGTGTGTTTTCTCCTCTTTTAAACCGTTCAATTAACATAATTTATTCTCAACAAAAAAACCTTCCTTAAAAGGAAAAAAAATGTACGATGGAATGACAGACAGAAATACTCATTTTTTTTATATATATAGATTTATTTATTAAAGGTAAATTAAGCAAATTGGCTATTTCTGGCAATTTATTTAAGTGTGTATCAAATGGTAGCCCTTTGTATTAATCAGTACCCAAGAAGTGGCTCTTGGTTTCAAAAAGGTTGGTGACCCCTGTTGTATAGTGACCAATATGGTAAAAATCTATAGTAGGAGGCATTAAAAATATGAACCCCTGAAGCAGTTTGTCAAAACCTGTAGTGGTTACGGATGCCTAATGTTACTTGTTAGCATGGTGGGAGGGTCATGCAGTATAGTGGGAGGTTGGTGTGGCAGAAAGTGCAACTATTGATCACAGTGAACCCTGCACAGCAGCACGCTCCTGATGAGGTACAGCTTCTCTCTTAACACCATACATGACCTGCATAAAGGCCATCCATCACAGCACGCACTGGCCCATTTCTCTTCCTGTCACTGGCAGGGAAGAATTTTTCAGTGTGTATGTGTCAGTGTGACCGTGTGAGTGTGTGTGTGTGTGTGTGTGTGTGTGTGTGTGTGTGTGTGTGTGTGTGTGTGTGTAATGAAGGGTGGTGTTCCACCCCAGGTGAGGCCAGAGAGGTTTGGGGTTGACCCAGTTTAGCTGTGGGAGAGAAATATCACCTCCGTGGAGAAGAGGTAATTGGCTGCCTTCCGACTGTCCTTCTGGCTCATTGTAGACTGCAATAGGTAATACACAAAGGTCCGTTTAATGACCTGTGTGTGCTGGTCTGCGTCTTTGGCCATGTCTACACTAAGTCGTTTAAAGGCCTACTGAAATGAGATTTTCTTATTTAAACGGGGATAGCAGGTCCATTCTACGTGTCATACTTGATCATTTCGCGATATTGCCATATATTTGCTGAAAGGATTTAGTAGAGAACATCCACGATAAAGTTTGCAACTTTCGGTGCTAAGAGAAAAGCTCTGCCTCTACAGGAAGTCACAGACAATGACGTCACATGTTTGATGGCTCCTCACATAATCACATTGATTTTAATGGGAGCCTCCAACAAAAACACCTAATCGGACCGAGAAAACGACAATTTCCCCATTAATTTGAGCGAGGATGAAAGATTCGTGTTTGAGGACATTGATAGCGATGGACTAGAAAAAAAAAAAAAAAGGTCCAAAAAAAAATTTTGGGGGAGACATTTACTAGGATAATTTCGGGAAATCCCTTATCTTTCTATTGTGTTGCTAGTGTTTTAGTGAGTTTAACAGTACCTGATAGTCGGAAGTGTACATCCACGGCCGGGTGTTGACGCGCAGTGTCTCAGGGAAGTCAACGGCAGCTTTATGGGCGGCACAAGCTCAGCTGATATCCGGTAAGAAGCGACTTTTTAACCACAATTTTCTCACCGAAACCTGCTGTTTGACATTCGGTCAGGATCCATGTCCGCTCTGATCCATAGTAAAGTTTCACCTCCGTGAGTTTTAAACAAGGAATCACCGTGTGTTTGTGTGGCTAAAGGCTAAAGCTTCCCAACTCCATCTTTCTACTTTGACTTCTCCAATATTAATTGAACAAATTGTAAAAGATTCAGCAACACAGATGTCCAAAACACTGTGTAATTATGAGGTTCAAGCAGACAAATTTTAGCTGTGTGTGCGCGCAGCGCTCATATTCCTAACAGCCCGTGACGTCAAGCGTAAACGTCATCATTACGCGACGTTTTCAAGAAAAAACTCCCGGGAAATTTAAAATTGCAATTTTGTAAACTAAAAAGGCCGTATTGGCATGTGTTGCAATGTTAATATTTCATCATTGATATATAAACTATCAGACTCCGTGGTGGGTAGTAGTAGGTTTCAGTAGGCCTTAAACCCCTTAAATGAATAATTATTTAGCCTAGGTTCTGTTTCAGCCACACTAAACCAGCGTTTGAGGTCTCCCTACTTGGACAATTTTTTTACACGGCTAAGTGCGCCGTGTATTTCTTGAATCTTTGGCACTTAGCTTTGTATGGACTCATTGATTGTTTACAAACTGAGTTCGGAAAGGAAATGACGCCAGAAAGACCACGCCCACACAGGAAGTGAGGTCAAAAAGAACGCACTACAGCCAGATTCATAATAAGGCGCTTTCGTAACTCGGAGCTAACCACTGGAAATATGGAGGCGAGTCATCCAGACATGCCCGTGTTTCTCCTTCTTCTACAAATCGCACATAAATACCTTAAGAGAAAGTGATTGCAGCTGTTTCGGATACAACACTTCTCATACGGCAAGAGAACTTTCCTTTGTCGAGGTCAGCTGTGATTCTATATAGCGAAAAACTTTGTCCATTTATCGAAGGAGAGTATACGAGAATTGGGGCTCCGGTGGATGTAATAAAAAAGGTAGTGTGTGCTTTGTATTACCTTGCCGTCGAGGGAAAACTATGGAAAACGGCGAATGCTTTTGGACCGGCAAAGCAGACTGTATCAGTTATTGTCCGCCATGTGCACCGCCTGGTACCCCAGCACCTCCAAAACCCTCAAATCTAGACTCCAAACATCCCAGAATAAGCTAGTCCGGTTACTTTTAGACCTCCACCCCAAATCACACCTCAATCCAACCCACTTCTCCAAAGTGGGGCTGGCTCAGGGTGGAGGACAGAGTAAAACAACTTGCACTGAGCCTAGTCTATAAAATCCGCTACACCTCCTTGATACCGAAGTACATGTCAAACTACTTCCTTAACGTAAATGACTGCCATAACCACAACACCAGGGGGAGCTCCACAAACCATTTTATACCCAGATTCCGATCTAACAAAGGTCTTAACTCATTCTCTTTCTATGCCACATTAATGTGGAATGCACTCCCAACAGGTGTAAAAGTAAGTGTATCTCTATCCTCCTTCAAAACCGCTCTAAAACAACACCTCCAGTCAACTTCAACACTTTACTAATACCCTCCTCCATTCACATCCCATCTCCCCGGATTATAAACAACCTAATGTAAATAATCAAATGTACTTCTAATGTATATACTTGTTCTTATGCTATCTGAACTCACTATGTTCTCTGCTGGCTGTACATATCGTACTAAATAAGACCTACACTGTTTCAATGTCCACATTTCTCCGTTGATGCAATTGTTGATGACTGAAGTACTGATATCAACCAAAGCTCCTCATCCCACCCCCCGGATTGTAAATAATGTAAATAATTCAATGTATATACTATGATGATTACTGTGATGACTGTATTATGCTGATAATATATATTTGTACCATGAATTGATTAATGTGGACCCCGACTTAAACAAGTTGAAAAACTTATTAGGGTGTTACCATTTAGTGGTCAATTGTACGGAATATGTACTGAACTGTGCAATCTACTAATAAAAGTATCAATCAATCAATCAATCAATCAATCAATCAATGTATGTCGCGGACTCAACGTCTAGGTCCAGAGTATATAAAGTCACCAAAAACGAATGGACAATGAAGGGGAAGACAAAAGAGTGAGGAGTGTCCTGACCAGATGTCTAGATCCATAGATTGACTGATATAAAATGTTCTTTATCACATTGTTTCTGTCTAATAAAGATTTGATTAATTTATGATGGCTCAGGTGTGATTCACTAAAATAGGGCTCCACACCACACTGGATTCCAGTTAATTGAAATACCACAACACTGTATATATTTTAGATAAGTTACATTTAAGAACTTGCACACAAAGCAACACTGGAGATGACAATGACGTGCGCATTTTCCACGCATGCGTACTAGGTCGCTTTGCGCCGGCGGACGGAGGGTGGCGGCGGTCTTAAACGGTGGCATTGTTGTGTGTGGACACGGTAAATATTAGGTGTGATTTACCCTGGATAACCTTATTCCGCTTAGTGTAAACGGGGCCTTTGTCTGCGTTTCAGTCTCTCCATTCAGCTTATGTGCAGCGGTAAAGGTGTTTTTTTCAGGTAAATACAGGCAAGCTCTGTATGAAATACCTGGCTGGGCTTGGCTGTAGTTGTTCTGTCTTTCCCGGTGTGAGCCAAGCGTGAGGCGCAGCTCGTGCGTGTAGTCAGGCAGGGTTTCACGAGACGTGTAAGAACGGTGGTGGAGGCGGCCATCCTCGCTCTCATCGGACGAACTGGTGTAGGACATCTCCATTTCATGGCGGCCCTTTGACAACGGCTGGTAGGGTTTACTGTCCATCTCCTCCATGGCTTGAAGGGCATCTACTGATCACAGCACAGACACGATGCAGAACACAGCGTCTGTGGGCAGTGGTGAAAAATAGGGAAGGGAGGCAGAGGGATGGACAGGTGTCGGGAAATGGAAGACATAGGAAGAGAAAAATAGCATTTATTGAAAGCGGTATAACAACACAGTATCATCTGCTTGCACCAATTACAGTAGACATTCATAAACAGTATTTGGCCTCTTTCATGTTTCACGCCAAAGGTTAGTTCCGAATCAATACACTCAGGAAAGACAGCACTTATTGAAGAAAACAATGACGGACTAAAGAATATCTGCGATTGTGAGAACAATCATTTATATTGACGGGTGTCCAATAAATCCAAAGAATGTGCTCCGAGTTTGCATGCCCGTCCTTTTCAATAATAAACACAGTGACTCACAACATTCTTAAGTAATGGTGAAACACACAGAGTCCTTGCCCTCCTTATTTGAGTCATCATTAATCATTTAATTCAGCTCCATTTGACTCAGAATATCTAGTTCGTCTTCCCATGACATAAAACTCATCTTCTGCAGAGACCTTAAGAAAAAAAACTAAAAAACTAATGATGAATTGAAGCTGTGAGCAGCATTGAGAAGGACCTTGCACTCCCATGCAACTCGGAGTTCACCTGAGTTGGCGGGCAAGCATTCAGTTCCCAAAGCCCCCACCCACCACCAAAAGTTTCAGGAATGGCAGAGCATGTGGAACGAAGTTACGACTGTTATGATTTTCCACCACAAGGGGGTGATGTTGGTGTTGATATCAATGTCTAATTGTCATTTTACCATGAATTGATTCACTTAGACCCCGACTTAAACAAGTTGAAAAACTTATTCGGGTGTTACCATTTAGTGGTCAATTGTACCGAATAAGTACTGTACTGTTCAATCTACTAATAAAAGTTTCAATCAATCAATCATCAGTTCCCAACCTTAAAGACTATTTTTAGTTTGGAAGGAAATCTAATCATCTAAAGTGAAGTAATGACAGTTTGATGGTTGATGGCGAGGAGCAGTTTTTGCCGCCAGGCTGCCAGTGGGTACCAATAGGGACTGACTCATCCGGCACTTCAGGGTGTGAGTATTCTCATTTGTACCAACTCTGATCAAGATCCGAATTTTTGGAGCCAAATTCTAGATGTCGAAAGTTTTGTGGCGAACAAAAATCAGCTCAAAGTTTGGCGTCATGCCACGCCCACATACTAATTCTCTGCAATTTACCATTTGCAGAGATTTATTTTACCGTATTAGCCTATATGTCTAGTGTCTGTCGTTTTTACCACAACTCATTTGAGTCAAAGTCCCGAGGAGGAGTTCTTTAAAGTATGACAATGTCTTTGGCCTAGAAAATGGCCGACGGAAACCAAGATGACCGACTTCAGATTTGTTTTCAAATATGGGTTCTTCAGACTTTTAAATGCCTCTTGTCATAATAAACACCAGCTGAAATTTTGGTGACGATATGTAAATTTGGGGCAAGGAGGGGAACAATTTCTCCAATTTTAAAGGTGGCGCTAGGAGGCCGGTGTTCTAAGTTCAGGTTCGGGAACCCTTAAAATATCGGATTTTTCTCCAAACCGGACATGCTTGCAAAATTTGGTGGGTGTTCGTGGCTGTTAAGGCCCCCAAAAAATGTGATAGAAGTGGGAGCATGATTATAACAAAACAATTTCGATATTTCTTAACTTACAATATTCTTAATTTGTTATCATTACTTCTTGCTGTCTTTTTATAAGTAACCCAGCAACTTTCAAGTGTGCCATAAACATTATGCCCTGCCTGCCCTGTAACAACACTTTAGGTAGTCATGTGATACATTTTCACTTCATTTTGTAAAAATCTACCCCATATTGTCATAAAAATCGTGAATGTTTTTAATTAGGCTTTTTACTGATTTATTACTATTCTTACTACTAGTCTCACTATATTATGTTTTTGATAAAATATTATATATACATAAATGGGTTGTATTTGTATAGCGCTTTTCTACCTTCAAGGTACTCAAAGCGCTTTGACACTACTTCCACATTTACCCATTCACACACACATTCACACACTGATGGAAGGAGCTGCCATGCAAGGCGCCAACCAGCACCCATCAGGAGCAAGGGTGAAGTGTCTTGCTCAGGACACAACGGACGTGACGAGGTTGGTTCTAGGTGGGATTTGAACCAGTGACCCTTGGGTTGTGCACGGCCACTCTCCCACTGCGCCACGCCGTCCCAAAAACATGTGTTTTTATATATGTTTTATATACATTTTTTTACAGGACATTAATTTTACAGTTGGGAATGGATTCATATGGCCTCATTCCTGGGTGGATCTGGCGTGAGAGGAGGAGGGGGGGTTAGTCATATTGAAATGCAGTCTGCTGGAAATGATATAGCAACTGACGCTGTGGTCACAAAACTACATTTGAAGATGTTCAAAACTCTACTGCCATGTGGCAGCTTAAGTGGATAGTGCAAGGACCAAATGTGTCTTGTTTCATGTGTCAGGTAAACCGCAAAAAATGGGGCCATATGAATCCCCATCCTACTGTAGTTAGTTCACGGTGTGAACGCCTCAAAGGTGGCATCAATCCTTAGTGCTAGGACTGCATGGCCAAAATAACTTTCATTTCAAAATGAAACTTCAAATGACAACACTTACGAAGAAATAACATTGAATTTACAAAAGATTAAAGTCGCTATAAAAGAAAAAAAAATGCCACTGGAAAATCCAATCATGTGGTGAAAAATTAAAAAAAAAACATTATGCACCAACGGCACATACTCCAAGGATCACAGTGTTCTGCTCACACTAATTATAGAACATATGTATTTGGCCAAATAAAACATTATTGCGTCCATTATTTCTTTTGTGGCTGTTTGTCGGGGCTTTGCGTGCATGGTGGTCGGCTCTGTATGCAACCGCAACTCTATTTGGATTGTACGCTGACTTGTTTGAATGCGCACATCGTGCAATATCGCTTTGCTGAGTGAGCCTTGGATACCTCGGTGCAAGAGCATCTCCTGGTTTCAGGAATGAGCAGAAAGCTGCCTAGAGAATGGCGAGGCCTGCGGGCCATTTCCAGGGTTAAAATGCGCGCCTGTTGGCACCCTGTGGGTGACTGTGGGAGGGGAGGGTACTGGTGTGATAATACATTTCTTTTCCCTAACATTTTGGGGATTTACTGGCGGGCGGCCAATCTACTGTCACCCTCTGTTCCCGACGTCTCACTCACTCTTACTCACTCTCGCATGAGTTCACTGTCTCTATCGTTCGCCCCCTGATGGTTGGCTGACTGTTGGATGTGAAAGTGTTAGATTTGATATGCAGCGCAGCCTGATTTTTAATATACACCTTCACTTAATCATAGCAGCCAACATTTTGTGATTGTGATTACGATTGTATTATTTTGCAGCTTTACTCAGTGCCATGACATCACTTGTTTTTTTTTTTTTTTGTGGGGGGGGGGTTTCTACTGGTATAAAGAAGTGGTCCCCAACCTTTTTGTATCCGCGGCCCAGTCAACGCTTAATATTATGTCCCGCGGCTTTTTTTTTTTTTTCTTTGTCATGAAAAAAGGACGTTTTTGTCATGAAAAAGGGAGGTTTTGTGGTTGTTGCACTAATTGTAAGTGTATATTGTGTTTTTTATGTTGATTTAATAATAAAAAAAAAGATAATAATTTTTTTTTTTAAGAAAAATTAATAAAAAATTCTTCTGCCCGGTGGTTGGGGACCACTGGTGTAAAGCACTTTGTGTTGCAACATGCCTGTGTATGAAACATGCAATATAAATTAAGTCTGATTGATTGCTACAAATTGCAAAAATTATTAAAAAATATGGGTGCATCACTTTTTTTAATTAAATGTAAAAATGTTGTGCATTATGTGATAAACGATTGAAATGTATGCCTTAGTTAAAAAAACAATCAGAATGCACAAACATTTAATTTTCATTAAAATTAGTAACATTATTGATTATAATGAAGAATGTGATTGCAAGACAGTGACGAAAGTTACACCAATGAAATATTACCGATGGTGAGTAATGACGGTGCACTGAAATGTTGGAAGACAAACTCATACAATATGAATTGTTATGTTAATATACCATACTATACATTTTACTACAAATTCACACATACTGGGAATAAATAACACCAATATATATATATATATATATATGGTCAGCACGGTGGGGGAGGGGTTAATGCTTATGCCTCACAATAAAAAGTTCCTGAGTAGTGTTGGGTTCGATCTTTCTGTGTGGAGTTTGCATGTCCTCCCCGTGACTGCGTGGGTTCCCTCCGGGTACTCCAGCTTCCTCCCATTTCAAGACATCGGGATAGGTGGATTGGTAACACTAAATGGGCCCTAGTGTGTCTGTCTACCTGTTTTGGCCCTGTGATGAGGTGGCGAATTGTCCAGGGTTTACCCCGCCTTCCGCCCAAATTAATGGATGGCATTATTCTACTGTTATTACATAATGCTTTGTTACATGCCCTACTACGGGAGTACTGGGAGTTTTACTGGTGAGCTGATCATAATTGGTGGCAGTTTTTCTTGATCTATTCATTTATGTATACATTTTTTGCTGCACCTTGCCTGGGTAACTAATAGGGCTGTGGATTTTTGGGTGTCCCACGATTCAATTCAATATCGATTTTTGGGGTAACGATTTGATAATATATCGATTTTTTCGATTCGATTCTCGATTCAAAAACTATATTTTTCCGATTCAAAAGGATTCTGTAATCATTCAATACATAGGATTTCAGCAGGATCTACCCCAGTCTGCTGACATGCTAGAAGAGTAGTAGATTTTTTTTTAAAAGGCTTTTATAATTGTAAAGGACAATTTTTATCAACTGATTGCAATAATGTAAATTTGTTTTAACCATTTAACGAACCAAAAATATTACTTATTTTATCCCTGTGAAAACATTGGACACAGTGTGTTGTCAAGCTTATGAGATGCGATAAAAGTGTAAGCCACTGTGACACTATTGTTCTTTTTTAATTATTTTTATAAATGTCCAATGATAATGTCAATGAGGGATTTTTAGTCACTGCTATGCTGAAATTATAACTAATATTGATACTGTTGTTGATAATATTAATTTTTGTTTCACTACTTTTGGTTTGTTCCGTGTCGTGTTTGTGTCTCCTCTCAATTGCTCTGTTTATTGCAGTTCTGAGTGTTGCTGGGTCAGGTTTGGTTTTGGAATTGGATTGCATTGTTATGGTATTGCTGTGTAGTGGTTTGTTGGATTGATAAAAAAAAAAATTAAAAAATTAAAATAAAAAAATATCGATTTTTAAAAAAATGAGAATCGATTCTGAATCGCACAACGTATTCAATTCGATTCGTATTCGAATCGATTTTTTCCCACACCCCTAGTAACTACTGTAATGCCATACATTTACTCGCAGATTACAATTGTTACGTCCCTAATGACGATGTTGATGTTAAATATTGGTTTGCGCTACGAACATGACGCTACTACCAAGAATGTAACAGGGCGGATAGTCGGATGCAAAGAAAGACCGGTGGAAGTTTTTTTTTCAAAGAATTTAGGAATCCAGAATCATGGAAACAAAACTTTTGAATGTCTCAGAGTTTATTCAAAAGGCTTTGCGGATTCATGAAAGAAGTTTTAAGTTCGAAGGAAAAGACTGTTCGTGCCACAACTGACACTCTTCCATATGAAATTTGCTATTACACTGTAGTATCTTTCCAGGTGTGCGGAAACTTAATCAGTTGGAGTGCACATTATATATATATATATATATATATATATATATATATATATATATATATATATATATATATATATAACTATATATATATATATATATATATATATATATATATATGTATATATATATATATATATATGTCTTAATTGGATTATCCAGAGTATAGTGCTCGATACTGTGGTAAAGAGCAATATGTATGTGTGGGGAAAAATCACAAGACTACTTCATCTCTACAGAACTGAAGTAGTCTTGTGATTTTTCCCCACACACTAATATATATATATATATATATATATATATATATATATATATATATATATATATATATATATATATATATGTATATATATATATATATATATATATATATATATATATATATAATATATATATATATATATATATATATATATATATATATATATATATATATATATATATATATATATATACATATATATATATTAGGGATGTCCCGATCCAGGTTTTTGCACTTCCGATCCGATACCGATACTGGCCGATACTGGCCTATCCAAGCATGTATTAGAGTTTAAAGTTATTTAGCCTACTTAGTTGTCAGATTCATGCTGAAAATGATTTTAGTACTCTTGATAACAACTAACCAGCTGAATTAGGTGAGTTTGAATAATACACAATAGTTGGTATTCTCTCCTCTCTGAGCTGCTACCTTACCGTGGTAGAGGAGTTTGCGTGTCCCAATGATCCTAGGAGCTATGTTGTCTGGGGGTTTTCATGCCCCCTGGTAGGGTCTCCCAAGACAAACAGGTCCTAGGTGAGTGATCAGACAAAGAGCAGCTCAAAGACTTCTATGGAATTACAACGAAATGAACCCAGATTTCCCTCGCCCGGACGTGGGTCACCGGGGCCCCGCTCTGGAGCCAGGCCCGGAGTTGGGGCACGATGGCGAGCGCCTGGTGGTCGGGCCTGTTCCCATGGGGCCCGGCCGGGCACAGCCCGAAGAGGCAACGTGGGTCATCCCTCCAATGGGCTCACCACTCATAGGAGGGGCCATAGAGGTCGGGTGCATTGTGAGCTGGGCGGCAGCCGAAGGCAGGGCACTTGGCGGTCCGATCCTCGGCTACAGAAGCTAGCTCTTGGGACGTGGAACGTCACCTCACTGGGGGGGAAGGAGCCTGAGCTAGTGCGCGAGGTAGAGAAGTTCCGGCTGGATATAGTCGGACTCACCTCGACGCACAGCAAGGGCTCTGGAACCAGTTCTCTCGAGAGGGACTGGACCCTCTTCCACTCTGGCGTTGCCGGCAGTGAGAGGCGACGGGCTGGGGTGGCAATTCTGGTTGCCCCCCGGCTCAAAGCCTGTACGTTTGAGTTCAACCCAGTGGACGAGAGGGTAGCTTCCCTTCGCCTTCGGGTGGGGGGACGGGTCCTGACTGTTGTTTGTGCTTACGCACCAAACAGCAGTTCAGAATACCCACCCTTTTTGGGTACACTCGAGGGAGTACTGGAAAGTGCTCCTCCGGGTGATTCCCTTGTCCTACTGGGAGACTTCAACGCTCATGTTGGCAACGACAGTGAAACCTGGAGAGGCGTGATTGGGAAGAATGGTCGCCCGGATCTAAACCCGAGTGGTGTTTTGTTATTGGACTTTTGTGCTCGTCACAGTTTGTCGATAACAAACACCATGTTCAAACATAAGGGTGTCCATATGTGCACTTGGCACCAGGACACCCTAGGCCGCGGTTCCATGATCGACTTTGTAGTTGTGTCATCGGATTTGCGGCCTCATGTTTTGGACACTCGGGTGAAGAGAGGGGCGGAGCTTTCTACCGATCACCACCTGGTGGTGAGTTGGCTGCGATGGTGGGGGAGGATGCCGGACAGACCTGGCAGGCCCAAGCGCATTGTGAGGGTCTGCTGGGAACGTCTGGCAGAGTCTCCTGTCAGAGAGAGTTTCAATTCACACCTCCGGGAGAACTTTGAACATGTCACGAGGGAGGTGCGGGACATTGAGTCCGAGTGGACCATGTTCCGAACCTCTATTGTCGAGGCGGCTGATTGGAGCTGTGGCCGCAAGGTTGTTGGTGCCTGTCGTGGCGGTAATCCCAGAACCCGTTGGTGGACACCAGCAGTGAGGGATGCCGTCAAGCTGAAGAAGGAGTCCTACCGGGTTCTTTTGGCTCATAGGACTCCGGAGGCAGTGGACGGGTACCGACGGGCCAAGCGGTGTGCAGCTTTAGCGGTCGCGGAGGCAAAAACTCGCACATGGGAAGAGTTCGGGGAAGCCATGGAAAACGACTTCCGGACGGCTTCGAAGCGATTCTGGACCACCATACGGCGCCTCAGGAAGGGGAAGCAGTGCACTATCAACACCGTGTATGGTGCGGATGGTGTTCTGCTGACTTCGACTGCGGATGTTGTGGATCGGTGGAGGGAATACTTCGAAGACCTCCTCAATCCCACCAACACGTCTTTCTTTGAGGAAGCGGTGCCTGGGGAATCTGTAGTGGACTCTCCTATTTCTGGGGCTGAGGTCGCTGAGGTAGTTAAAAAGCTCCTCGGCGGCAAGGCCCCGGGGGTGGATGAGATCCGCCCGGAGTTCCTTAAGGCTCTGGATGCTGTGGGGCTGTCTTGGTTGACAAGACTCTGCAGCATCGCGTGGACATCGGGGGCGGTACCTCTGGATTGGCAGACCGGGGTGGTGGTTCCTCTCTTTAAGAAGGGGGACCGGAGGGTGTGTTCCAACTATCGTGGGATCACACTCCTCAGCCTTCCCGGTAAGGTTTATTCAGGTGTACTGGAGAGGAGGCTTCGCCGGATAGTCGAACCTCGGATTCAGGAGGAACAGTGTGGTTTTCGTCCTGGTCGTGGAACTGTGGAACAGCTCTATACTCTCGGCAGGGTTCTTGAGGGTGCATGGGAGTTTGCCCAACCAGTCTACATGTGCTTTGTGGACTTGGAGAAGGCATTCGACCGTGTCCCTCGGGAAGTCCTGTGGGGAGTGCTCAGAGAGTATGGGGTATCGGAATGTCTTATTGTGGCAGTCCGCTCCCTGTATGATCAGTGTCAGAGCTTGGTCCGCATTGCTGGCAGTAAGTCGGACACGTTTCCAGTGAAGGTTGGACTCCGCCAAGGCTGTCCTTTGTCACCGATTCTGTTCATAACTTTTATGGACAGAATTTCTAGGCGCAGTCAAGGCGTTGAGGGGTTCCGGTTTGGTGGCCACGGGATTAGGTCTCTGCTTTTTGCAGATGATGTAGTCCTGATGGCTTCATCTGGCCAGGATCTTCAGCTCTCACTGGATCGGTTCGCAGCCGAGTGTGAAGCGACCGGAATGAGAATCAGCACCTCCAAGTCCGAGTCCATGGTTCTGGCCCGGAAAAGGGTGGAGTGCCATCTCCGGGTTGGGGAGGAGACCCTGCCCCAAGTGGAGGAGTTCAAGTACCTAGGAGTCTTGTTCACGAGTGGGGGAAGAGTGGATCGTGAGATCGACAGGCGGATCGGTGCGGCGTCTTCAGTAATGCGGACGTTGTATCGATCCGTTGTGGTGAAGAAGGAGCTGAGCCGGAAGGCAAAGCTCTCAATTTACCGGTCGATCTACGTTCCCATCCTCACCTATGGTCATGAGCTTTGGGTCATGACCGAAAGGATAAGATCACGGGTACAAGCGGCCGAAATGAGTTTCCTCCGCCGGGTGGCGGGGCTCTCCCTTAGAGATAGGGTGAGAAGCTCTGCCATCCGGGAGGAGCTCAACGTAAAGCCGCTGCTCCTCCACATCGAGAGGAGCCAGATGAGGTGGTTCGGGCATCTGGTCAGGATGCCACCCGAACGCCTCCCTAGGGATGTGTTTAGGGCACGTCCAGCTGGTAGGAGGCCACGGGGAAGACCCAGGACACGTTGGAAAGACTATGTCTCCCGGCTGGCCTGGGAACGCCTCGGGATCCCCCGGGAAGAGCTAGACGAAGTGGCTGGAGATAGGGAAGTCTGGGCTTCCCTGCTTAGGCTGCTGCCCCCGCGACCCGACCTCGGATAAGCGGAAGATGATGGATGGATGGATGGAGTTGGTATTCAAGGATAAACACAAAATATCAAAAAGTATACATGACAAACAGAAATGGCATCATTAAACAGTAAAAAAGTGAACAGTATAAAGTGCAAATAATGCTGTAAACATTATTAAAAAAAAGCAAAACACACAAACAACCCTGAGTGGGATAAAATGTCTATAACTCAGCATCAATACTTGCTCTTGAACAAGTGTAATCTTAAAAAAAATATCCACACACTGCCTTCAATTGTTTGCCCCAGTCAGGGGGGGGCAAACAATTGAAGTCCAAGCATAATGGGGAGATTCTTTCTAACAAAGACGAGCACTTCAAGATGCTCAGATGTCAGCCTGCTCCTGTGTTCAACTATGATGAGTGCTAAAAAGCCTCTCACTCGCAAGAGTCATTTAAATGTCTTACAACTTCACCGCCACGCTTGACTTTATCGTGGCATGTTTTGCACTCCACCTCTTCATCTTTTTCGTTTTGTAGGGTAACATAATCCCACACAGCTGACATTTTTACCGTAACTTTTAATTCACACGACCGTCTGAACGGTTAGAACGCAGACCTGTGGATGTATTGAAGGTGTGCTGGAAAATGCGGAACGGAGCTTAGGGAGCAGCAGGAGAGTGGAATGTATTTTTTAAATCGGTGCATTGGAAAACAGTTTTTTAAAAAACTGGATCTGGATCGGCATTTTCCCATGCCAGGCGATACGCATTGTTTGGCAAATATCGGCGGCCGATCCCATCCAAATATCGGATCAGGACAACCCTAATATATATATATATATATATATATATATATATATATATATATATATATATATATATATATATATATATATATGTAGGTGTGGGAAAAAATCACAAGACTACTTCATCTCTACAGATCTGTTTCATGAGGGGTTCCCTCAATCATCAGGAGATTTTAATGGAAGCATTCACATACAATGGTTTATATAGAGCACAGAGTGGGTGGGTACAAGCAGGCGTAGGGTGTGGTGATTGGCTCATGTGTTACCTAGGAGGTGTTTCCGCCTGTGGCGGCATGTTGAAATGATTTCACTGCGCTTGTTGAGGGATGATAGCTCTGGATGATATATAATAAACAGTTTCTCTTTTAAGCATAAGTTGCATCTTTTATTACCACTGTTGTAAGGTGTGCTGGATGCAAGAATTTGCCATGTTATTGAATATTCAACATTATTGTCTTTGAGGTTCCAAATGTGTTTTCTGAGTTCGGTAGAATTCTGCAAAGTCTGGTTTCTAAAGGAGGCGTTGTGATTATTCCATCTTGTTTTGAACGCTCCTTCGGTTAATCCTACGTACGTGTCGGATGTGTTAATGTCCTTGCGTATTACCTTTGCTTGGTAAACGACTGATGTCTGTAAGCACCTTCCGTTGAGAGGGCAATCAGGTTTCTTGCGACAGTTACATTCATTATTGGTTTCAGAGTCGTTTAGTCTGAGGGTAGGCAGTCCTTTTGCAATTACTTTGTTGTGGTTTGAAATGATTTGTTGCATGTTATTCATACAGCTGTAGCTCAATTTAATGTTGTTCTTGTTGAATATTTTTCTTAGGGTGTTGCCTTTGGGGAAGTGTTTGTCGATCAGAGTGAGGAACTTGCGGCCGATGTTGGTTGAGACGTCTTTGCTGAATGGCGGATTGTACCAGATGATGTTGTTTCGTTTTCTGCTCTTTTTTGGTTGGTTTCCTGGGGTGGGTTCATAGGTGAGGGTGAAGTTGTATCCGCTTTCATCAAGTGCTTTCTGGTACGGGGGGGTTGCTTGGTCGAATTCAGCTTTGCTGGATGACAGCATCGATAGCCTTTTATTAATTCCGGTAGGTATTCTTTTCGTGGTGGTGGGTGGGTGGTTGCTGTCGTGGTGCACGTATTGGAGTGTTGTGTTGGGTTTCGTGAATGGTTGGTAGCTGTTATTTCTCAGGTTGAAAGTGACGTCGAGGAAGTTGACGGTTTGCTTGTTGGCTTCAATCGTGATCCGTAGGCCGTTTTCTTTGAAGATTTGGCATATGCGCTTCTTGGTGTTCTCGCTGCTCCTTGGCGAGGCGCGGCACACTGCCAGTCCATCATCACGGTAAATACCAAGGTTCAGGTTGAGGCTAGCAAGCTGGGAGAGAAGGAAACTCCCAACGAGTTCGCACGTTTCTGCTCCGTCAAAACTCCCCATAGTAACGTCAAATGTTGAATTGTTCTTTTTTTGCCATGGTTTACTGTTGTGGATGAGTATGGAGTTCTTTGCGTGGATGATGATGTTTCTTTCGTTGCCTGTGATTGAGTCGTAGTCCGAGGCGAAGTTTAGTGCTTGGGTCAGTAGGTCTTGCGTGATGGAAGGGTAAAATTCTTCGATGTCGAAGGAGATAAAGTTGTGTTGTTGTTTGTCTTGGATGTTGTTGAACCATTTGATTACTGCTGCTGTATTTCTCCATTGGTTGAGTGGTGTTTTGTCCTTGATTTTTGCGTTGATTCTGTCCAGGATTATTTTGCTGATTTTTCCTATTTCGGATTTAGTTGGGTTTATTAGTCGGCATGTTGGGTTATTTGCGAAGTTGGGTTTGTGGTCCTTCAGTGTGATGAAGGCTTCTTTGTTGGCTGTGGCGTCCACCCTGTCCTCAATGTCCAGTTCGGTTGCGATCCGCTTGTTTTCCAGGTGGATGTTCTGCATATGCCAAATCTTCAAAGAAAACGGCCTACGGATCACGATTGAAGCCAACAAGCAAACCGTCAACTTCCTCGACGTCACTTTCAACCTGAGAAATAACAGCTACCAACCATTCACGAAACCCAACACAACACTCCAATACGTGCACCACGACAGCAACCACCCACCCACCACCACGAAAAGAATACCTACCGGAATTAATAAAAGGCTATCGATGCTGTCATCCAGCAAAGCTGAATTCGACCAAGCAACCCCCCCGTACCAGAAAGCACTTGATGAAAGCGGATACAACTTCACCCTCACCTATGAACCCACCCCAGGAAACCAACCAAAAAAGAGCAGAAAACGAAACAACATCATCTGGTACAATCCGCCATTCAGCAAAGACGTCTCAACCAACATCGGCCGCAAGTTCCTCACTCTGATCGACAAACACTTCCCCAAAGGCAACACCCTAAGAAAAATATTCAACAAGAACAACATTAAATTGAGCTACAGCTGTATGAATAACATGCAACAAATCATTTCAAACCACAACAAAGCAATTGCAAAAGGACTGCCTACCCCCAGACTAAACGACTCTGAAACCAATAATGAATGTAACTGTCGCAAGAAACCTGATTGCCCTCTCAACGGAAGGTGCTTACAGACATCAGTCGTTTACCAAGCAAAGGTAATACGCAAGGACATTAACACATCCGACACGTACGTAGGATTAACCGAAGGAGCGTTCAAAACAAGATGGAATAATCACAACGCCTCCTTTAGAAACCAGACTTTGCAGAATTCTACCGAACTCAGCAAACACATTTGGAACCTCAAAGACAATAATGTTGAATATTCAATAACATGGCAAATTCTTGCATCCAGCACACCTTACAACAGTGGTAATAAAAGATGCAACTTATGCTTAAAAGAGAAACTGTTTATTATATATCATCCAGAGCTATCATCCCTCAACAAGCGCAGTGAAATCATTTCAACATGCCGCCACAGGCGGAAACACCTCCTAGGTAACACATGAGCCAATCACCACACCCTACGCCTGCTTGTACCCACCCACTCTGTGCTCTATATAAACCATTGTATGTGAATGCTTCCATTAAAATCTCCTGATGATTGAGGGAACCCCTCATGAAACAGATCTGTAGAGATGAAGTAGTCTTGTGATTTTTTCCCACACCTACATATTGCGCTCTACCACGGTATCGAGCACTATTCTCCGGATAATCCAATCAAGACATATATATATATATATATATATATATATATATATATATATATATATGTTTTATTCCGTCATTGACCAATTAAATATTGTCATTATTCCAAAATGTCCAATAAATGCATCAATTTCAATGTTTTATTACATATTGCACCAAATATTAAAGTGCACCACCCACATTTTATAATAATGACAATGCATATGTAACAGATCATTTAAACAAATGTCTCATAGTTTTTTTACAAAATACATTCAAGAATTGTATTTAAAAAGTGTGTACATTTAATACAAAAAAATTGCGTTATTATATAATGAGGTTAACATTCTACTATTATTACATGATGCTTTGTTAGATGCCCTCCTACTGCCATCCCAGGGAAAGGGAGTACTGGGAGTTTTCCTTGATCATAATTGGCGGCAGTTTTTCTTAATCTATTCATTTATGTATCCAGTTTTTGCTGCACCTTGCCTTGGTAACTACTGTAATGCCATACATTTATTAATAAGCTAGCCTCCTCTGCAGGTGAGTTGAGTAGTTTTATGTATTGCTTTGTGTACTATGTGTCTTATAAGAGTAAGACATTTTATGTATGCGTGTAACATAGTTTCAATGTTTACTGATTACTATGAATATTCCACTAACATCTTACCACAGTTTATTTACCACAGTGTAACAGCATAAACAACATGGTTTGGTACAAATACATCCGACAAAATGAAGACACCCCTCCATGTACTTT
Organism: Nerophis ophidion; assembly: GCF_033978795.1. Lineage (NCBI taxonomy): Eukaryota > Metazoa > Chordata > Actinopteri > Syngnathiformes > Syngnathidae > Nerophis > Nerophis ophidion. Next base: position 63,207,980 of record NC_084615.1, on the reverse strand, counting down.
TGGACACACCTATCTGTACGTTTGGTCACTGTAAACTAGTAAATTCAAGGAGACATCTCACCCCTATGAGACCCTCTCTGTTTCAGTGACAAATGTTCTGCCCAGTCAGTGGCTTGTCAGTAATGACTTCATGGCCCATTGGCCTTAAAGTGAGAGGCTACAGAGGCCCAGGAGTCCCACCCAGCCCATGTTCTAACACCCCCTCGTCCAATAATCTTTAATGAAGATGCGCAGTCAATTATGAGAGAGGGGAGAGAAAAACAACAACACTAAGACAGCACAAGAAAAAAAACTGAAAATGGGAAATGCAGGTATAAAAAACAAAACGACAGTGCAAAGAAGTTACGCCATAGGAAAATAAAAACTTAACGAGATAGCATGTTCAGTCCAGGACTCGCACGCTTGCAGGCAAACATTTTATGTGTTGCCAGCTAATGATAGCCATGTATCTAATAACACTGGCTATCATTTGAAGGGCCCATCCAATGCTGACAACAATTGGCACTTGTCTCACCCCAAAATAGACAAAGTGGTCATTTTAAGCATGTTTTGTAATGAGTTTGCTCCATAATGTGAAAGGGCCTGCATCCACCTGCTGTTGTCTCCTAGAAGAACTGGAGGAAATGTCATATCAAGTAGTATGTATTTTGGTAATACCTTCATCCAGAATCACAATATTTATTTATTTTTTACAGAATTTGAAGGAATTATCAAATATGGCTGCCAGATGCGTCCTAGTAGGCTGTTGGAATACAACTTAAGTTGGGGGCGGCCTTGAAACATTCTCAAATTATGGGAATAGGAGGAACCTCTCCAGTCAAATCAATCGTGTGCAAAATAGGACAGACCACTCAAGAGGATTCTAATTTGCAGAGATCATTTTCATGATTCTGACCTAGAATTAGTTGTTATTTTTGCTTGGAATTTGGATGTAGAAAAAAATTAATACTCTAACCCAGTGGTTCTCAACCTTTTTTTCAGTGATGTACCCCCTGTGAAAATGTTTTTAATTCAAGTACCCCTTAGTCAGAGCAAAGCATTTGTGGTTGAAAAAAAGAGATAACGAAGTAAAATACAGCACTATGTCATCAGTTTCTGATTAATTAAATTGTATAACAGTGCAAAATATTGCTCATTTGTAGTGGTCTTTCTTGAACTATTTGGAAAAAATATATACAAATAACTAAAAACTTGTTGAAAAATAAACAAGTGATTCAATTATAAATAAAGATTTCCACACATAAAGTGCCCTCTTTGGGGATTGTAATAGAGATCCATCTGGATTCATGAACTTAATTCTAAACATTTCTTCACAAAAAAAGAAATCTTTGACATCATTTATGGAACATGTCCAAAAAAAATCTAACTGTCAACATTAAATATTCCATTTCTTTTTACAGTTTATGAACTTACATTCATATTTTGTTGAAGTATCATTAAATAAACATATTTATAAAGGATTTTTGAATTGTTGCTATTTTTAGAATATCTTTAAAAAAATCTCACGTACTCCGTGGCATATCTTCAAGTACGCCCAGGGGTACGCGTACCCCCATTTGAGAACCACCACCCTAGCCAAAAGTGATCCTGAAAATCAGGAGCATCATCGAGGGGAGAAAGACTGAATCAGAATCTGCGGGGAAAAAAGAGAAATAAGAGCAGGCTTGGCGATCAAAAGCAACAGAAAAAGGTGAACTGCTAATATTCCATTTTGAGTCCCCTTCTACTGATTTTCCTTAAAATGCTTGAGGAAATGCTAAAAGAGCATTAGAAAACGCAGGCCATGATGTCTATGGAAGAGGATATGGAAGAGCAAGGAAGTCCATGAATGGAAATGAAATTTATTTTTTGCTCATTATGTTAGCCATATCAGTATTGAAGTAATCATGAAGAAGGGCGACACAATTTAAATGAAATGATCAAAATGATAGTTCTACGTTATTTTATTCACACTGTCTCTGTGGAGAAATGGGCTCCAGTTATGTAGAAGACACCAAGGGGGAATGGCAGATCAAGTCTGGCAATGAAAAGAGGGCGTTCCAAGTACATTCAGCTATCTACCCATTATTTAAAAACTAATTGCCAGATTAAATATTAGGAGCAAAAAACATGTATAGAACTTAGAACTGACATTTTGGTCATATGGACGCTATGGGTCCTTCAATCAATCAATCAATGTTTACTTATATAGCCCTAAATCACTAGTGTCTCAAAGGGCTGCACAAACCACTACGACATCCTCGGTAGGCCCACATAAGGGCAGGGAAAACTCACACCCAGTGGGACATCGGTGACAATAATGACCCAGTGGGACGTCGGTGACAATGATGACTATGAGAACCGTAAATGATAAATGATAAATGGGTTGTACTTGTATAGCGCTTTTCTACCTTCAAGGTACTCAAAGCGCTTTGACACTACTTCCACATTTACCCATTCACACACACATTCACACACTGATGGAGGGAGCTGCCATGCAAGGCGCCAACCAGCACCCATCAGGAGCAAGGGTGAAGTGTCTTGCTCAGGACACAACGGACGTGACAAGGTTGGTTATAGGTGGGATTTGAACCAGTGACCCTCGGGTTGCGCACGGCCACTCTCCCACTGCGCCACGCCGTCCCATAAAAGTACCAGTGGAGTGGAAAAACAGTTGACTTTAATTGTGTTTAATTAACTGTAATTGTGTTTCACTGTATCCATTAAACAACATCCAATTGTAGTTAATAACCGCAAAGTATCTGAAAATACTTTCTAATCATTACAAAATTCTTCAAATTCTGTCAGCCATTTTTGAATATTCCATTCCGAACGTCTTCGGTAATTTCCATAAATTGAGGTCACTGGTGTAACACTTCTGCATGCTGACCATAGTATCAGATCAGCCATACTGGAAATAGGCCAAAAATTAGAGAGAGATGGGCTGTCTATCATTCACAATCCCGGTAAGACATTAGTATGGGGAACATATTCTAAGTAAAAAATACTTAATTTAGAGTTATTTGGACACTAGGGGAACATACAAGGGTTAGGGTTAGGGTCAGGGTTACTAATAAGCAATAATTTTGAGGTTATTGGGGGATGACTCTTAGTTAATGTCTTACTCGTTGTATAATAAGGCCATGCAGAATAAGGCATCAATAAGTACATAATAACTACTAATTAAGAGCCAATATAGATAGATAGTACTTTATTTATTCCGTCAGGAGAGTTCCTTCAGGAAAATTAAAATTTTCAGGACAATCCCATTCAAGATCAGACAAACATTACAGGGAGACAGAACAGGAATATGTTACTAATTTGCATGTTAATAGGAAAATAATTAATGGTGAAAATGTTCCCCATAGCCCTGCGACCTGCCTATCGCCTGAATGCAGCTGAGATAGGCTCCAGCGACCCCCCCCATCCGACCCCAAAAGGGACAAGCGGTAGAAAATGGATGGATGGATGTTCAACATACTAAAGTGTTACCACAATCCGTATATAAATGTTTTTCTTTTCTTTTCATCCCTTCTAAGTCGTGAATAAATAAATACATAAAAAGTCTGTGTGGAGAGAGGGAGCCGGCGAACGAGCAGCGGGGCAAGGCACGCTGGAGCCCGGCCCAAGATGGCGGCAAGGAGGCGGAGACGACGACCGAGCGGCGAGGCGGGGCATGCCGGGAGCGACACTACGAGCGAGATCAGGTGCGTGGCTCGCACACCGAGAAACAATCAACTTATCTCCTCACAGTGTATAAAAGGGGAGAAGGAGGAGAGATCGGGGCGGAAGGAGTAGGAGAGCCGGCAGCAGCGACTGAGAAACACTAGTGCCCAAGAGCAGACGACGACGACGGCGGCTGAAAAGCAGACCGTGAACGCGCAGTGGAGGAAGGAGCTGAAAAGCGACCCGACCTACACTAAAACTTAATGAAAAATAAAGAAGTCAAACATGCTCAAGCGATGTCTTTCCTGAGTGGTCCATGGCACCCGAGCGACAACAGTAAAATTGGTTCGCAGATGGCGCCCAACCTGGCTGGACCACCGGAGGCGGGGGAAGACGATCTCCTGTGGGGTCTCGTCGGCGCGTTCACGCAGCTGGCAGCGAGCAGCCATCAGAATTGCCGGCTCCTGCTGGCATTGGCGGACTAGACGGGGTGGGAGGGTACGAATGGCCCCCCCGAAGACAAGAAGGCAGACGGCAGTGCAGATGAGGCGCCCCCTGGAGATGCACAGCCGGTGAAGCGTGCAGCAGAAGAAGAAGAAGAAGAAGAAGAAGAAGAAGTCAAAGAGGACGAAGAAGAAGTCAAAGAGGACGAAGAAGCTGAAGTACAACCACAAGACGAAGAGGTGTCAGAGGAAGAGCACAGCAATGAGGCCTTGGCTGAAGTGTCACACCAGGAAGGCTGTGCTGGTGAGGCTGCGGTGGCATCTGCAGACCAGCAGGGCGAGCGGTCTGCTAAAGAGAGGGAGGAGAAGATGAGAAAACAAGAAGAAGAAGAGCGGGAGGGACTGGTAGAGGAAAAGAGGAGAAAAGAAAAAGAACATGATGATGATGATGAAAAAAAGAACATGATGATGAAGATGGTGATGATGATGAAGAAGAACATGGTGATGATGATGGTGAAGAAGAGCATGATGATGATGAATCAGAACATGATGACGATGGGGAGGAACGTGATGGTGATGTGAAGACGAGGAAGACACGGAGGACGGAGACAAGGAAGGGGATGAAGAAAAAGACAAAGAAATGGTTGTGGCTGACTCGCAAAGTGAAGAGGACCACACAATGCCAGCAGAGGGCGAGATGCTACTTCACCACCAGAGGAAGAAGACAATATGGAAGAAGAGGAAATGGCTGTGGTTGACTCACAAACTGAAGAGGACTCCACAACGCCATCAGAGGGCGAGGATGCTACTTCACCACCACAGGAAGAAATAGAACAGGCGACAAAGAAAAAGAATGGCGGCACAGGTGGTCGTGGCCTTCTTCACTTCCCGTTCTCGGAAAAAAAGGGGGAGGAGTAGGCTCAGCCGGTTGGAAGCCCGGCTTGCGTCTGGCGATGGAGGACTGTGCAAAGGAGGATGTGGCGAAAGAGCAGCGGGGCAGGGCACGCTGGAGCCCGGCCCAAGATGGCGGCGAGGAGGCAGAGAATGCGGCTGAGTGGAGAGGCGGGGCGTGCCGGGAGCGACGCTACGAGCGAAATCAGGTGCGTGGCTCGCACACCGGGACACTATTAACTCATCTCCTCATGATGTATAAAAGGGGAGAAAGAGGAGAGATCGGGGCGGAAGGAGAAGAGCCCACAGCAGCGAACGAGATGCAGAAGCAAAGAGAAGAGCAAGTATGACAGAGACGCGGCCAACCGAGCGACACGAAGGAGCGAGCAGCAGGAGCGGCGACGCCGCAAAATACTTCCTTGAAAGTAAAATAAACAAGAGTCAAACCTGCTTAAGCATGTCCTTCCTGAGTGGTCCATGGAACCCGAACGACGATAGTAAAAGTCGTTCACAGTCTGCTAACAATATAGTCCATGGGGGCTCTCTATTTCGCCCACAAAACCCTCTAAATAACTATATAAAACCAGCCAATAATACTTTATATACACATCGTAACCTGAATATTAACCAAATACTGTATTAGCGATGTTATGTAAGCGCTAACGCAGACAAACTATTTTTAGCGGCGGATTGATAACACACAGCTAAGTGGTCCTCTGCTGCTTTACTGCGAGCCAGCAGCAATATCCTGCTGCTCCCGCATCATTGCATCTTGGCTCGTTAAAGTTATTCTAGATTACAAATCATGCCTAACATTAGGAGGATTTATCCATAAATCTGTATGTTGTTCATCCGTGACATTCAACACACAAGTTATGGTATGGGCAGGTGTATGTTATGTACAACGAACGCAAGTCCATTTTATCGATGGTATTTTGAACGCACGGGGATACCCTAAACGAGATCCTGGGGCCCATTGATTGATTGATTGATTGAAACTTGTATTAGTAGTTTACACAGTACAGTACATATTCCGTACAATTGACCACTAAATGGTAACACCCGAATACGTTTTTCAACTTGTTTATGTCGGGGTCCACGCTAATCAATTCATGGTAAGTGGCATTGTTGTGCTACTCACTCAAGACCATCACCTCATGTTGCACCATGACAATGCACGGCCCCAGGTTGCAAGAATCTGTTCACAGTTCCCGGAAGCTGGAAACATTCCAGTTCTCTCATGGCCAGCATACTCACCGGACATGTCACCCATTGAGCATGTTTGGGATGCTGTGGATCTGCGTATACGACAGCATGTTCCAGTTCCTGCCAATATCCAGCAACTTCGCACAGCTATTGAAGAGGAGTGGACCAACATTGCACGGGTCACAATCAACAACCTGATCAACTCTATGCGAAGGAGATGTGTTGCACTGTGTGTTGGGTTGGGGGAACTCGCCAATATGCTGTCATTGAACCTATTTGTGCCAACACACACAAAACACACACACACACACTCCCTTTTTTTTGCCACACAGCATAGCGCTGTTTAAAATGTAACCGTAATTTTTTTGTGGGGTTCCTATCCTCATTCTAGCTGGCAAGTACAGAAGACACAGACATCAGTGTGGATCTATGTAACTTTAGTTTCAACAACACCTGCGACCTACGTTAACAACTTACACAATAAACGTAACTGCGCCATAGCGTACACACCGTTCCCAGTCCTTTGACAATTGCTGTTTCTAAGAAATAAAAGTGTACATAAACATACTAAAATAAGACCACAACAACGATCATTTTGAACCAAAATAAAAAATGCAGTATTTAAAACAGAGGTCTTAAACTCAATTTGCCTGGGGGCTACTTGACGCAGATTCTGTGTGAGGCTGGGCCGCGAGAAAAGATTTCTTAAAAAATATATTTTGTCTTTATTATGTCTTTCTTTTTATTTTCAACTCAAAATAAAATCAAAATATACATAAACAAAAAGAGAGTCAAGAAATGTGAGGCAATGCAAATTAAATTAAAAAAAATAAATAACTGTTTGAATTGGTCCAGGTTATCAGGGACTGTTATTACTGACGGACAGGTGTCGCGGTGTGACTGAAGCCAGGCACGTAAGAAAATCCTCGTCTCTATCGCAACGTCTCTGTCGCTTTCACTCATTTGCCGCTTTTCCACTAACGCAGGGGTAGCCAACCCAGAACGTTGACAGAGCAATTTTGGACCCAAATAACATAACGCTGTCAAACGCCAATCATATAAAACTCTCGGACCACACTAACATTAAACTTTCAAATTAAGGTGTGGGCCAAAAAATAACGTCTCGCGGGCCGCATTTGAGGGTTTGCTGGGAACGTCTGGCAGAGTCTCCAGTCAGAGAAAGTTTCAATTCCCAACTCCGGAGGAACTTTGAACATGTCACGAGGGAGGTGCTGGACATTGAGTCCGAGTGGACCATGTTCCGCACCTCTATTGTCGAGGCGGCTGATCGGAGCTGTGGCCGCAAGGTAGTTGGTGCTTGTCGTGGCGGTAATCCTAGAACCCGCTGGTGGACACCAGCGGTGAGGGATGCCGTCAAGCTGAAGAAGGAGTCCTACCGGGTTCTTTTGGCTCATAGGACTCCAGAGGCAGTGGACAGGTACCGACAGGCCATGCGGTGTGCAGCTTCGGCGGTCACAGAGGCAAAAACTCGGACATGGGAAGAGTTTGGGGAAGCCATGGAAAATGACTTCCGGATGGCTTCGAAGCGATTCTGGACCACCATCCGCCGCATCAGGAAGGGGAAGCAGTGCACTGTCAACACCGTGTATGGTGCGGATGGTGTTCTGCTGACCTCAACTGCGGATGTTGTGGATAGGTGGAAGGAATACTTTGAAGATCTCCTCAATCCCACCAACACGTCTTCCTATGAGGAAGCAGTGCCTGGGGAATCTGTGGTGGACTCTCCTATTTCTGGGGCTGAGGTTGCTGAGGTAGTTAAAAAGCTCCTCGGTGGCAAGGCCCCAGGGGTGGATGAGATCCGCCCGGAGTTCCTTAAGGCTCTGGATGCTGTGGGGCTGTCTTGGTTGACAAGACTCTGCAGCATCGCGTGGACATCGGGGGCGGTACCTCTGGATTGGCAGACCGGGGTGGTGGTCCCTCTCTTTAAGAAGGGGGACCGGAGGGTGTGTTCCAACTATCGTGGGATCACACTCCTCAGCCTTCCTGGTAAGGTTTATTCAGGTGTACTGGAGAGGAGACTACGCCGGATAGTCGAACCTCGGATTCAGGAGGAACAGTGTGGTTTTCGTCCTGGTCGTGGAACTGTGGACCAGCTCTATACTCTCGGCAGGGTTCTTGAGGGTGCATGGGAGTTTGCCCAACCAGTCTACATGTGCTTTGTGGACTTGGAGAAGGCATTCGACCGTGTCCCTCGGGAAGTCCTGTGGGGAGTGCTCAGAGAGTATGGGGTATCGGACTGTCTTATTATGGCAGTCCGATCCCTGTACGATCAGTGTCAGAGCTTGGTCCGCATTGCTGGCAGTAAGTCGGACACGTTTCCAGTGAGGGTTGGACTCCGCCAAGGTTGCCCTTTGTCACCGATTCTGTTCATAACTTTTATGGACAGAATTTCTAGGCGCAGTCAAGGCATTGAGGGGTTCCGGTTTGGTGGCCGCGGGATTAGGTCTCTGCTTTTTGCAGACGATGTGGTCCTGTTGGCTTCATTTTGCCAGGATCTTCAGCTCTCACTGGATTGGTTCGCAGCCGAGTGTGAAGCGGCCGGAATGAGAATCAGCACCTCCAAATCCGAGTCCATGGTTCTCTCCCGGAAAAGGGTGGAGTGCCATCTCCGGGTTGGGGAGGAGACCCTGCCCCAAGTGGAGGAGTTCAAGTACCTAGGAGTCTTGTTCACGAGTGGGGGAAGAGTGGATCGTGAGATCGACAGGCGGATCGGTGCGGCGTCTTCAGTAATGCGAACGTTGTACCGATCTGTTGTGGTGAAGAAGGAGCTGAGCCGGAAGGCAAAGCTCTCAATTTACCGGTCGATCTACGTTCCCATCCTCACCCATGGTCATGAGCTTTGGGTCATGACCGAAAGGATAAGATCACGGGTACAAGCGGCCGAAATGAGTTTCCTCCGCCGTGTGGCGGGGCTCTCCCTTAGAGATAGGGTGAGAAGCTCTGCCATCCGGGAGGAACTCAAAGTAAAGCCGCTGCTCCTTCACATCGAGAGGAGCCAGATGAGGTGGTTCGGGCATCTGGTCAGGATGCCACCCGAACGCCTCCCGAGGGAGGTGTTTAGGGCACGTCCAACCGGTAGGAGGCCACGGGGAAGACCCAGGACACGTTGGGAAGACTATGTCTCTCGGCTGGCCTGGGAACGCCTCGGGATCCCCCGGGAAGAGCTAAACGAAGTGGCTGGGGAGAGGGAAGTCTGGGCTTCCCCGCTTAGGCTGCTGCCCCTGCGACCCGACCTCGGATAAGCGGAAAAAGATGGATGGATGGATGGAATTGCCGCATTTGACTCGCGGGCCGCGTGTCTGAGACCCCTGATTTACAATATGATCAGAAACAATCAGGGACACGTACGTCAGTTTGTTAAAGCAATAATTACAACAAGCTTCAGGTAACAGACTGAACAACACATTGACATCCCATAACACAACAATATGAAGTAATAATAATAAATATTAGGGGGATGTTAACCACTACTACCTGGTTTACATCCCTGATGGCCTTCGTAAAGTTTTGTAATCCATCAGAAATATCAAGCAGCTGAAATGCACCAAACATGTTCAGTAATAGATTTAAATGGGTATCATATTTAATTGAGTAATTGAGTAGTCCTAAATTCAATCCTGCGCCCGGGATCTTTCTGTGTGGAGTTTGCATGTTCTCCCTGTGATTGTGTGGGTTCCCGCCGGGTACTTTGGCTTCCTCTCATCTCCAAAGACATGCACCTGGGGATAGGTTAATTGGCAACACTAAATTGGCCCTAGTGTGTAAATGTGACTGTGAATGTTGTCTGTCTATCTGTGTTGGCCCTGTAATGAGGGGATGAGGTGGCGACTTGTCCAGGGTGTACACCGTGTGATAGCAAAATTACTTATACTTGTTTAAATAGATGATGTTCTTTGAACTGGGTACCAAAGGTTGTTTATCAGGTTTAGGAATGTGACACTTAGCAAGAGATCTATTATCTGATCAAGCTCTGTCTCCTGTGTCTTTGATCTAACATGTGGATTTTCGTTGACCTGGGCATATGTGTCATTTATTCTTGACCCCCAACAGAGCTAAATTGCCCCCCCCACCCCCCCACCCCTTCTGGGCAAACGACACCCTCTCCTTCTTCACAGGACTTTGGGTATTCATTCCACTGGTGTACTGTATGTAAATGAGCATGGAGGGTGGGACTTCTGAGAATGTATAATTGTCATGTCTAATTCTAAAGGGGTTAGAACAAGCTGGAACGAACGGATGTGTCGTTCTGGTTCGGTCTCGCTTTGCAAAGTTTGTTATTATTTGTTTGTTACTTTAACAAATCATTTTAAAGCTATTTGTCACTAAAGGATCGTCTTTAAGAAATTTCCACGACAACCGCCTACCGCCCCAATGCAGCTAAGATAGGCTCCAGCGACCCCCCCGCAACCCCAAAAGGGACAAGCGGTAGAAAATGGATGGATGGATATTTAATTGTGTGTAATGGATAGACATGTTTTATAGTGTCCACATAGTTTATTGGGAAAGTTGTGTGTTTTATACCACACGTTTCAATTTGCTGTGCTCTTTTTTGATTAATCAAACCATGGGTGGTAAAGGTTATCTGAATGGCACCTATATGTTGCTTCTATGCACCAGATCGCTGACTCTGACGTAGTTTGAGGACCATCCAATATATCAAGAAGGCACAATGAAAAACAGAAAATCAGCTACATTTCTTGGATATGCACCCTGTACCCCTAATGTAAAAACATCACTGTAAATATGCCATGTTTGAAGTCTTTTAAGCCTATTTCCTGCAGATATAATGTTTCTAAATGGAGCTTGAGAGGGTCATTGCTCATAGAGACAAAGTGCTATGGTATTGACCTCTTCAGAGAGTCCTGTAGTCCATACATCAAAGCCATTACAGTTTGCCTGCTCAATACCTTAGAGATCTGCAGCAAGAGGTGCTCACCACCAGTCTGATACAGTACAAATTTACAGATGACCTTACCATCACCACAATAATGCGTTCATCCTACCTGACAAACTGACCTTCTTCGTTCTGGATGTGCACACATAGAAAAGGTGTGCATGTCCTCCTGGACACAAGAAACAGCCTACTGACCCCAGTATACAGTAAAAAATTGGGCCACATCTCTCTTACAACACAACCCACATTCATCCCTACCTCCCCACGCCCCCCACAGAGACATTATTATAGTGTACACCATCGTTAAAAGCTTTGCTCTTGTTTCTCCTGCTATCTTTTATAGTCTTGTTTTTTTTCCCCCTTCACAATACCCAGAAGCATTAAACCATACATTTAAAGCTGATAATCACGTATGATGTCAAATTATCTTTGCTTTTCAGTGGGGATGCACTGATCCACATCGTTTTTCTTCCGATCCAATCCCGTAACCTGAATTTGGATATCTGCCAATACCGATACTATTCAGACACCAGAGCTTTGTTTTCTATACTAATATTTTAATAGGTCATAATATTTTAATAGGTCAACAGAAGCAACCATGACAATTAGTCGACAGCTACTTTTTACTTTTGACAGCTTGTTAATTTTTCTTCATCCGGTTGATAGAGCGCTAGCTTGCGTAGCTCACTAAAGTATGGCCTTACAAAGTGTGCTGCTGTTTCTTAAAGTAACAGTGCAACCTTGATTTACAAACTATGTCGACAACGCTGTGGATGCACACGGTTCACACACCAAAGCATATTATTATTCGGTCTGTGGTTCGTGAATGTAAAAGTTTGTACAATGAGGGGTACGTAAATCTAGGTTCTAGTATCCTAGTTGTCGCCTCCATGGTCGAAAATACATTGCATTCCTTACAAGTTACATTATCACTGGGGGAATGGAGGAATAGGTAAACATGCAAAACACCAGGCAAGACATAGGAGACAAGAAGCCATGCTAACTGCTAAGATAGCTTGACAGTGTATTAACAAAATAGTAAAATACGTTAAGAGTTCTAGATGGAACCATGCTACAGTGCTATGTTACCACTAATTAAGAGGAAATGAGGGACTCGCGGTAAAAATGGATGGATGGATGGATGGTAAAACAGTTTTCATGTTATAATGAAAAAAATGGTTAACTACAGCACGTTCCTCAATGAGTGAGCGGATGAGAATCGCGTCAGTTCCGGAAATCTATTGCATAGTTTGCAGCCAGCTGGCTGAGCAGCCGGTAGGGAAGCACTTGTCGAATAATTTTAGAAAATCATTGAAGCACAGAGCAGGGGCCTCATGTACAAAGCTTGCATACGCACAAAGTCCTGCAGTACGAACCATTTCCACGGCAAAGTTAGGATGTACCAAAAAATGACGTTGACATGGACATCTGCGCTGCCTCAAGGGAACTCCACAGCTGTCATACGCACGTTTCTACAGGCTGTGGATACCTTAGCTACACACATAAGCGATGCTGGGTAACAGTTCACATAGGAAAATGCCCACTTTTACTCCTCAGACTGATCCATGTGGCCGTCAGACACATTTGAACAATCCATCCCCACTTGATATCCAGGCTTGGCCACATTTGATTTTAACAACGTAAAAAAGATCAAGGCAAAGACAAATCATTTTTTTCTTGTGACGACATGCACTATTTATCCAGGCGATCATTTCGCAACTTATTGCTGTCCTCACGTGATCCTGAGACTCTTTGGCCATGTCAGGCGTACCACAGCAGCGGGTGGTCGCGGCACCGGAGACCGAGGAATATACGGCTGATCCGGCAGGAAGTTTCCCTTTATTGTATTAATAAATTGAGTCATCAAACAGAAGTAAATGTCTTTAGTATCCTTTGTGATATACCCCCATGTTCACATTTAAAAGATCTCCAACAAATCCATCCATTTTCTCACACAATTGTCCCCCTCCAGATCGCGGAGTGGGTGGGGTTTGGGGGAGCTCAATGGTTTCACATGAAACTGATTCATGTGAAAAGGTTACTGTATAAATGCAATTATTTTACATTGGGGTAATCAGTCACCCACCTCTTCTAAAGTTAAACGTTTTATGTATCAATGTAGCGACTAGAGCAGCACGGTGGTTAGTGTGTCTGCCTCACAATACGAAAGTCCCGAGTAGTCCTGAGTTCAATCCCGGGCTCGGGATCTTTTTGTGTGGAGTTTGCATGTTTTCCCCGTGACTGCGTAGGTTCTCTCTGGGTACTCCGGCTTCCTTCCACCGCCAAAGACATGCACCTGGGGATAGGTTGATTGGCAACACTAAAATTGGCCCTAGTGTATGAATGTGAGTGTGAATGTTGTCTGTCTATCTGTGTTGGCCCTGCGATGAGATGGCAACTTGTCCAGGCTGTACCCCGCCTTCCGCCCGATTGTAGCTGAGATAGGCTCCAGCGCCCCCCGCGACTCCAAAGGGAATAAGCGGTAGAAAATGGATGGATTCAGCACTAATTTACAGAGTCAGTTTTTCCACAAAATCCTATCTTATTGTTCACGCTCTTCCCGAAAGGACCATTGCTTTTTTTTATTTCCGCCTCTGTTCAGTTCTTGGAGACACAGCAATGCCGGGCTGACCATCGCTCTGCGGTTTGCTCTAAATAAGAGAAAGAAACACCTCCTACTGACTTGTGACTGGTCAAAACGTGCCGAGCCCAAGTACATTAGATTAGATTAGATAGTACTTTATTTATTCCGTCAGGAGAGTTCCTTCAGGAAAATTACAATTTTCACCACAATCCCATTCAAGATCAGACAAACATTAAAGGGAGACAGAACAGGATCGCTGACGGGTCTGCCGGCTTCCAGCGCCCCTTACAAAAAAAGATGAGATACAGGTAAACAAGGGGGGGAGAAAAAAATAGAAGATAAAATAAAAAAATCTGTCTTAGCCTGGGCCCTGGAGAGGGGGTGCTGACTGAGGCCAAGGGAAAAAAACAACAACTCATAGCCATAGTACACATCCCTCTTACATGTGTGTAAGAGGGAAACATCAAACATCAAAGAACACATAGGACATTAAAGACATTAAAGCAGCAGATACAAGCAGACACTTCTACATACAGCTATGAATAAAAAGTAAAAGAAACATATCCACTGTGGTGGCCTCTGCGGTATTCCACGCCATCGTCCGCTGGGGTGGAGGGAGGATGGCCAGAGACAGGAGCAGACCCAACAAAGCAACCAGGACAGCCGACTCCACTCTCGGCCAGTGTCCAGTCCGCATTGCTATTTTCAATATGATTTGCATATGTATAAGGGGCGCGTGGTCTGGTTGTTATCTGGGCGTGCCAAGCTAAGCACAGGTCTGCAGAGAATCCCGAGTAGATTGTGATGTAACAGAGATGTGTTCTTGGATGTGTATATGCGAACACTTTCACACATCTAAAGTTTTACTTCCATACGCCATTTTCTGGATTTGATCGTAGGTCCAAATTTAGTAGAAAAACCACAGAACTCTCAGTACATGAGGCCATAGGTGCATGATATCGCATCATTTTGCAGGTTGGATCGGACATTTTCTGATGAGTAAAATACACTGACATTGGAACCCAATGATGATGCTGCATGGGATCGGCTCTGTCTCTACTTTACGGTAATGTACAGTTAGCTCAAAACTCACACATACTGTACGCGGTTCCCAGCAATCATGATATCATTCCTAATGATTGGCATGACTTTTTGAAAGAAATCAAAGCCTCCTATTATCTTCACTGTTCTGTCAGAATGCGATTGACTGGTGTCACCTTTTCTTTGGTTCGGCGAGGAGTGAGTATACATTATCCTGTGAGCTGTGAGCTTGCTGCAGGCACTGACTGCTGCCTGTCTCCGTAGAGGCCCTCTGTCCTTTTCCATGTCTGTCACACACTTACACGCAAGAATGAAGGCATCCAATCATGTGCGCTCTGAGAACTGGCTTGTTTCAAGTCATGTGTGTGCACAGAGAAAGCACCTATGGATCGACATTAAAGAGAACATTTTGTCAATCTTGTTTGATGTGTATGGTTTCCATTTCTCTCAAAGAAACCTCCCATTTGCTCCATTATAGGTTACATCCTTTCACCCACCTCCTTCCCTCGTACACCACGCTCTCTCCCCCCTACCGTATGTGCTCCACACATTCCATTCTGTCCTCCTAGGCCTCTGCATTTAGAGAAGTAATCCTGCTGGTGGGGGTTATTGCTTCTAATTCTAGCCCGCAGTGGGGTGCCCATTAGGGGGCTTGATTCTTGGTTTTGATGTCAAAACCTAGAGGTTGTTTCCTAGAGCCATGCTCACTTCAAACAAGACACATGGGTTTTGTGTAGGACAAATGAACGTGTGGCACCTGAGAAATACACCAGACAAGAGGGTTGAAGTTGAGTAATAACCACTTTAGAGTGCAGCAGCTACTATTCATAGAAAACATGCAAGGGGCAGTCCTAGAAATGTCTACTGATCTTTAAATAATCAGCAAGGTACAAGAGTAAACTGCATTACTTTCTTACTGTGTAAGAAAGTACTATAAGATTTATTGCATCTCTCTAATCACTCTTTTATATACATGTATAGCATGGGAATACTGATGGTTCCCTGAGTACGGATACGTCAGTAAGTGCTTCACTGAGTGTATTGCTCTACACTGCAGCTTTGAAGCCCTGTATACTGAAAAAGTCAGAAAAATGACTACCACATACTTTCAACATATTTGTTTTAGTGTTTTTGAACTGACACATTGACCAATTTTGGCATAGAGTAGCCGCAGAGTAGGGGTGTGCCGATACATCAATTCTTGAGGCATGTCCACAGAGGGAAGTTATTGAGTAGGAACGTGAAGTATTGTATTGTTTCATGCCAACAGCGTTTTGGTGGCTTAAAACAATAGGTTTTGAGAACGGGCTCCAGAGTGGGAAAATCTGATAATGCTGCCTTGGTGTTGCTGTGTGGAGAAGCAAATCGGTAAGTTTCGACAACAATTACATCACAATGCTGTAATGACCATAGAAAAAGACAAGACCGAACGCAACATCCATCCATCCATTTTCTACCGCTTATTCCCTTATGGGGTCGCGGGGGGCGCTGGCGCCTATCTCAGCTACGAACGCAACAACCCCAAAAAAAACCTTGATCAATCAATCAATCAATCAATCATCAATCAATGTTTACTTATATAGCCCTAAATCACTAGTGTCTCAAAGGGCTGCACAAACCACCACGACATCCTCGGTAGGCCCACATAAGGGCAAGGAAAACTCACACCCAGTGGGACATTGGTGACAATAATGACCCAGTGGGACGTCAGTGACAATGATGACTATGAGAACCTTAGAGAGGAGGAAAGCAATGGATGTCGAGCGGATCTAACATGATACTGTGAAAGTTCAATCCACAATGGATACAACACAGTCACGAGAGTCCAGTCCAAAGAGGATCCAAGACACAGCAGCGAGAGTCCCGTTCACAGCGGAGCCAGCAGGAAATCATCCCAAGCGTAGGCGGACCAGCAGCGCAGAGATGTCCCCAGCCGATACACAGGCGAGCAGTACATGGCCACCGGATCGGACCGGACCCCCTCCACACGGGAGAGTGGGACATAGAAGAAAAAGAAAAGAAACGGCAGATCAACTGGTCTAAAAAGGGAGTCTATTTAAAGGCTAGAGTATACAAATGAGTTTTAAGGTGAGACTTAAATGCTTCTACTGAGGTGGCATCGCGAACTGTTACCGGGAGGGTATTCCAGAGTACTGGAGCCCGAACGGAAAATGCTCTATAGCCCGCAGACTTTTTTTGGGCTTTGGGAATCACTAATAAGCCGGAGTCCTTTGAACGCAGATTTCTTGCCGGGACATATGGTACAATACAATCGGCAAGATAAGATGGAGCTAGACCGTGTAGTATTTTATACGTAAGTAGTAAAACCTTAAAGTCACATCTTAAGTGCACAGGAAGCCAGTGCAGGTGAGCCAGTACAGGCGTAATGTGATCAAACTTTCTTGTTCTTGTCAAAAGTCTAGCAGCCGCATTTTGTACCAACTGTAATCTTTTAATGCTAGACATGGGGAGACCCGAAAATAATACGTTACAGTAGTCGAGGCGAGACGTAACAAAATCAATCAATCAATGTTCATTTATATAGCCCTAAATCACTAGTGTCTCAAAGGGCTGCACAAACCACAACACAAACCACTACGACCTCCTCGGCAGGCCCACATAAGGGCAAGGAAAACTCACACCCAGTGGGACGTCGGTGACAATGATGACCCAGTGGGACGTCGGTGACAATGAGGACTATGAGAACCTTGGAGAGGACCACATATGTGGGCAACCCCCCCCCCCCCCCCCCCTCTAGGGGACCGAAAGCAATGGATGTCGAGCGTGTCTAACATGATACTGTGAAAAGTTCAGTCCATAGTGGATCCAACACAGCCGCGAGAGTCCAGTCCAAAGCGGATCCAACACAGCAGCGAGAGTCCCGTCCACAGCGGAGCCAGCAGGAAACCATCCCAAGCAGAGGCGGATCAGCAGCGCAGATATGTCCCCAGCTGATACACAGGCGAGCAGTCCATCCTGGGTCACGACTCCAGACGAGTGGTCCATCCTGGGTCCCGACTCTGGACAGCCAGAACTTCATCCATGGACATCGGACTAGACCCCCTCCACAAGGGAGAGTGGGACATTGTAGAAAAAGAAAATAAACGGCAAATCAACTGGTCCAAAAAGGGAGTCTATTTGAAGGCTAGAGTATACAAATGAGTTTTAAGATGAGACTTAAATGTTTCTACTGAGGTGGCATCTCAAACTGTTATGGGGAGGGCATTCCAGAGTACTGGAGCACGAACGAAAAACACTCTATAGCCCGCAGACTATTTTTGGGCTCTGGGAATCACTAATAAGTCAGAGTCCTTTGAACGCAGATTTCTTGCTGGGACATATGGTACAATACAATCGGTAAGATAGGCTGGAGCTAGACCATGTAGTATTTTATATGTAAGTAGTAAAACCTTAAAGTCACATCTTAAGTGCACATGAAGCCAGTGCAGGCGAGCCAGTATAGGCATAATGTGATCAAACGTTCTTGTTCTTGTCAAAAGTCTAGCAGCAGCTTTTTGTACCTACTGTAATCTTTTAATGCTAGACATGGGGAGACCCGAAAATAATACGTTACAGAGGCGAGACGTAACAAACGCATGGATAATGATCTCAGCGTCTTTTGTGGACAAAATGGACAACAAAGCTGTCTTTGTGTAGTTATTGTTATTAGAACTATGGCAACAAAATGCCATCACTCTATCAACTAGACAAGCACCAGATATGCATACACCGATAATGATAATAGACATGTCATATTCTTTTAAATACCACCAGGCTGTCATGGGGTTGTGAAGGAAATGATTCTGATGTCTCTGTGGCTGCTTACAACGCCATTTGTGGTGAAGCACTGTATTACATCCTTCTCACCCAGTGATTTGTTGTTGATCCGACACTGTGTGGATGCATTTCCTTTTTCAACCCCGACAAAAAAAACATGAACGTTCCTGTGTTGACAGGGACTTAGATGTATAGCGATGTGGCACATGACAATCAGTATTCATTAGCAAATGTCCAAAAAGCTATTAGTTTCCATTGTAGCGACATATCATAAACATAGCCGAAGCACAAAGAAGTTGACCAGAACAAAAAAAGAGATCCAGACAGTTTCAAGGGATGGACTGTATTGTAGCATGTAGATGTCAACCATGATGTTAATTAACAATGACGAGAAGAAGGTTGGCCGTAACCATGCCACATGCGTCTGTCCACTTTCACTCCCATCAGCAAACATGAGGCTAAACTCCTGATGCTTTAACAGTTACAGAAAGAGTCGAAAATCACAAACTCTAACATTAAACATAGCTGAAAGGTGACAGTATTAAACCTACAAAACTCTGTACAAAAAGTTGAGGATTTTAGTTCAAATTAGGCATCTGTAAGGATTTTGTTTGAAAATGTATGTTTATTATTTCTGAATATATAGAAAAAACAAATAACAACAACTACCATTATTCTATGTTTTATTTAGCTATGTTAAATTATGTCAACAGTAAGACGAATTAAATTATGATAAAAACATCTCTCCTGGAAGGATAACGACTGACCTAAAAGTCCTGATCTCAAATAAAAACTCACAACCCCCCAAAAATGTATTGTAATCATTTCTTTAGCCCATTGAAGCATACTGTACTTGTATCCAAAAGTGCCGTACTGGTGAGTCCATTTGAGCCAATAGTTGCAATAATGGAACCGATCCTAGTCCATGAAAGACAATATGCAATTCATGAATTTAAAGGATTCATGCATCCCAGACTGATATTAACTAGACATAACCAACATTATAAATGGTAAATTGGTTATACTTGTACAGCACTTTTCTACCTTCAAGGCACTCAAAACGCTTTGACACTATTTCCACATACACACACTGATGGGAGGAGCTGCCATGAAGGCCCTAACCATGAGCCATCAGGAGCAAGTGTGAAGTGTCTTGCCCAAGGACACAACAGACGTGACGAGGATGGACTAGGGATCGAACCTGGAGCCATTAAGTTGCTGGCACGGCCGCCTTACCATCCGTCCCCCAAATGTGATTTATTGACTACTGTTACAAATTGCAAGAGAAAACAAACTCAGGGAGGAAGTTTGAACATTTGAAGTGCATCTCAAGAGGCCGTACTAATGGAACCAAAGTGCGATTCAATTTCTAATTCACATTAAATCTATAATTCATTTGTGTGTAATGAACTCTTCTGTGCTCAGTATTATATAACCACATAGAATGGAGCAACATGCATCACATTACGGTGTTACCCTTTCACAACATGTACAATGTCAACCCTCGACTCTTACCCGCCACCTCTGTCCAAACACACTTTTCACACTCACAACAAAGGAGTTTGCGCCGCTCCACAAACGTGATCTCTAGAACAACTTAAGACAAACGTGTTACTCTTATTTGAGCAGGTATACAAGTTTACATAGTCTGGTTTTAAATAAGTTTTACATTGCAAATCAACTCCACATTATGGGTCAAGAAACAATCATAAAGATACCATGGTAGAGATGGTCATGTGCACAGACCGTGAGTAACATGATTCATGCTATCCGATTTCCTACAAACGTCTTGAAATTCTGATTTACCAGAAAAGAGCAAATGCAAAATGGAATAGGAGAAGGAAGCAACGAGGAAGGGCAGCAAAGGCAGATAATCTGGGTTTCACCTTGTTTAATAAAAACGAGAATAGGGAGGGCAAAGGGGAGGCAACATTAGTAGCTCCTGCGAATCATGCTGCATAGCTGCAGGATTTCACAAACATTTTAGGCATGATGAAAAGGAACATTACGGACACCTTGTGAAAGGGAGCTACGTTCTTTGTTAACTCTGGCTTTAGTACACCTCCGTGGAGCTTCTTTGCACAAGACAATCCTATCAACAAGCCACAACAACTGAAAGAGAAACACTGAGAAGTGTACTCGTGCCAAAGCAATCTTTTAACTCTGCGCATACGAATTCTCAAAAAATAAAGTTGAGGTGCCCTCGTGTTGTTTGCAGGTTGTTCGTTTTGTCTTCCATTACAAAGGTCTTATCATTAAAGGGGTTTGAGGATGAATGTGAGACTGCAGATAAAGATCCAGGCTTTTTCCTCCTTTGGGAGCATATAGTGAGCTGTCAGAGTGCGATGCCTCTGAGTAGCATGCATGTGTAGATAGGGGGAAATCTTAGTCATTAGCACCATAGAGGCTTCTCAAGCATATGACAGACACTGCAGATGAGACGCCCCTGAAGGACCAACAAGACCCTGTTATACTTGAACCACCAAAAACATAACAAAACAATGCACCTCCCAATTAGAGTATTCGGCACCCATAAGGGGGAAAAAGATGCGCTATGAACGCAAAGTGTTCATAGCGTTCATACATATAGTATAAAATGTCCTTTCCAAAGGACATTGTTTTTTAAAGTGGTTAAAAGTTGCATTACTTGAAACAAATTATCACTTTATTCAACTGCTTTAGAAACACAATAACAACAACCTGATGGTGTTGCCCTTATGCATTTAAAGGGGAAATGCACAATGTTCTATTTTATTTATCATTCACAATTATTATTTGAGACGAACAATCATTTTTATATGCATTCCAACCTGTAAATAAACACTGCAAGAAGTCAGCTGACAACAATGAAGCTAATGGTATTTGCTCTATTCGATTTATAAAACATCCAAAAACCTCCAACAGACACATTCGTAAAAACAGGTAATAATTCAAGTATTTTGGCCATTTTAGGCATACTGCAGCACATTAATTTCACAGACCTATCACTATATTTGCAATTTTCTTCAACAACTACCAGTAATCATGGCAGATTTCAGATTTGGATGACTTTAGGACAAATGATAATCCAGAATCCAACATTTTTGAGCCTGAATATAAAGAGGATGAGCTATAACTTTTAAAAGCTGAACGATAAGAAAATCCAGCAAGTAACACAATTTCTAAGTGCTAAACAAGAAATATAAACTATAAATATAAAAAAAGATCACTTACTGTACAATATCTGCTTTCACTGGGATGCCAATTGATGGGATAATTCTTTACATTTAGAGAACTAATTCATTAGAATCCTCAAGTGGATAAAAAAGAAAGAGTGGGCGCAAACGAGCATCTTTGTGTGTCTTTCTTGCCATCTTCAGGTCTAAGTTGAATGTAAAGGTTGATTTGGCCACAACCTTTGACTATGAAAAGGAGAAACATTGTTTAGAATCTAGAAATAACTTTTACCAACTCAGAGGTAATCCAATCAAGATATATATATATATATATATATATATATATATATATATATATATATATATGTACACATATATATATATATATATATATATATATACATATATATATATATATATATACACATATAGATGGATGGATATAGATATATATATATATATATATATATATATATATATATATATATATATATATATATATATATATAGGGACGGAGTGGCGCAATGGGAGAGTGGCCGTGCGCAACCCGAGGGTCCCTGGTTCAAATCCCACCTACTACCAACCTCGTCACGTCCGTTGTGTCCTGAGCAAGACACTTCACCCTTGCTCCTGATGGGTGCTGGTTGGCGCCTCGCATGGCAGCTCCCTCCATCAGTGTGTGAATGTGTGTGTGAATGGGTAAATGTGGAAGTAGTGTCAAAGCGCTTTGAGTACCTTGAAGGTAGAAAAGCGCTATACAAGTACAACCCATTTATTTATTTATTTATATATATATACATATACAAACATACATATATGTATATATATATATATGTGTATATATATATATATATATATATATATATATATATATATATATATATATATATATATATATATATATATATATATATATATATATATATATATATATATATATATATACACATATATATATATAACCCAAAGCTCATGACCACAGGTGAGGATTTGAAAGCAGATAGACCGGTACATTGAGAGATTTGCCTTCCGGCTCAGCTCCTCTTTCCCCACGATGGACCGATGCGTAGACACTGCACCGATCTGCCTTTATATATATATATATATATATATATATATATATATATATATATATATATATATATATATATATATATATATTAGGGCTGGGCAACGATTAAAAATTTTAATCGAAGTTAATCGCACTATTTCTCTGATTAATCGCGATTAACTGCATTGTATACGCAAAGCCCAATAATGAATTCAAAAGTAGTGTGTAGTGCATCTTTATTGGAATATTCTCCCACATGAACCAAAGCGCCAAAACATTTGTTGTGCAAACACAATTTAAATCAGTCCTTGT
This sequence comes from Nerophis ophidion, assembly GCF_033978795.1. NCBI lineage: Eukaryota > Metazoa > Chordata > Actinopteri > Syngnathiformes > Syngnathidae > Nerophis > Nerophis ophidion. The sequence continues at coordinate 63,184,959 of NC_084615.1, read as the reverse complement.
TAAACAGTAGCAGTTAAATAGCATATTTTAAGAAAATCAACTCAAAAAAATGTAAATACAAACATTTAAGCTTATTACTACCACTGCCAGGGTATTTAAGTTATCCTGTTTGTTATGGAATATAAATATAATCTACATACAAATCTCTGAGCCACAATCATAACATCTGAACAGGCAATTTCTGAGGTAACAGCAGAAAAAATTTTTTTTATCAGGGATCTTATGTTTAAAAAACCTATATTATAGGTAGTGGGCTGTTTTAGGGAATTTTTGATCAAATTATCCGTAGTAGCAATATTAATAATGTTGTGTTTATTCTGCGTAATGCACTTAAAATAATTATGACCATATCTAGGAATTGATATGATGGGAATTTTCCGATTGTTTGCTTGGTGCTTTGATAAACTGAACGCATATACATGGTACCATATTGTGACGTTATGAGCCAGGGAATAAAAGAACTACCCTACCCAGCATGCAACAGGAGTGACGAGCATGCGCGGTAGCCCGGTATAGGTTGTGTCACCATGACGGCATCTTGTATGTTGTGATATGCACGCTCTGAAAGCAAACGTTAAGAACTCAGCCAATACGCCTCGTCTGCATTATTCATAAATAGACAGACAACACATATAGTCCGCTGCTTCACAGGCCGCTGGATGTAGCCGGCAGAGTATTCCCATGCTAGCTAGCCGGTCTAGCAAGCACGCGTCATTCAGTCCAAAACGGCCCGATCTATCCACATCCAGAATTGTCTGGTGGTCGTAAGTGATCCCGGAGTGACCACGCTGTAAGCCAGCCATGAAATTTGCAGAATTGTCCGGTATTCTTTACCAAGAGCCCCTCGAAGCCGGGCGACGCCATCTTGTAAAGAAAAGGCGTTAACAAAATAAAAGCATGTAAACAACATACGCAAATGTGCGATAAAATAATTGTCGGCGTTAATAGATTGATGAGTTAACTCATAATGAACGCACTAATTTGCCCACCCCTAATATATATATATATATATATATATATATATATATATATATATATATATATATATATATATATATATATATATATATATATATATATATATATATATATATATACATACATGTTCCAGTACCCTATTTCTCATCAGAATCCTGGTTCCTTAACGTTTGAGGCAGACCTTCTGTATACCCAGGCAACGTTCAATCAAGTTAGACTCTATTGTTTAATGAATTTCCTATCTGACATATAGGATCGTGTATGCACCAAGAATAAACAGTTTTACCCACTGAGCTATCCAACTACCAGCTGTTCTACATAGGTTTGAATTGCCCAAGTCACATGTTAACCAAGAGCAGCTTTGGGTATTGGTTCTGAAATGGAACAACAATCAACCACCTCCTCTTGATGGACACATTTGACATCCACTTCCTGACTCACAATGTCAACCAGACAAGATACATGTTGGCAAATAATATCCAGATGAGAAATGAGAAAAATTATCACAACTATCTGAGGCTAACAGATGTGCAAGATAGATAAAAATACATGGGGATCGGTTACGTTCTAATTACGTGTTAACGTCAAATTAGACAAATGACAACTATGAGGTGGCATAGGGTGAAGAAAATCCAGAAGAGTCAGCTAAATGACAAGAATACGAAGCAGGTCATTAACACCAATGCCTTACCAGTAATCAGATTGAGATACACCCTGCCCATATGCAAGCCATTCATATCAATACAAGAATGCTCCTTACAATGCATAGAGGGTTCCAACCTCAGTGCAGCATCATCAAGATGTACACACAGTTGAAGCAGGGTGGCAAGTACCATAGTGAGTGTCACAAGCACTATCCTGTACGTTGGACAACCTCTTTAGTTAATGCCTCAGGCAACAGAAGACAAGTACAGAGGAGGAGCCAGATAGGCTGTCACGGAAATAAGAGCTCCTGTATGGGTTATACTAGGGCTGGGCGATATATCAAATATACTCTATACATCGCGGGTTTGTCTCTGTGCGATGTAGAAAATGACTATATCATGAGTATTCAAGTATACGTTATCACGCAATTGCTTTTGCCTGCAGGCATTACACTGCAGGCTTTTATCACTCTTTCTTGTCTCTTCTTCTCACAGAGGTATAAAACAAGCGTACCTTCTTACATAAGTCCTACGCCCTCAAGGAGTAGAGAGGTAGCAGCAAGGGTAAGGTAAGATGTGGCAGGTGGTGCTAGCGGAGCGGTGCAAGTGATAATACGAGAGAGAGAAGGTGCAAATCTAGTAACAAATGGAGGAATAATTAATTCCAAGAAAAACCACCGCCATCGTCTGGCGGTGGTTTGGCTTCAAGCGGGAAGATGTTGAACAAACAACCGTAATATCAATCAATCAATCAATGTTTATTTATATAGCCCCAAATCACAAATGTCTCAAAGGACTGCACAAATCATTACGACAACAGCATCCTCGGAAGAACCCACAAAGGCGTCAAGTACAGTATGCGGCAAAAGCGTTGCTACGAAAAGTAGCTGTCAGGTTTGTCCCTGACAGTTTGGCCATGTCTTAGTTTTTCCTCTGCATTTGTCTTTAGTTCCTGTCAGCACACTTATTTTGGTTCTGTTTCCTGTTTGTCTCTCTGAGTGCTGTGTCCCCTCAGCTGTGGCTGATTGGCACCTGCCACACCTGGAGTCAATCAGCTAACCACTATTTAGACCTGATTTCTCCTCCAGTCAGTGCTGGATTATTGTTGTTACCTCTTGTCACCACTACCTGTCAATGTAATTAGTACTTATCGTTGTAGCTGTGTCTACTTTCTGGTCACTCAGTAAGTGTTTTTGTTCATAGCCAAGTTTGTTATCCGCCTCGTGCGCGCCTTTTATTTGTACCCTTTTGTTTGTTCCTGTTTTAGTGTTAAATTAAATCATGTTTTCCTATTCAATGCCTGCCGCCTTCTCTGCATCTTGGGGTTCGTCACAAACTCAACCTGACAGTAGCAGCACTACTAAGTTGTAGCATCATTGGAAAAGTCACCCGCTAGAGGATGAAGAAAACTCTGCATGTCAACATCTTGTCCGGTGCCACAGCCAACATAATGCTCAAGCAACCAGCACTGACCCCATTGAGCCTGGCGTCTTTCATTACCACATCAACACCGTATGAACAAAATAGTCAAAAACAGTAGATAACGTCGACAGGAACAAACCACATTGCGAAGGACATCCACAATTTGATTTCCTATTATGCAGCTCATTTTTATTTTACAGTTTTTGAAATATATTGTGTGACATCATGCACAAAAGTGCACTTTATGTGTTTTTAAATATTGTAGTGGCGTTCTGTACAAAAAGTGCACTTTAACTTTGTGTTGTATTGATATGTCATCTCAGTGACATCATGCACAAAAGTGCACTAATAGCTTATATTAAAACGTATCTGACAATCTTGCACTTTATGTTTCGAAATTACATGAATGTTTGTGCCACTGCTTAATAACTGTTTAATAAATACAGTTTTGGTAAATTATTATCAGTATGAAAGTTTAAAATGAGCATAAATTAATGCAGTATGAACAATAATGTTTTAACGTAGACACATAGAATCATCATACTGGTGTGATTATATGCACCAGGTGTTAATTCAAGGCTAAGGCAAAATGTCGAGATATATATCGTGTATTGTGACATGGCTTAAAAATATTGAGATATTAATAAAAGGCCACATCGCCCAGCGTTATGTTATACCATCAAAAAATGTAAGATATGGGCAACATCAGGAAAACATACGAGTGGCTGAAAATAGCTGTACTTAAAACCGCATAGAGGCACCAATCATGGTAGCAGGGGAACAGGCTCAAAACACAAGATAAATAGAGTCTTCGGTCTACCACATCAGACATGACCCCAGGTGCAAGTTGTGCAAAGAAGCCTCAGAGACAGTGAAGCACACCACAGCAGAGTGAAAGATGTAGGTAAGCAAAGCATACATGGAGGGTCATAATCAGGTAGTGGGCATCCATCCATCCATCCATTTTCTACCGCTTATTCCCTACCGGGGTCGCGGGGGGCGCTGGCGCCTATCTCAGCTACAATCAGGCAGAAGGCGGGGTACACCCTGGACAAATCGCCAGCTCATCACAGGGCCAACACAGATAGACAGACAACATTCACACTCACATTCACACACTAGGGCCAATTTAGTGTTGCCAATCAACCTATCCCCAGGTGCATGTCTATGTGTACCAAATACAGACTGGAGGTCCCCGGATAAAGATGGCGGACACCACCAGAGGTGGGTGAGAACAACCAGGTAAAGATCCTGCAGAACTTCCAGAGCAAACCTGATAAACTGGCTGATGCTGGCCAACCAGATTGACATAGTGGTGGAAAAAAATACAAATATGAAAAGCTGGAGAAATATCAAGAACTGGAAGAAGAGCAAGAAAATGTGAGGTGTGATGGCAACAGTGGTGCCATTCATGATCGGGTCACTGGGTGCAAAACCTTTCAAATTGTGTGCATTCTCTTAGGCAGTGGTCCCCTCGATTGGTACCGGGCCGCAGAAGAATTGTATTAATTTATTTATTGTTTTTGATTTAAAAATGTATTTATTTTATTTTTTATTTTTTTATTTTCATCAAATCAACATAAAAAACACAAGATACACTTACAATTAGTGCACCAACCCAAAAAACCTCCCTTTTTCTGGGCCGCGGGACAAATTATCAAGCGTTGACCGGTCCGCAGCTACAAAAAGGTTGGGGACCACTGCTCTAAGGGATAACAAAAACATCTGATATTTCGGTCTAGGAGAGTGCAATACTGACAACAACTACGATCATGCACCAGATAACTGTGATATAGTTTTAAAAAGGTTTTATTTAATATTTTCACTTTATTTATTTTCTATCACTTATCCTTTCTGCGATGAGGTAGCGACTCTGTCCAGGGTGTACACCGCCTTCCGCCCGAATACAGCTAAGATAGGCTCCAGCACCCCTCGCGACACCAAAAGGGACAAGAGGTAGAAAATGGATAGATGGGCCCTTATCCTTTTCTGTGCAATGTTTAAGGTGAATTATATACCATCTGATAATGGGCAGCAGCATTCTCGGTCACAATGCACATCCACAGTAAGGAAGGGGATTCATTTGGCCGCATTCCTGGGTGGATCTTGCGTGAAAGGAGGGTGGTGAGGGGGGAGGTTAATCACTGTGCAATGCAGTCTGTTGAAAATGAGGGAAAGCGCCACTCTACAGAGCAACTGAGCTACGGTTGAAGTTGGAATTGCCACAAAACACACTTTAAGATATTCAACACTAAAGTGGCTAAAGTGGATAGTGCACCCACCCAAATCGTCGGGTTTAATTTTTTTTTAATTGTGATAATATTACAAAAACTTAAAGGGGGGCTTTACTTTTTTGGAATGTTGCCTATCATTTACAATAGTGATGTAAAACAAGAACACATGTTTTTTTTTTCTGTTTTTTGTTTTTTAATGCATTCTAACTCATATATAAACAATAAATAAAAGTCAGTTAACACTGGAGCATATAGGAGTTGCTCTATTTTGCCTATAAAACGCTCTAAAAACATCCAAACACCTCCATCTAGGTTTTATATACACCGTGTAAGTATATATGTAATGTAGTGACAGGCACATGGCATAATAACATGTAATATGTATGTATTTTGCTAATTTTAATCATACAGCAGCACATTAATTTCATGAACGCAAGACGTTTGCTTTTCCGTCAACAACTACTACTAATCATGACAGACTTCATGAGAAACAACAATCACACAATAAAATAAGTGCTTACTGTGCAGTGTCTGCTCTTACTGCCGACTGATTGGCTGTTCATATAATCCCGTTTAGATGAAGAATTAATCATAATCCGCACAAAGTGACAAAAGAAAAAGAACGTTTCTTGTGCTGCAGATAAGCATATTTTCGTGTTTTTCTCGTAATCTCCGGGTATACATCAAATGTTACAAATGACCAACTTATAATAACAAGTGCTAATACTTGGTTAGGAGATCAAAGCATGTTAATGGAGTTATGTTGGCTGTTTCAGGAGTCATTTTAAGAGTGACTTAGAGACAGAATGGATTACTCCCATTAACTGCACTGCTAGCCACCTGGAAAGAGATGATTATTACAAATTTGAATGAAAAAAATACATATGTGTTTTTGTCTTACATAAGGATCGTAAATGATTGGCAACACTTAAAAAAAAAAGTACAGTTGCCTTTTAAGGTTTTTACAGTTGTATTTGTTTTGCACCTGAAAGTACAATGCAAGGTCAAAAGTGTTCCAGTGCTATATCATTTATTTGGTTACAACTAAACATGGAGTAAAAAAAAAAAATATTTATCAATGAAGATACTTTTGTGCCTGCAGGAGGACTATGTGGGGGCATTTGTCTTCAGTATATGTGAACGTTACTAAAAACAAATGATTGTGATCGTATTGATAACTGTGATCATTTGGGTTGGATTACAGTAAGACATGTAAAAAAGTTCAACAAAAAATAGTGACCACTTTCTTTTTTGATTAATGTATTTGATTACAAAATAATTATTCGATTTATACCCCGAATGGAACAAGCGGTAGAAAATGGCTGAATGGGATATTGTTTTGAGTCAATCAATCCTTTAATGAGTGTAACTTATACAAATTGATAAACTCCGGAAGGGACAGAGTGCCCAGAGCTTTAAATATGCGGACATAGTTTCCGCACGGCTGCTGCAATAGAGACACATGACAGCAGTGGTGTGTGCGTGTGTTTATGTGAGTGTGTGAGCGTGTGTGTGCCGTGAACTGTGTAGATCTGTTTGTTTCAAATGTTAGAAGTACAATTTAAATCTTGATGATATGCATTTATTAGGAAATAAGACTAGAGATTATGGCAAGCATAAAAATCATGTATTTATTTTCCCTGGAATATGCATTGAGGCTATAGCGTCAGTTTTGCCTGATTACTCGACAAAACAAACAAAGTAATCAATAACTCAGATTGAAGATGAAACAAATAAAGGCTTGATAATGATTGGTCAGTTTATTAGTACAGAAAATTATGAGAATTTAAGGAAGGAAACAATGCAAACTGAGGCATGGTGTGATAAGCTTTCAATTGATGGATAAAAGCTCTCATTTCGGCCAATATTACTCCCGTTACATTCTTGTGCTTTCACAGTTGACTAAGCCTGAAATCTCTCGCTACTAAATAACCAGTCACACACAAGCCAGGACTACACAGACGGTATCCCTGACCAGATGCAAACATGTAAAAAAAATAAAATAAACGATTCAACCAATGACTTGTAAAAGCCATTTTACACCCTCACACATGTCAATATATGGAAGGCCTTGAACGATGATTCAAGGTAAAGTTCATGTTGTCTTTCTTTGCTGTCAAATTGTCTCGACTATTAATGTCCCAGTGCACTCGTCACACAATAAGAACCGAGGTTAATGCCTAAGCACAGAAGGAATTGTGGTAACATACAGTAGTAGTAAAAGGAGTCGGTGTAACCTAATATGGGAATGACACGGTGACTAAGGGACATTAAACACAGCAATGGAGTCACATTGGTATTTTTTCCATGATTTTTTACTCTTCTTGTAGATGTCAATGGTCATTTGGGCCGTAGTGTCACTTATTGAAACCATATCACATTTTTAAAGTGGGCTCCAAGGGAGTACAGCAATGTTCAAGATATGTGGCTTCTTTTAACTTCTTGTGTGGCTGAATAAGTGCTGATTAAACAACACATTTACGTTACACAGCCGTTTACCGCGTGTGATCGTCCATGAAAAAGTGTATCGCGGGTGTTGACTTTATGGACTATTCTTAATTTGTTTTGGTAGTATATAATATACAGGGTGGTGGTTACCATTAAAACTGGTGAGAGAAACAACTGCATTACTTCTATAACTAGTTTTGTATGGCGTTGTATTTACATAGCCGACACGCATTGGCAAAAAATGGCTAAACTGTCAATCATAAACGCAATGATGTGACAGAAAAGCTTTCCCTTTTTTTTATTTATTTTTTTTTTTTCCTTTGTCATGAAAAAGGGACGTTTTTGTCATGAAAAAGGGAGGTTTTTGTGGTTGGTGCACTAATTGTAAGTGTATATTGTGTTTTTTATGTTGATTTAATAAAAATAAAAAATAAAAATATATTATTATTATTTTTTTTTTTTATAAAAATGAATAAAAAATGGTTTTGCGGCCCGCCCGGTGGTTGGGGACCACTGCATTAAATTATATGTACTTTATTGTAACTTGTAATCATTTTAATTTCATTCAACAATCACTATTAATAACAACTCCTCTATGCAGGAGTCTTGTGTACAGACCATTTATTTTTTAATCCAGAAAACTACGTATGTCCGTAAGAACTCAGATGTATTAAAGTGTGCGAATGCACGAAGCTAAGCACATTTCTTTCTTTACATCACAATCAACTTGAAGTTGGTCCTAAATGTCGTTGTGGCTCGACACACCCAGAACATGCCCAGGCCACGCGCCTTATCATATTGAAAGTAGCCGTGTTCTTGAAGTCGGCACAGTTTGACCAATCCTAAATCAGTAGGATGTGCTACTTTCTCGGGTTTGGATTGAACGGAAGAGCAATTATCGTCCTGACATAAGTCCCTGAGAACTGAACACAGGCTGAAGTAAAAACAAGAAATGGTCATGTCAGGAAGAAAGTGAGGAAGAAGAAGCCAGTGGCCAAACTGAACTCGTTTGAAAACTTTAGAAGAATCAGGTGACATGGATTACCTATGCTCAATATAAATCCATTTATCCATTTTCTACCGCTTGTTCCTCTAGGGGTCGCGGGGGGTCGGTGTAGTCCATCTCAGCCGAATTCGGGCGGTAGGCGGGGTACACCCTGGACAAGCTGCCACCTCATAGCAGGGCCAACACAGATAGACAGACAACATTCACACTCACATTCACACAATAGGGCCAATTTAGTGTTGCCAATCAACCTATCCCCAGGTGCATGTCTTTGGAGGTGGGAGGAAGCCGGAGCACCCGGAGGGAACCCACGCAGTCACGGGGAGAACATGCAAACTCCACACAGAAAGATCCCGAGCCCGGGATTGAATCCAGGACTGCTCAGGACCTTCGTATTGTGAGGCAGATGCACTAACCCTTATACCACCGTGCTGCCCTCAATATAAATACAATTTGTGTAATTTATAACAAAATATGTTTATACAGCAGACTGCTCGCATGAGCCGGATTAGATTTTCACATGAAATGCTCGTTGCCTCAATCTTGTTTACATTGTTAAAATCAAATGTTGGCAAAGCCTGAATGACCACCTCTGTACGTCGCCAAAGTATCCAGAGTCTGTAGAAATGTACGTACGGCAACCATTAAGTTGGCATTTTAATGTCAAAGTCAGTCTTGGTACATCTCATCTTTGACGTGAAAAAGGTCATACGCCAGGTTTTTGTGCGTAAGCTTGTTGCATGAGGCCTCTGAATGTCATGATACCTCACGGTATTATATGACCATCAACCTTCTGTGCAGCAAAGTCACCATGGGGCTCTGTCCCATTCGCAATATATAAGCCAATTTGGGATCTTCAGTTTAACTTCACCGTTTGTCCCTCTCTGGGTCGAAGGAAGGGCTGGAGCCTATCTCAGCTGCATTCGGGCAGAATGCATGGTAAACCCTAAACAAGTATCCACCTCATAACAGGGCCAACACAGATAGACAGACAACATTCACACTGACATTCACACACTAGGGCCGATTTAGTGTTGCCAATCAACCTATCCCCAGGTGCATGTCTTTGGAGGTGGGAAGAAGCCGGAGTACCCGGAGGAAACCCATGCAGTCTTGATGTTTCTCTCTTACACACTTGAGCGATGTGTGCTATGGATATGAGTTGTTTTTTCCCTTGGCCTCAGTCTGGACCCCCTCTCCAGTGGCCCAGGCTTAGACCGATTTTTTTTTCTCACCCCTCCCCCTCCACTTGTTTACCTGTATTTCACCTTTTTTGTAAGGGGCGTCGGAAGTTGGCAGACCCGTCAGCGATCCTGTTCTGTCTCCCTGTAACATTTGATCCTGTTCTGTCTTCCTGTAATGTTTGTCTGATCTTGAATGGGATTGTGCTGAAAATTTTAATTTCCCCTCGGGGATTAATAAAGTATTTCTGATTCTGATTCAGTCACGGGGAGAACATGCAAACTCCAGATAGAAAGAATCCGAGCCCGAGGATCGAACCCAGGACCCTCTTATTGTGAGCCACACGTACTGACCCCTGTTTCACCGAGCTGCCATATTAGCGCAGTTTTCTTTACTATTTTCTACTTCTGTGACTTTAGCCCAATGTTCTGCCTTTGAATTAGTGTCAAAATATGTACAGCTGTAATACGGTTTTTCAGAAGTTTCAGACGAAATGTTTATCCATTCAGACGATCATTTTATTGAGAAATGTCAAAAGCCAAGAAACCTTTAGGGACCATGTGACTATTTATTTTGCGCATAGGTCAGGTCTCATAGCATCACAGCATGCCTGAGCAGTGAGGGGACATCCATAGGGTGCCTTGCTTTAAAGCTCTTTCAACGCGGCCTCTGGTGTGGGAGTCGCTGCTTTGATTTTTCAAAGACCCTTTTTTCCACATTGAATAATTTTTTTCTGTAAGATATATCTAAGATATATTTTTCTTTCATATTACTTCTAACCAGACAGCCAGGGTCATTTTGTGATACACACTATGACTTTCTCACTGGTATGAAGCCGTCTGCAAAAACAAAACAGAAGAGAGCATTAAAATACACACACACGCACATAAAGCTAGGGATGGGAATTAAAGATTTTTCCAGATCCGATTCCACTTTCGATTCTGCTTAATTGAATTGGTTCCGTAACATTGATTCTTCTTTGGAAAAAAAAAGAGAAAAATATGTGGAGTAGCATCCATTTTGTTTAGTTTACAGGCAACATGACATTGCAAAGCCTACAGTGATGTCTCAAAAAGCATATACAAAATACACATACACATATAGAAGAAAAAGAAACATTTTTTGCAAAAAAAAATAAGAAACTAATATCTCTTTGTAGACTTTAACCATGTTCAATTTACACAAGTGTAATATGTGATACTAACCTATGACATGCAAAGTGAAATATGTCAAGCCTTTATTTGTTACACTTTTGATGAATATGGCTTACAGTTTATGACAACTTTGAATTAAAATATAAGGTTTCAAAAACCACAAGCCATGATGATCCGATTTACAACAAATAAAAGCTTGCTTGTAATAAGTTGATACCACAGAATAGTTTTACGTTTGAAGTTAATTGCTGACATGAATGGACTTTTACACCATATTATAATTGTATGTATTTCACCTGTATGATAAAATGACTCAGAGAAAATCATGTTGCAGGAAAACATGCAACTTTTTTCTGACTACAATTGAATAGTCACCTACCGAAAATGCAAACTTTTGACCACAAATTTAGTTGCTGCTCTGTGACATTCGTGTAGCGGCAGACATGAACTGGGTCGAGTACTGCCCGCCTCGGAGACAGTCGAAATCTGTTTCTTGTCATGGCATTCATTTCAATTTAACAAATAATAGCGCTAACATGATATATGGTATTAGTACATGTTATATTCAGAAGACTGCTAGCGTTACTGCTGCTGGGATTCAATAGGTGCGTTTAAAAACGCGTCTTTGATTCAGATTATTTGTCAGTATTTGTATTTGTCAGCACTGTTGCAATAGTTTCTTGTAAAATGTAGTCAACAGTAGAACGTTCGTTGAGCCCGAGTTTCGCCTTTATGAGATCTGACACCACTACCAAACGTCATCCCCACCCGGAAGCGAGCAAGACAACCGTTTGAGTAAATGGCATGCAAATTCAAGGAATTAATGCACTGGGAACCGGTTCTAAATAAGAACCGTTTTTTGATTCCCATCCCTAAATAGGGTTGTCCGATGCAAATATCGGATCGGCCGCCGATATTTGCCAAAAATGTGTATCGGCAAGGCATGGGACAACGCCGATCCAGATCCATTTTAAAAAAAAAAGCCGTTTTTCAACGCACCGATTTAAATAATACATTCCACTCTTCTGCTGCTCCCTACGCTGCGTTCCACATTTTCCAGCACACCATCAACACATCCACAGGTCTGTGTTCTAACCGTTAAGACGGCCGTGTGAATTAAAAGTTACTGTAAAAATGTCAGCTGTGTGGGATTATTTTACCCTACAAAACAAAAAAGATGAAGAGGTGGAGTGCAAAACATGCCACGATAAAGTCAAGCGTGGTGGTAAAGTTGTAAGACATTTTAATGACTCTTGAGAGTGAGAGGCTTTTTAGCACTCATCGTTGATGAACACAGGAGCAGGCTGACACCTGAGCATCTTGAAAAGCTCGTCTTTGTCAGAAAGAATCTCCCCTTTATGCTTGGACTTCAATTGTTTGCCCACCCCCTGACTGGGGCAATTGAAAGGAGTGTGTAGATAGTTTTTTTTTTTTAAGTTTACACTTGTTCAAGAGCAAGTATTGATGTTGAGTTATAGACATTTTATCCCACTAAGGTTGTTTGTGTGTTTAGTTTTTTTTTAATAATGTTTAAAGCATTATTTGCACTAAATACTGTTCACTTTTTTACTGTTTAATGATGCCATTTTTGTTTGTCATGTATAATTTTTTGAATTTTGTGTTTATCCTTGAATACCAACAATTGTGTAATATTCAAACTCACCTAATTCAGCTGGCTAGTTGTTATCAAGAGCACTAAAACCCTTTTCAACATGAATCTGAAAACTAAGTAGGCTAAATAACTTTAAACTTTAATACATGCTCTGATAGGCCAATATTGGCCAGTATTGGTATCGGATCAGAAGTGCAAAAACAATATCGGTATCGGATCGGAAGTGCAAAAACCTGGATCGGGACATCCCTATCCCTAAATGCAGTCCACTGCTTTACCTTGCTGAACCACAAAGGAATATGACCACAAATACACCAGCAAATACAGAGCAAGAGACACCACAGAAAAAACACTTAATCAATATTCCTGACAAGGAGAAGCCTTATTCAACACAATTGATATTCCTCCTCTCTCGCAAAAGATAAATACATGTCACTGTCCTCCTCGCAGGCCTAAAAAGAGGTTCAAACTAACTCGTTTTGCAAATAAAGCTTTACATCAAGACTGACAAGCGCCTAAGCTCTCTGCATCAGCCACTGCTCGCTAAAAATCCTCTTTCAATAATGCATTTGGCTGGTAAGACCAACACCACTCAAAGATAAGCAAAGTGGCGGCATTACAGAAACACAATTAATTGATAAATCAATGCCAGGAATTGGATTGAGTTGTAAGCAAGTAACACAGTACTTCCTGCATATCTCCTTAATGAAGTCGTCGATTATGGGAAAATAAGTAAACCTTATTTGCAAAGACAAGGGGCTAAAAAAAGCTTTGCTTTTATAGTCCTCGCCGCATTGAGGATTACCTTTTGAATGGTACGTGGAATAATCTTCTATTTCCTCCTTACATTAGAAAAATAGAGGCATACACTCTGGAGATCAGGGGCCTCATGTAACAAGCTTGCGTACGCACAGAAACTTGCCGTACGCCCTTTTTCATGGCAAAGTTGAGATGTATCAAGACTGACGTTGACATGAAAATACGCGCTGCCTCACGCCAACTCCATATCTGACGAGGCTGTGGATACTTCACCATAAATGATTCCCGGGCGTGGCACCGCTGCTGCCCGCTGTTCCCCTCACCTCCCAGGGGATGATCAAGGGGATGGGACAAATGCAGAGGACATATTTCACCACACCTAGTGTGTGTGTGACAATGATTGGTACTTTAACTTTAACTTAAAGGCCAACTGATAAGATGCAGTGCGTCTCCCATAACAGTGTGACCTCGGACTATGTTAAGGTAACGTGTGGAGTTCCCCAGGGTTCGGTCTTTGGCCCTGTACTCTTCAGCATCTACATGCTGCCGCTGGGTGACGTCATACGCAAATACGGTATTAGCTTTCACTGTTATGCTGATGACACCCAACTCTACATGCCCCTAAAGCTGACCAACACGCCGGACTGTAGTCAGTTGGAAGCGTGTCTTAATGAAATTAAACAATGGATGTCCGCTAACTTTTTGCAACTTAATGCCAAAAAACGGAAATGCTGATTATCGGTCCTGCTAGACACCGACCTCTATTTAATAATACAACTTTAACATTTGACAACCAAATAATAAAACAAGGTGACTCTGTAAAAAATCTGGGTATTATCTTCGACCCAACTCTCTCCTTTGAGTCACACATTAAAAGCGTTACTAAAACGGCCTTCTTTCATCTCCGTGATATCGCTAAAATTCGCTCCATTTTGTCCACTAAAGACGCCGAGATCATTATCCATGCGTTTGTTACGTCTCGTCTCGATTACTGTAACGTATTATTTTCGGGTCTCCCCATGTCTAGCATTAAAAGATTACAGTTGGTACAAAATGCGGCTGCTAGACTTTTGACAAGAATAAGAAAGTTTGATCATATTACGCCTGTACTGGCTCACATGCACTGGCTTCCTGTGCACTTAAGATGTGACTTTAAGGTTTTACTACCTACGTATAAAATACTACACGGTCTAGCTCCAGCCTATCTTGCCGATTGTATTGTACCATATGTCCCGGCAAGAAATCTGCGTTCAAAAGACTCCGGCTTATTAGTGATTCCTAGAGCCCAAAAAAAGTCTGCGGGCTATAGAGCGTTTTCCGTTCGGGCTCCAGTACTCTGGAATGCCCTCCCGGTAACAGTTCGAGATGCTACCTCAGTAGAAGCATTTAAGTCTCACCTTAAAACTCATCTGTATACTCTAGCCTTTAAATAGACCTCCTTTTTAGACCAGTTGATCTGCCGCTTCTTTTCTTTCTCCTATGTCCCCCCCTCCCTTGTGGAGGGGGTCCGGTCCGATGACCATGGATGAAGTACTGGCTGTCCAGAGTCGAGACCCAGGATGGACCGCTCGTCGGGACCCAGGATGGACCGCTCGTCGGGACCCAGGATGGACCGCTCGCCTGTATCGGTTGGGGACATCTCTACGCTGCTGATCCGCTTAAGATGGTTTCCTGTGGACGGGACTCTCGCTGCTGTCTTGGATCCGCTTGAACTGAACTCTCGCGGCTGTGTTGGAGCCACTATGGATTGAACTTTCACAGTATCATGTTAGACCCGCTCGACATCCATTGCTTTCGGTCCCCTAGAGGGGGGGGGGGTTGCCCACATCTGAGGTCCTCTCCAAGGTTTCTCATAGTCAGCATTGTCACTGGCGTCCCACTGGATGTGAATTCTCCCTGCCCACTGGGTGTGAGTTTTCCTTGCCCTTTTGTGGGTTCTTCCGAGGATGTTGTAGTCGTAATGATTTGTGCAGTCCTTTGAGACATTTGTGATTTGGGGCTATATAAATAAACATTGATTGATGATTGATTGATGGAACTGAAATGAGGTTTTCTTATTTAAACGGGGATAGCAGTTCCATTCTACGTGTCATACTTGATCATTTCGCGATATTGGCATATTTTTGCTGAAAGGATTTAGTAGAGAACATCCACGATAAAGTTCGCAACTTTCGGTGCTAAGACAAAAGGCTTGCCTCTACCGGAAGTCGCAGACGATAACGTCGCAAGTGTGGGGGCTCCTCACATATTTGGACCGAGAAAAAATAAAACGCGATTGCATTGTTTTTAGACACATTTAGTAGGATAATTCCGGGAAATCCCTTATCTTGCTATTGTGTTGCTAGTGTTTTAGTGAGATTAATAGTACCTGATAGTCGGAGGGGTGTCTCCACGGGTGTCTTGACGCGCAGTGTCTCAGGGGAGTCGACGGCAGCTATGGACGGCACAAGCTCAGCTTTTCTCCGGTAAGAACTGACTTTTTAACCACAATTTTCTCACCGAAACCTGCTGGTTGACATACCGGCGTGTTTCATGTCCGCTTGACCGCGCTCTGATCCATAGTTAATTTTCACCTCCAGGAATTTTAAACAAGGAATCACCGTGTGTTTGTGTGGCTAAAGGCTAAAGCTTCCCAACTCCATCTTGCTACTTTGACTTCTCCAATATTAATTGAACAAATTGCAAAAGATTCAGCAACACAGATCTCCAAAATACCGTATAAATGTGCCGTTAAAACAGACAACATTTAGTTGTGTGCTAATACTTCCTAAAACCCCGTGACGTCTTGCGTACACGTCATCATTACACGACGTTTTCAAGACGAAACTCCCGGGAAATTTAAAATTGCAATTTAGTAAACTAAAAAGGCCGTATTGGCATGTGTTGCAATGTTAATATTTCATCATTGATATATAAACTATCAGACTGCGTTGTGGGTAGTAGTGGGTTTCAGTAGGCCTTTAACTTTAACTTTAGCGATGGACTCTTCACTCTTTTGCCATCACCTTCATTGTCCATTCTTGCAATCCTGCTTGTGCTTGGAGGCTGAAACTGGTGGTTGCTTCACAGTAGTAGTAGGTGCGGTATAGCTCGGTCGGTAGAGTGGCCATGCCATGTCCGATCCCCGCTTACGCCATCATAGTCACAGCCTTTGTGTACTTGGGCAAGACACTTTACCCCCCTGCTCCCATTGCCACCCACACTGGTTTAAATCTAACTTAGATATTGGGTTTCACTATGTAAAGCGCTTTGAGTCACTAGAGAAAAAGTGCTATGTAAATATAATTCACTTCACTTCAGTAGTTATGAAGTACGGCTTATATACCGGTGCGTTTTATAGTCCGGAAAATACGGTAGTATTGTTAGCTCACTTTTTTTAGAGGTGTCATGTAGCAACTCTGCTCTCATGTTCCTGTTGTAATAATGATGAACTGTCATCAAAACACTAGTTATATATCTAAGTTGGTAAACATTAAAAAAATATTGTGTCCAGCTTTATAATAGTCACAGTACACTTTATAGTGACACTACAGGTGTCTCCAACAGTTAGCTGGTGGTTCTCTTCATTACCAGCATTGTTAGCCGCTTCTTGCTGGCAGTTTTTCAATGTTTAGAATGCACAGAAAGTGAAGTGAAGTGAATTATATTTATATAGCGCTTCTTCTCTAGTGACTCAAAGCGCTTTATATAGTGAAACCCAATATCTAAGTTACATTTAAACCAGTGTGGGTGGCACTGGGAGCAGGTGGGTAAAGTGTCTTGCCCAAGGGCACAACGGCAGTGACTGGGATGGTGTAAGCGGGGATCGAACCTGCAACCCTCAAGTTGCTGGAACGGCCGCTCTACCAACCGAGCTATACCGCCCAAGAAAATAAAAATACATGTGTGTTTGTGTCTTACATAAGGGTGTTTGATGATGGCAAATTTTTTTTTCCAAGTGGAGTTTTCATTTGGCCCTGTGATGAGGTGGCGACTTGTCCAGAATGTACCCCGCCATCCGCCCAAATGCATCTGAAATAGGATAGCACCCCCCACGACCCCAAAAGGGACAAGCGGTAGAAAATGGATGGATTTCTCCTTTATTAAGAAATGTTTGGCTCTGTCCATCAGGAATGACAACATGTTTTCCACTTAATAAATAAATCATGTCTGCTTGAACAGAGTGGAGATTGGTGTAAAACCGAAATGTAGTGCAAAAATGTGCGTGATATTGTCTTCTTTTTAACACTAATCCAAGGCAAAACAGGACAAGGCATGCTCCCAGGAGATTTGCATTTCTCATTTTGGTGCTTGTCAAATGAGCCATTGCGCCTTCTCGGTATGTATTATAGAACAAACCCACAGTTATTTTTCTGGGCACATCAGGTTGGCATGACACACGGTGCATGCTGTAAAATATGGGATTTGGTGTTCGTTCCATCAGGAGGCAGCACACATCAGACTGGCTTTAGTTACAAAATGCCTGCACAATCCTGCCACAATTTTCTTGGAGTATTTTCTAGTTTCTGTATTTGCTTAAAAGTCAATTTTCTTCATGCACTTTGCCATGGCAGTTTGGCTGGAAATCAGCAGAGAGAGTCTCCCTCTGCAATTGGAAGTCAATTTGGGCATTGATACACACACTTGAAAAGCATCCCAGAGTTCACGGTGAATCAAGACTCATACTGAAATTAACCTCAACAACAAGAAAACCAATGTTGCCACGTGCTGCGAAAAGTGTATCGGGTATAATTTTAGTCCATGCATGTACACAGCATGGCCTCTAACACTGAAGCATTAGCATATTTTTCATGCTATTTATCCTTTCTATGATTTATTAATTCATGATAATCTAGCAAAAGTAGACGTATGAATATTACTGGCGATACACATGAGGCTATTTACCACTCAGCAGAAAATAAATTAAAGTACCAGTAAAGTGGAAAAACAAGTTAATTGTGTTTCATTGTAGCCATTAACCCATATCCAATTGTATTTACAATCCGCAAACAATGTGAAAATACCGTACAAAAATCACAAAATGCCACACTACCTTATTGAATATTCCGCTCTCAATATTTTCTGCAATTTCCATAGATTATATGTCACGGTAGTAGCGCTTCTGCACTCTGGCCATATTATCAGATGAGTCATACTGGAAATACGCAAAAAATCGAAAGAGATGTGCTGTTTATCATTCACAAGCCTTATGTAAGTCAAGAGCACATGTTTTTGGCTTTTTTCCCTCTATTGCACACAATATACCCTCTAAAAAACATTCAGGATCCACCACCAATATCCCACATTTACATGTCTTGACGTGAAAATTAACCAAATGTTAGTGATATTGATATTATAAGCGACAATGCCGATGAAATGTTTTTAGTTGCACATTGATAGCAGTGTGCTAATGTTACACAAGTCTCGCAGACACCGAAACGCATCAGTGTTTCAATCATCCCCTTAAATCATCCAGCAGCTATAAAATGATAAAATGACATTGCTGATGAGACAATATGTCTGATATGTTTATTTTTCGACAGTCCATATACAGTATGTTGACAAGAATACGTGGGATGGAGCTACAGCGCAATCGACTCCTTTCTCATAGCCTTGTGTGTAAACTGTCACTTTGCACATACTTTTCAAACTAGCTAAGGACAAATGCAAAATGGTGCTCGGAGTTGAGTTTTATTCTCCATAAATGAAAGTGTGTGTGTGCAGAATAGACTGTATTATATATATATATATATATATATATATATATATATATATATATATATATATTTGCATGTTCTACTCCCAGTATTGTTGCCGTTCGGATGGTCGGCATATATTTTGCATATTCATGAAGCACCCCCGCGACCCTGAACGGGACAAGCGATAGAAAATGGATGGATGGATGAAGACAGACACGCTAAATGGATTGTGTTCATTATTCGTATCACTACAGAGACAAGATCCTCTGTGCACACATCTAGTGAATCAGCTCGCGTGTGGTATCAAGTTTGCATGTGATTTTGTACACACAAACCTTTAGTAGATCTATCCCTAACTAGGCTTGGAGTGAAAGTGCCTTCCAAAAATAGTTACTAAACAAATCAGAAGTTTGTCACCAGTTAGTAAAGTACTTGAACAGTTTTGTTTACTGAGTATTTGCTTACTCTTACTTGAGTAATTATTTATATTCACTTTTACTTTAGTCATGTTCTTCAATATTTCGGTTCACCTAGAGGGGAGGGAGGGGGGCGTAGGGTTGCCCACATATGCGGTCCTCTCCAAGGTTTCTCATAGTCATCATTGTCACCGACCTCCCACTGGGCGTGAGTCCCACTGGGTGTGAGTTTCCTTGCCCTTATGTGGGCTCTACTGAGGATGTCGTTGTGGTTTGTGTTGTGGTTTGTGCAGCCCTTTGAGACACTAGGGATTTTAGGGCTATATAAATAATCCTTGATTGATTGATTGATTGAATTCTGTTTGCAACTCTTCCTACTTCTGGTCATAATGAGATATACGATATAGTTTAATTTGTGAATTATTGTTTGCTATTAACCATGTTTTCAAGGTTAATTTTCAAACGAGTAACATTTCGAGCTTCAACTTTTTTTTTCGACAGAATTTTCCCTTGATAATGTTTTTGTATTGATTCAAGTGAAGGTGGAATCCTGAATGCCGTGTATCTCTCTCTCAGCAGAAGCTGTCTGGAACCAACCCCATTTTGTCCTTTGTATCAACAAGACAAATATAATGGATTTTGACTAAATTATTTTGACAAAAATGTCAAGATTTGCAGGCTGAGGTGAAGGACAATTTATGTAGCAATAAATCTGAAGAAACAAACATTGATTTTCCTTCTTCGGCAATTGTCCACTGACTTGATTAATAAAAATTTCGCAGTGAGAAATGTGTCCCTGTAGGTGGGCACCAGTTTTGTGCGTGTGTGTGTGTGTGTGTGTGTGTGTGTGTGTGTCTGTGTGTGTGTGTGTGTGTGTGTGTGTGTGGGCGGGGGGACGATAGTGTAGCAGCGTCAGTGTGTGTGATAGCCAGTATTACAAGAGTGTTTTGTTACGGCTTCCAGACTTCAACGCCTTGAATAACACTATTTTTGCGTTATATTCAGAGTGCAATTAAAGAGAAAAACTCACGCTGTGTCAAAATCTACAGCAGACAAACTAAGCATTCAGAAATGACCGCAGCATTTTTGTGACAGCTTCTGTCTCAGCCCTCCAGCTCGCTACGTTCCTTCAACCATCCTCCTGCACACACTGCAAGACGCGCACAGCACACTCCTCTTGACAAATTAATCTCATATTTTAAAGAGAGGTAGAGTGGCCTGACCAGTAAACCTATTGAGGCGCTGATCCTTCTGTCTTTAGTCCAAGGATGAAGGCTGGGGACGGTGAAGTGAGGCTGCGATTGCATTTTCACAATACAATTCTCATACAACACTTTGTTTCTTGTTAAAGCACATACAGTTCCTGACTTTTGCCCAGAGCCCAATGGGGGAACACAAGAGGGAATAAAGAGCTGGAGATGTCGGTTGAGACATAGCCAAATTCTTAAAAGAAGATTGCCTCCGGCATACACGTTGCAACCCTGCCTGTGTGTGTGAGTGTGTGTGTGTGTGTGTGTGTGTGTGTGCGTGTGTGTGTGTCTTTGTGTGTGCGTGTGTGTTTGTGTGTGCGTGTTTGGACCAACACCGACTGAGGGTAAATTTAGTTTTATCTTCTCGCTTGTTGTTGTTACTTTTTTTTTCAATTTCAACATTACAAACAACACTATTGTGTGCCCACACTTAATTGCATGAGGCTGGGGTGTGTGGAAAAATATATAAAGCAATCTCATTACGTCATTTTTTTATTTGAAATTTAGAATGGGGAACAAATTCACCATTAATTAGTAGCTTATTAAAGGCCTACTGAAACCCACTACTACCGACCACGCAGTCTGATAGTTTATAAATCAATGATGAAATATTAACATTGCAACACATGCCAATACGGCTGGTTTAGTTAACTAAATTGCAATTTTAAATTTCCCGCGGAGTTTCTTGTTGAAAACGTCGCGGACTGTCAGGAAATATTAGCCCAATACCATTTGCGGCTAAAAGTCATCTCTTTCATCACGCAGTTAAACAGTATTCTGGACATCTGTGTTGCTGAATCTTTTGCAATTTGTTCAATTAATAATGGAGAAGTCAAAGTAGAAAGATGGAGTTGGGAAGCTTTAGCCTTTAGCCACACAAACACACGGTGATTCCTTGTTTAAAATTCCCGGAGGTGAAGCTTTACTATGGATCACAGCGGTCAAGCGAACATGGATCCCGACCACTTGTCAACCGGCAGGTTTTGGTGAGAAAATTGTGTTAAAAAGTCGCCTCTTACCGGAGATCTGTGGAGTTTGCACCGTCCTTGTATCTGCCGTGACTTTCCTCAGACACTGGCCTCAAGACACCCGTGGACACACCCCTCCGTCTATCAGGTACTATTTAATCTCATTAAAACACTAGCAACACAATAGAAAGATAAGGGATTTCCCAGAATTATCCTAGTAAATGTGTCTAAAAACATCTGAATCTGTCCCAATGCAATCGCCTTTTTTATTTTTTTTTATTTTATTGTTTTTTATAGTCCTTCGCTATCAATATCATCATCCACAAATCTTTCATCTTCGCTCAAATTAATGGGGAAATTGTCGTTTTCTCGGTCCGAATA
The DNA here is from genome assembly GCF_033978795.1 of Nerophis ophidion. Classification (NCBI taxonomy): domain Eukaryota; kingdom Metazoa; phylum Chordata; class Actinopteri; order Syngnathiformes; family Syngnathidae; genus Nerophis; species Nerophis ophidion. Next base: position 63,162,827 of record NC_084615.1, on the reverse strand, counting down.
CCCCTTGCTGCTGGAGGCTCCAATTAAAAACAATGTGAGGACGTGAGGAGCCTTCACCCTTATGACGTCATCGTCTGCGACTTCCGGTAAAGGCGAGGCTTTTTTGTCAGCACCAAAAGTTGCGAACTTTATCGTGGATGTTCTCTACTAAATCCTTTCAGCAAAAATATGCCAATATCGCGAAGTGATCAAGTATGACACATAGAATGGACCTGCTATCCCCGTTTGGATAAGAAAATCTCATTTCAGTAGGCCTTTCAAGTAAAAAAGACTTCATTTAGAGTTATTTGGACACTAGGGGAACATATAAGGTTAAGTGTTAGTGTTAGGGTTAGGATTACTAAAAAGCAAAAATTCTGAGGTTATTGAGGGAAGAGTCTTAGTTAATGGCTTACTGGTTGTATTATAAGGCCATGCAGAATAAAGCATTAATAAGTACTTAATAATGGCTAATTAAGAGCCAATATGTTACTATTTTTTGTTATTGTTGCCAACATTTGATTTAAATTTAAATACATTGTAATAAGAATGTATTAAGATTATGTATGACATGGGAGATTTTGAAGGAAATTTTTGTACTGAACTAAATTAATATGTTTATATGCCACCTAAATTATTTAATATAATGATAACATCTAGCATGGTGTAAGCTATTAGCCATGTTTATGTATTGCTCTGCTGCAGGATTTGGCCATTATGTTAGACAATGATCCATAGTTTAAATTATATACCGATTGTACATGTTTTCTTATTAATTTCTCATTAGAAAACAGACACAGATGATTGATATTTTAGAAACTGTGTATTGTTTTATCCGACTTGCATTTAAAAAGGTGCTTTTAGCAGCAGATTCTGCCGGTGGTTGTTTAGAGGACACCCCCGTTATTCCTGGTGCCAGCTACGCCCTGCTAATATGTCAAAAAAGTTAAAGTACCAATGATTGTCACACACACACTAAGTGTGGTGAAATGTGTCCTCAGCATTTGACCCATTCCCCTGTTCACCCCCTGGGAGGTGAGGGTAGCAGTGAGCAGAAGCGGTGGCCGCACTCGGGAATCATTTTGGTGATTTAACCCCCAATTCCAACCCTTGATGTTGAGTGCTAAGCAGGGAGGTAATGGGTCCCATTTGTATAGTTTTTGGTATGACTCGGCCGGGGTTGCATGCACAAAGCAAGAGGATAACGACAAAAGTGTTTGGAAACGCTTATGACTGCAGTCACCGGTTGAACAGCAAAGCACGAAAAGGTACAACATGAACCATTTTCAATAATTTTGTTCTCGCACACCTCTGCACGATCGGCATGCATGTTTGTGCGAGACAAACTTGATTGACAGCCAGTCATTTAATTTGGGCCAAATGAAAAATTAAAGTTAAGATAAAATAAATTTTGCTGTTAAAGTTCAAAAATAATATATCATGTGGCCACGGATCAGTTTCTACGGAGGAGCAGCGAGCTGTTCCAAGTGGGGACTTGGGGTGGACCCCTTATGGTCTCTCTATGGACTGGACTTTCACATTATGAATGGTACCCACTCGGCATCAATTGCACCGGCCACCCGAGGGGTGTGTGTGTCTGGCCAAGGTTTCTCATTGTTCTCATTGGCTCAGTTTTTTCTTGCCCAGATTTGGATTCAGATCCGGATGTCGTTGTGGTTTATGAAGCCCTCAAGGAACTTGTGATTAAGGGCTGTATAAATAATTTTTGATTGGTTGATTGGATAAATAGGGTTATTTAAATTGTTGTCTAAACCAGTGTTTTTCAACCTTTTTTGAGCCAAGTAGTGGTGCAACGGATCAACATTGATCTGTGATCCGTTTGGATCAGTATCTTTTGTTCGGCACACAGGTGATCCGCAGTTTGATTTAAGAAAAAAAAAAAAAAAAAAATTGGGTGCATGTTCAGTCCAAACACAGCGTGGTCATGGCGAGCGGAGTAACCGAGGAGATTGAACGCCCCGCGACATTTAAAGCCCCTGCATGGGAGCATTTTGGCTTCCCTGTCAAACCTACTGATATGGAAGAGTATTACGCGGTTACTCTGCCGAGCTCTAGACAGCACCGACACTCAACGAGGGCAAATTATTTGCAGACCATAATTACTGGTTTACAAAAAATATTTGTACGCCAAACAGGTGAAATTAGATAATCTCCCACTGCACACCAGACTGTATCTCACGGCACACTAGTGGTTGAAAAACTCTGGTCCAAACAACCTACTGTACAGCCCTTTGCAAAAATGCATATTCCTTTCTCACTGTTCACTCAATACAGATGTCAATATGTCTTCAAAGCTCACCTTTATGCATTACACACACTGCCAAAATTTGGGAACTAGGATGATGTGAAGAAGAGTTAAAATATGATAAATCTATTTGTGGAAGCAGATCAGACAAAGTCATACTTCAGTTTCACATTCGCATCTCATCTCCTAAAATGGAAAAAAACGAGTTGACTTCATATGCTCAATTGTGTTTCATTGTTTCAATGTAAACCATATCGAATTGTTTTTCCAATCCACAGAGTGTGTGAAAATATCGTCTAAACATCCATAAAATGCCACAATTTCATTCGGCCATTTTGAATATTCCCCTCCGAATGTCTTTGGCAATTTCCGGATGTTTGGGGTCAGATGACGTCACGGTGAGAAATCTTCAGCACTCTTCTGCACTCAGTCATACTGAACATTTGCAAACATTGAAAAGAGATTTTCTGTTCATAATCAAAATTTTATCTAAGACAATTGAAATTGTAAATAGATTACAAAAAAAAAGTCCGCTTAACAATCGCGTCAATGGGGGCTCCCTTAAATCGCTCACACAGACCTTCAAATAATCATTCAAAAGCCACCAACAATACTCTATTACATATTGTGACCTGAATACTAACCAAATATTAGTGATGTTGTTATTATACGCTCTAACTAAGGGAAACTATTTTTAGTGGCTTTCTGATAACAGAGAGGTAACTAGCTTATGCTGCTTTAATGAGCCGGCGGGTGTCCAGCTGCTGCTGCTGCATCGTGTCTCAACTGTTGAAAGTTCATTCTAGATTATAAAACATGCCTTTCAACTGGATAATAGGAAGATTTAGCCATAAATTGAGAAGTTGTTCATCTGTGACATTCGACTTCTACCCAAGGATGGAGAAAAAGACAGAACAAGAATGAAGAGTGTCTGCTGCAGCTTTTCTTTTTAATCTTTTATGTGGATTAATTATTCATCTAAATGGGAACATTTACACATCCCAGTGAGATCAGACATTGTACAGTAAGTGATTGTTTTATTATATTCGTAGTTTGCATTTCTTTTTTAGTACACAGCAATAATTCTATAGTTTACCACACAGCCTCTAAAACCTGTAGCTGATCCTACTTACATCCAGGCTCAAAAATAATATTTTTTCTCAAAGTAGTCTTTGATGACACTCACAAAGTCTACATCAGTGGCATTGCTGTTGGTGGTAAAGGGATCTGTGGTTCCCACCAGTAAGTCACAAATCACGTGACCGACTTGCTCATTATCTCTCAAAATACTTATCTCCTTGAGATTTACATGTTTTTGATTGCAAACTTTGGTAGTCTTTTAGTGTTATCAAGCATATATATATATATATATATATATCCATTTTCTACCGCTTATTCCCTTTTGGGGTCGCGGGGGGCGCTGGCGCCTATCTCAGCTACAATCGGGCGGAAGGCAGTGTACACCCTGGACAAGTCGCCACCTCATCGCAGGGCCAACACAGATAGACAGACAACATTTACACTCACATTCACACACTAGGGCCAATTTAGTGTTGCCAATCAACCTATCCCCAGGTGCATGTCTTTGGAAGTGGGAGGAAGCCGGAGTACCCGGAGGGAACCCACGCATTCACGGGGAGAACATGCAAACTCCACACAGAAAGATCCCGAGCCTGGATTTGAACCCAGGACTGCAGGAACTTCGTATTGTGAGGCAGACGCACTAACCCCTCTGCCACCGTGAAGCCCTATATATATATATATATATATATATATGTATATATATATATATATATATATATATATATATATATAGGATATATATATATATAGGATATATATATAAATATGTATATGTATGTATATACACACACACACATATATATATAAATTAATATACACATTCATATACACACAAACACATACACATACATGTTTCAATTTAGAGGCAACTTGGTTTTCAATCATACAAGTAAAGAGGAACTGCACTTTTTATTTTGCCTATCGTTAATCACTGCGCACACACACACACACACACACACACACACACATACATATATATATATATATACATTTATATATATACACACATATATATACGTATGTATATATATACATATGTGTGTATATATATATATATATACGTATGTATATATATATATATACATGTGTTTATATATATATATATATATTTATATATATATATATATATATACACACACGCACACACACATACATACATATGTATATATATATATATATATATATATATATATATACATATGTATGTATGTGTGTGTGTGTGTGTGTGTGTGTGTATATATATATATATATATATATAAATACATACATATATTAATATACACATACATACATATATACACATACATATATATATACAAAAATATATATACACATTCATATATACACATATATATATACACATCCATCCATCCATTTCTACCGCTTATTCCCTTTTGGGGTCGCGGGGGGCGCTGGCACCTATCTCACGGGGTACACTCTGGACACATATACACATATATATATATATATACACCCACACACACATATAGCAAATTATTTGCACATATATATATATATATATATATATATATATATATATATATATATATATATATATATATATATATATATATATATATATATATATATATATATATATATATATATATATATATATATATATACATATATACACATATATACAAAATCATTGGTGCACCACTCCCATCTCTCCAGGACTTATACACCACCCGCCTCACCCGCAAAGCACTCACAATTGTGAGTGACGCAAGCCACCCTGCACGCGACCTGTTCAGCCTCCTTCCCTCTGGAAGAAGATACAAGAGCCTCCGCTCTCGCACCACCAGACTCACCAACAGCTTTTACCACGAGGCTGTTAGGCGGCTGAACTCTGATAGTCCGAAAGTCTGATTATTGGACAGGCAAGGGTGCAGTTACTTAATGATCAGCCATGTAGGGAATAGCCTACATATTTTACCGTTTCTCGCAATTACATTCTTATCATATATGACGGACATGCAGAGAAAAGACGGTGGTAAAAAATCCCGCTGGGCTTCAAATTGCTTCTTAATCCAGTGGCGAGTGTAAAGTGCTCTGAGTTGTACTTTGTGTGTTGTGATATGAAAATTCCCCCTGTGCCTCTCACATTGTCCTCTCACTTATTCATGACCCCAAATTTATTAAGGAAAAGTCGTTTGGCGGCAACATTGTGGGGCAGAGGGGAAAACGACTGAGCGCTTCCACGGGAGAGGGGAGCAGTACAGTGCCATGGGCAACAGCGTTCCTGGAATGAACAATTATTAATAATGCAGGGTGGGATAACAAAAAGAAACCCCCTGCTGTCTGGTACAAAGACGATGCAGTTTTACTCAAATCTCAGACGCAAGTATCACACGTGTGATGATGTTTTGCACTTTTAACACTGGGATATGTCAGATATGAAGCTTTTTTCCAAAATCCCTAGCTCATATGCGCTATTTTGCACAAGACTGAAAATTAAAAAAAAAAAATTAGAGCAACAGCTGAAACGGATTATTAGAATTGGCCTCAAACTGCTGCTGAGGAGTCCACGGGCTCAAGCGGTAATGAGTGAAAGGAAAATGCGGAATGCTGGACAGATTGATTAGACGAGTCACCGGATGACTGACAGAAATGCCAATGTCTTATCAGTGGCATGAGTGGAGAGTGTAATTGGTGGTGTGACATTTCAATTCAAAGCCCCGCCATAATGGGCGTGCCATTTAAGATATGCACTTGATTGCCAATGAATGAAAAGTATCTATATGTAGCTAACGAGTTAAACACACACACTTCAACACGTGATGGGACAGTGTGGGTTCTAGGGTTGCGTGGGGCACTTTGCAAAAATGGCGCTTGCAGCTTGTGTGTGTAGTTTTGTATACAACCTCCATGCACAGATGCTCTCTGTTAATACGTTTGAAAAAATATTTATGATTGATTGGCAACACTAAATTGGCTCTAGTGCAGGGGTCGGGAACCTCTTTGGCTGAGAGAGCCATGAAAGCCAAATATTTTTAAATGTATTTCCGTGAGAGCCATATAATATTTTTAACACTGAATACAACTGTCAGGTTCAAACACTGATGACATGTATTAAACAGACAAGAAGCAAGGAATAAAACAGAGACAGGATTCAATTTAGCTCAATGAGGAGAAACCAGTAGACCTGTACCCTTGTACAGTGTCGTCCCACGCTCTGACAAGAGAATTTTACGCCTCCTCTTTTATTTGGACTGTCCTGATTGCATTTTTAAGTAACACCAACATTTTTAGAGTATAATAAGTCTTTTTTTTTTTTAAATAACATTGTTATTACAAAGCTAACCAATATTAAATAAAATACTTTTGACCATTAATGTGACTTCTTTAACAGGTGCGGTAGAAACGGATGGATGGATTAAAATGCATGAGAATGTTTTATATTTTTAAAGTTATTTTTAACACTGTGATTACCAGCGGAATTATAATTTAGTTATCGTGTTAAGCAACGTCAGCTAAGATTTATCTGAGAGCCGGATGCAGTCATCAAAAGAGCCACATCTGGCTCGAGAGCCATAGGTTCCCTACCCCTGCCCTAGTGTGTGAACATGAGTGTGAATGTTGTCCATCTCTGTTGGCCCTGTGATGAGGTGGCGACTTTTCCATGGTGCACCCCGCCTTCCGCCTGAATGCAGCTGAGATAGGCTCGGGCACCCCACTCCCCCCGTGACCCGGAAAGGGACAAGCGGTAGAAAAATGGATGGATTGATGGACAGATGCTATCTGTTGATTACATTTTAAGCAATATTTATAGTCGATTGGCAACACTAAATTGGCTCTAGTGCAGTGGTTCTTAACCTGGGTTCGATTAAACCCTAGGGGTTCGGTGAGTCGCCCTCAGGGGTTCGGTGGAGCCTCCGCCGCTGAGGGCAAGACACACCCAACTCCTTGTGTAAATAAAAACTTCTCCCTGTGGTTAGCCCCAAACAATTTTCCCTCTAATTTTCCATCTGATTTGCAGGTGTGTAAATTGTTGTGAGTTCATGAACAGTGTTTGTGTTGTTCTTTGAACAAGGTAATGTTCATTTTGTGCAACAGTAAAAAAAAAAAAGTAACAGTTTTGAATTTGAAAAATATATATATATATTTCATTCACTAAAGAAGGGTTCGGTGAAGGCACATATGAAACTGGTGAGGTTTGGTACCTCCAGCAAGTTTAAGAACCACTGCTCTAGTGTGAGAATGTGTGTGTGGATGTCGTCTATCCGTGTTGGCCCGGTGATATGAGGTGGCGACTTGTCCAAGGTGCACCCTTCCTTCCGCCCGAATGCAGCTGAGATATGCTCCAGCACCCCCCCACGACCCCGAAAAGGACAAGCGGTGGAACACAGATGGATTGAAAAAGGTGCTCCAGGTTGCTGAAAGTTTTCTAAGTACTGCATAGAAATTTGTGAGCAATTGTTGTTTTTGATTTCACTGTGTGTCATCGTCGCGATGAATAGAGTGTGATTAACGGCAGCAATGTGATAGTTGATTATTAAGATATATTTGTGTGCGCGTGATGATTTATATCATTATTTATCCAGTGGCTCGCTGAAGCAATTATACCGTGAAGGATATAATTCCAGTCCATTTTGCGCATTCTCAAATTATGGCAGCTTCACAATAATTATGATTTATCCGAATGGCTTTCTTTAATAATTCACCCTCACTCCTTTGGGGAGGACAGGAGGGGGAAACCCAAAAAAATAAGCACGCGGCTCAATACTTTAATTCAGTGGTTCTCAAATGGGGGTACGCGTACCCCTGGGAGTACTTGAAGGTATGCCAAGAGGTACGTGAAATTTTTTTTTTTAAATATTCTAAAAATAGCAACAATTCAAAAATCCTTTATAAATATATTTATTGAATAATACTTCAACAAAATATGAATGTAAGTTAATAAACTGTAACAAGAAATGCAACAATGCAATATTCAAGGTTGACAGCTAGATTTTTTTGTGGACATGTCCCATGAATTTTGATGTTAAATATTTCCTTTTTTGTGAAGAAATGTTTAGTTCATGAATCCAGATGGATCTCTATTACAATCCCCAAAGAGGGCACTTTAAGTTGGTGATTACTTACTTCTATGTGTAGAAATCTTTGTTTATAATTGAATCACTTTTACAACAAGTTTTTAGTTATTTTTATATCTTTTTTTTCCAAATAGTTCAAGAAAGACCACTACAAATGAGCAGTATTTTGCACTGTTGTACAATTTAATAAATCAGAAACTGATGACATAGTGCTGTATTTTACTTCTTTATCTCTTTTTTTCAACCAAAAATGCTTTACTCTGATTAGGGGGTGCTTGAGTTAAAAAAAAAAAATCACTGGGGGTACATCACTGAAAAAAGGTTGAGAACCACTGCTTTAATTCATAAGGGGTTTCTGCATTTAAAATTGTTACACTTCCAACGAGTGACTGCCATGTTTTTGTGTAAATGACCCCATCTTCAAAGTAGCATCTGTACTTTCCCTGGGTATGCAATGTGTCAAGTGGGATATGGCACCTGTGGCACGGCGGTGTGGTCGCATTAGTTGGAGCCCACATGGCTGCCTGCAGGCACCTGCTGGACCACATGTGGCCCTGATGGAGATGACTCCAGATGACACTTTTCTACCAACACTTGATGGCATCATAGTCTCACAGACTTCACCGACAGCTGATGATCAGTTCCTGTTAATCACCCCACCCCACCACCTCCACCACCACCACCACCCCTGGTTGAGCCAAGCAACAGCGCCGAAAGCGGATCACATGTCGTGCAAAAAAAAAAAAAAAGGCCAGAACTGGACCGCTTACCTTCCCGACGTGAAGCATCCATTCCTATCCCCCAGCCCCACGTCCGAATCCACGCTTAAGATCCAAAAATGCGGTGCAATCCCCACTGCAGAATCGGAAGCCGTGACGCTGTGTTTTTTTTTTTTGTTTGTTGTTTTTTTTTTGTTTTTTCCTGCGTTCAACGTGGCTGAGACACCCCGCGTTGCTTCTTGGAGTCTGCCCGGTGTTGCGTGGAGGAGGCGGCGGTGATGCTGATGCTGATGCTGACGGTATCTCTGCGGAGGTGTTGTGAGCAAGGGGAGTATATGCCGGCGAGATGCGATTAGCCGCACTTGAACCCGACGAGGCTGCCTGGTGCCGAGGCTCCGTGCCGCTATAACAGCATCCGTGGATCATACCACCGCGCCGCGGATGAGGGGGTGTGGCACAGACTGCTCTTCTCTGGTGTTTACTCTTTAGCACGACGCCCCAAAAAAAAAATGCCATGTCACCATTTCCTATAACTCACAGAAATTAAGTACATTAAAGTGTTAACGGTACTAACATTATTTTGATACTTCGCGGTACTTTGATACATTTCCAATTAAAGGGGACTACAAAACATTTTTGCATTATTGGGGTATATTAAACATACCGTATTTCCTTGAATTGCCGCTAATTAATTTAAAACATTTTCTCACTCCTGCGCTTACCAAAGGCATGCGGTAAAAGTAAGCATACGCTAATTATTTTAAAACCTCTTCTCAAAGGTATGCAGTAAAAATTTGAGTGTGATGTAAGCTTGGACCGGATCTGACCGAGATCTTCAGCTCTCACTGGATCGGTTTGCAGCCGAGTGTGAAGCGACCTGAATGAGAATCAGCACCTCCAAGTCAGAGTCCATGGTTCTCGCCCGGAAAAGGGTGGAGTGCCATTACCCGGTTTGGGGAGGAGACCCTGCCCCAAGTGGAGGAGTTCAAGTACCTAGGAGTCTTGTTCACGAGTGAGGGAAGAGTGGATCGTGAGATCGACAGGCGGATCGGTGCGGCGTCTTCAGTAATGCGGACGTTGTACTGATCCGTTGTGGTGAAGAAGGAGCTGAGCCGGAAGGCAAAGCTTTCAATTTACCGGTCGATCTACGTTCCCATCCTCACCTATGGTCATGAGCTTTGGGTCATGACCGAAAGGATAAGATCACGGGTAAAAGCGGACGAAATGAGTTTCCTCCGCCGTGTGGCGGGGCTCTCCCTTAGAGATAGGGTGAGAAGCTCTGCCATCCGGAGGGAACTCAAAGTAAAGCCGCTGCTCCTTCACATCGAGAGGAGCCAGATGAGGTGGTTCGGGCATCTGGTCAGGATGCCACCCGAACGCCTCCCTAGGGAGGTGTTTAGGGCACGTCCAACCGGTAGGGAGGCCACAAGGAAGACCCAGGACACGTTGGGAAGACTATGTCTCCCGGCTGGCCTGGGAACGACTCGGGATCGCCCGGGAAGAGCTAGGCGAAGTGGCTGGGGAGAGTAAAGTCTGGGCTTCCCTACTTAGGCTGTTGCCCCCGCGAACCGACCTCGGATAAGCGGAAGAAGATGGATGGATGGATGGTAAGCTTGGACCTTAAAGGCCTACTGAAACCCACTACTACCCACCACGCAGTCTGATAGTTTATATATCAATGATGAAATATTAACATTGCAACACATGCCAATACGGCCTTTTTAGTTTACTAAATTGCAATTTTAAATATCCCGGGACTTTTTTCTTGAAAACGTCGTGTAATGATGACGTGTATGCGTGACGTCACGGGGTGTTATGAATTTGAGCGCTGCGCACTCACACAGCTAAAAGTCGTCTGCTTTAACGGCATAATTACACAGTATTTTGGAGATCTGTGTTGCTGAATCTTTTGCAATTTGTTCAATTAATAGTGGAGAAGTCACAGTAGAAAGATGGAGTTGGGAAGCTTTAGCCTTTAGCCACACAAACACACGGTGATTCCTTGTTTAAAATTCACGGAGGTGAAACTTAACTATGGATCAAGCAAACATGAATCAAGACGTAATGTCAACCAGCAGGTTTCGGTGAGAAAATTGTGATTAAAAAGTCGCTTCTTACCGGAGAAAAGCTGAGCTTGTGTCGTCCATAGCTGCCGTCGACTCCCCTGAGACACTGCGCGTCAAGACACCCATGGAGACACCCTTCCGACTATCAGGTACTATTAATCTCACTAAAACACTAGCAACACAATAGAAAGATAGAGGATTTCCCAGAATTATCCTATTAAATGTGTCTAAAAACATCGGAATCCGTCCGAATGCAATCGCGTTTTTTTTTTTAACTTTTTTTTTTCTAGTCCGTCGCTATCAATATCCTCAAACACAAATCTTTCATCCTTGCTCAAATTAATGGGGAAATTGTCGTTTTCTCGGTCCGAATAGCACTTTTTGTTGGGGGCTCCCATTAAAATCAATGTGAATATGTGAGGAGCCATCAAACATGTGACGTCATCGTCTGCGACTTCCGGTAGAGGCAGGGCTTTTGTCTTAGCACCTAAAGTTGCGAACTTTATCGTTGATGTTCTCTAATAAATCCTTTCAGCAAAAATATGACAATATCACGAAATGATCAAGTATGACACGTAGAATGGACCTGCCATCCCCGTTTAAATAAGAAAATCTAATTTCAGTAGGCCTTTAACAAAAAAAATATAGGGGTATGTTAGACATACCGTATTTCCTTGAATTGCCGCCGGGGCGCTAATTACTTTAAAACCTCTTCTCACTCCTGCGCTTACCAAAGGCATGCGGTAAAAGTAAGCATGCGCTAATTATTTTAAAACCTCTTCTCACTCCGGCACTTATCAAAGGTATGCAGTAAAAATTTGAGTGTGACGTAAGCTTGGACCCTAAATGCCTACTGAAACCCACTACTACCCACCACGCAGTCTGATAGTTTATATATCAATGATGAAATATTAACATTGCAACACATGCCAATACGGCATTTTTTGTTTAACAAAATTACAATTTTAAATTTCCCGGGAGTTTCGTCCTGGAAACGTTGTGTTATGATGACGTGTATGCAAGACGTCACAGGTTTTTAGGAAGTATGAGCGCTGCACACACACACAGCTAAAAGTCGTCTGCTTAAAGGCCTACTGAAACCCACTACTACCCACAACGCGGTCTGATAGTTTATAAATCAATGATGAAATATTAATATTGCAACACATGCCAATACGGCCTTTTTAGTTGACTAAATTGCAATTTTAAATTTCCCGGGACTTTTTACTTGAAAACGTCACGTAATGATGACCTGTACGTGTGACGTCACGGGCTGTTATGAATATGAGCGCTGCGTACACACACAGCTAAAAGTCGTCTGCTTTAACGGCATAATTACACGGTATTTTGGAGATCTGTGTTGCTGAATCTTTTGCAATTTGTTCAATTAATAATGGAGAAGTCACAGTAGAAAGATGGAGTTGGGAAGCTTTAGCCTTTAGCCACACAAACACACGGTGATTCCTGGTGTAAAATTCACGGAGGTGAAACTTAAAATGGTGATTAAAAAGTCGCTTCTTACCAGAGAAAAGCTGAGCTTGTGTCGTCCATAGCTGCCGTCGACTCCCCTGAGACACCCTTCCGACTATCAGGTACTATTAATCTCACTAAAACACTAGCAACACAATAGAAAGATAAGGGATTTCCCAGAATTATCCTATTAAATGTTTCTAAAAACATCGGAATCCGTCCCAATGCAATCGGGGTTTTTTTTTTACTTTTTTTTTTTCTAGTCTGTCGCTATCAATATCCTCAAACACAAATCTTTCATCCTTGCTCAAATTAATGGGGAAATTGTCGTTTTCTCGGTCCGAATAGCACTTTTTGTTGGAGGCTCCCATTAAAATCAATGTGAATATGTGAGGAGCCATCAAACATGTGAAGTCATCGTCTGCGACTTCTGGTAGAGGCAGGGCTTTTGTCTTAGCACCTAAATTTGCGAACTTTATCGTTGATGTTCTCTACTAAATCCTTTCAGCAAAAATATGGCAATATCACGAAATGATCAAGTATGATGCATAGAATGGACCTGCCATCCCCGTTTAAATAAGAAAATTTAATTTCAGTAGGCCTTTAACAAAAAAAATATAGGGGTATATTAAACATACCGTTTTCCTTGAATTGCCGCCGGGGCGCTAATTACTTTAAAACCTCTTCTCACTCCTGCGCTTACCAAAGGCATGCGGTAAAAGTAAGCATGCGCTAATTATTTTAAAACCTCTTCTCACTCCGGCACTTATCAAAGGTATGCAGTAAAAATTTGAGTGTGATGTAAGCTTGGACCCTAAATGCCTACTGAAACCCACTACTACCCACCACGCAGTCTAATAGTTTATATATCAATGATGAAATATTAACATTGCAACACATGCCAATACGGCATTTTTTGTTTAACAAAATTACAATTTTAAATTTCCCGAGAGTTTCGTCCTGGAAACGTTGTGTTATGATGACGTGTATGCAAGATGTCACAGGTTTTTAGGAAGTATGAGCGCTGCACACACACACAGCTAAAAGTCGTCTGCTTAAAGGCCTGCTGAAACCCACTACTACCCACAACGCGGTCTGATAGTTTATAAATCAATGATGAAATATTAATATTGCAACACATGCCAATACGGCCTTTTTAGTTTAGTTTACTCACTAAAACACTAGCAACACAATAGAAAGATAAGGGATTTCCCAGATATATCCTATTAAATGTGTCTAAAAACATCGGAATCCGTCCCAATGCAATCGTGTTTTTTTTTTCAACTTTTTTTTTTTTCTCTAGTCCGTCGCTGTCAGTATCCTCAAACACAAATCTTTAATCCTCGCTCAAATTAATGGGGAAATTGTCGTTTTCTTTGTCCGAATAGCTCTTGCTGCTGGAGGCTCCCATTAAAAACAATGTGAGGACGTGAGGAGCCCTCACCCTTGTGACGTCATCGCCTGTGACTTCCGGTGAAGCAAGGCTTTTTTAACATCACCAAAAGTTGCAAACATAATCGTCGATGTTCTCTACTAAATCCTTTCAGCAAAAATATGGCAATATCGCGAAATGATCAAGTATGACACATAGAATGGACCTGCTATCCCTGTTTAGATAAAAAAATCTCATTTCAGTAGACCTTTAAAAGTTAAAGTACCCATGATTGTCACACACACCAGGTGTGGCGAAATTATTCTCTGCATTTGACCTATCACCCTTGATCACCCCATGGGAGGTGAGGGGAGCATTGAGCAGCAGCGGTGGCCGCGCCCGGGAATTGTTTTGGTGATTTACTGTAACCCCCAATTCCAACCCTTGATGTTGAGTAGGGAGGTAATGGCTCCCATTTTTATATTCTTTGGTATAACTCGGCCAGTGTTTGAACTCAAGACCTACCGATCTCAGGCTGGACACTGTAACCACTAGGCCACAAATGGTCCCTAGTGTGAAATCTTGGTCTATCTGTGTTTGCCCTGTGATGAGGTGGCGACCTGTCCAGGGTGTACACCGCCTTCTGCCTGAATGCAGCTGAGATAGGCTCCAGCACCCCCTGTGGCCCTGAAAGGGACAAGCGGTAGAACATGGATGGGTGAATATTAAGGACACGTGGGAGAAAATGTATTATTCATCCAAGGGTTCATTTACTGTTAATATCTGCTTACTTTCTCTTTTAACATGTTCTAGCTACACTTCTGTTAAAATGTAATTGTCAGGCTTGTCACTGACAGTTTGGTTATGTTTTAGTGTTTCCTCTGTTTGTGTTTTATTTCCTGTCAACGCTCTTATTTTGGTTCCTTTTCCTGCACGTCTCCCTGAGAGCTTGTTTCCCTCACCTGTTCCTGATTGGCAGTCTTGTGGCAATTGACAATCAGGCCACTATTTAAACCTGCCTCGCCCTCCAATCAGTGCTGGAGTATTGTTTGCTGTAAACCTTCCTGTTTGCTGTCTCCAAGCTCCTTGTTTCTGGGTTTCCTGTTAGCTGTTTCCAGTTTGCCTGTCTCCTGATTCCTGATTCTTGTTTTCCTGCATTTTCTTTTGAACATTAAGTCATGTTTTCCTGCAGCCAGCCTGCCGTCCCTGCATAGTTTGACAGTAATAATCACTTACTCTCCTTTTGTTTGATACTTTACATTAGTTTTGGATGGTACCACAAATTTGGGTATCAATCCGATTCCAAGTAGTTACAGAATCACCCATGACATATTTCCTGAGTTTATAAACATCCATCCATTTTCTACCACTTATCCCCTTCGGGGTCGCTGGAGCCTATCTCAGCTACATTTCGGCGGTAGGCGGTGTACACCCTGGACAAGTCGCCACCTCATCGCAGGCCCAACACAGATAGACAGACAACATTCACACTCACATTCACACACTAGGGCCAATTTAGTGTTGCCAATCACCTGATCCCCTATAAATATGGGTAAAAATCAGGGGTTTTAATTTTCATAAATCACTGTTAAATTCAAAATAAGATCAAAAATACTAGTTCCGAACAGTACTCAAACATATGTCCTTTGAATCTTAACTTGAGGTTACTAATCTATACACCACCCACTCAAGAATAGTGTCCAAACTTTAAATCAAATCAAACTTTTAATTTGATTTAAAGTCGCTGGAGCCTATCTCAGCTACATTTGGGCGGCAGGTGGGGTACACCCTGGACAAGTCGCCACCTCATCACAGGGCCAACACAGATAGACAGACAACATTCACACTCACATTCACACACTAGGGCCAATTTAGTGTTGCCAATCAACCGATCCCTTGTAAATACGGGTAAAAATCAGGGGTTTTAATTTTCATAAATCATTGTTAAATTCAAAATAAGATGATCAAAAATACTAGCACCGAACAGTACTCAAACGTATGACCTTTGAATCTTAACTTGAGGTTACTAAACAATACACAACCCACTCAAAAATAGTGTCCAAACTTTAAATCAAATCAAACTTTTAATTTTCCCAAACAAGTCAGTAAACATTTATGTTTAGCTAAGACATCATTTATATGCAACAAAAGGTGAATCGCTTTTTTTGTTTTGTTTTGTTTTTGTGGAGTGTTGTAGTTCAGTAACTCTCAAATGGGGGTACGCGTACCCTTGGGGGTACTTGAAGGTATGCCAAGGGGTACGTGAGATTTTTTTTTAAATATTCTAAAAATAGCAACAATTCAAAAATCCTTTATGAATATATTTATTGAATAACACTTCAACAAAATATGAACATAAGTTCACAAACTGTGAAAAGAAATGCAACAATGCAATATTCAGTGTTGACAGCTGGATTTTTTTGTGGATGTGTTCCATAAATATTAAAGATTTCTTTTTTTGTGAAGAAATGTGTAGAATTAAGTTCATGAACCCAGATGGATCTCTATTACAATCCCCAAAGAGGGCACTTTAAGTTGATGATTACTTCTGTGTGTAGAAATATTTATTTATAATTGAATCACTTGTTTATTTTTCAACAAGTTTTTAGTTATTTTTATATCTTTTTTTCCAAATAGTTCAAGAAAGACCACTATAAATGAGCAGTATTTTGCACTGTTATACAATTTGATAAATCATAAACTGATGACATAGTGCTTTATTTTACTTCTTTATCTCTTTTTTTCAATCAAAAATTCTTTGCTCCGATTAGGGGGTTCTTGAATTAAAAAAATGTTTACAGGGGTACATCACTGAAAAAAGGTTGAGAACCGCTGTTTTAGTTTAACAAAAGTTCTCAAATATATGCCATGGACCAATTAAAAAAAAAAGCTATGAGCCCCAAATTTTACCTCGTTTTAGAGCTCCCTCCTTTAGTTAGAGGTGGATACTTGGCTGCTACATTTACTATGTTACATTTACTTGGGTAACTTTTAGGATAAATTGTATTTGTCGGAGTAGATTTATTCAGGGCCACATCTATCGATTGTTTCCATTCTCGCGTAACCCAAGGTATCTTAACCATAGGGCTGAAAGCGCCCCCTAAAGGGCAACAAAATAATGTATGTTTCTCAGCTGTGGCTTACACTTGTAATACACTTTTCGACCACGTGTGGCAGTAATGACAATATCTAACACTGAAGAAGTATGGAGCTAAAGTCATAGAACATTTTTTGAAGCGCAACAAATATAACTAAAGTGGGGAAGATGTATTTGTATATATTTTAATGACAGTTTATTTAAGAGACATATATATTGTTAATAATAATATTAATAACGATTAACAATGATTAATAATAATTTGTTTGTCAACAATGCGTAATTGTATTCAAATTTATTTTTCAGTCCCTTCCTTTGCAGTATATTTAATTAGTATGTAATTTCCAAGTTTTTATTTTTATTTTTATTTTTCCTGTTAAACTGTAAGTAGGTTAGATATAATTATGAAATACGATTAAAATCAAGAGTAAGATTACCAATTCAGTTTTAATATTTAGGTGTGTCCCAGGCCCTCCTGTAGTGGAAAAGTTGTCCCCCGAGGTCAAAAAGTTTGAGAAACCCTGGCTTAGACGACATTTACAGGTGACAAAGATACACCAACTTTGTTTTGCTTTACCCCAAATGTTTGAGTTAATCCTTTTTTTTTTGGTGTCTGTTTTAACTCAAATTTT
Source organism: Nerophis ophidion (assembly GCF_033978795.1). Taxonomy (NCBI): domain Eukaryota; kingdom Metazoa; phylum Chordata; class Actinopteri; order Syngnathiformes; family Syngnathidae; genus Nerophis; species Nerophis ophidion. The sequence continues at coordinate 63,145,104 of NC_084615.1, read as the reverse complement.
CAAATATGCCATGTAACAATAAAAAAGGAGCTTCGGGTCACAAATTGCCCCCAGGCCTCACTTTGGACATCCTTCATTTAGCCAGAGATAATTACGTGTTTCATTTACTCCAGGGATTCACAAACTGTGGTTTGTGTACCATGAATGGTATGCTGACTCTATCTAGTGGCACACCAAACATTTGAGTCATTATTTAAGTACAATGTTTTGTTTTCCTATATTTAAACACAATGTTATTGTTTAAACTGTGTGTAGTGATACACTGGTTAGAAATATTAAATATACTTCATATATATTTTTTTTTTTAACTCTGCTTTGTTTTTAATGAATACTTATGCCACCATATTTTAATGTTGGTCATTATGGTAGTATTTGGAGAGCCTACTGTTTTCTGAGGTTGTACTTGGTGGAAAAAAAAAAAGTTTAAGAAACCACTGATATACTCTGTTAAATTTACTTAAGTTACTTTTTGGATAACTTGTACTTGTCTGCGTAGTTTTTTTTTAGTAATCATGCAAACCAATGATTAGTTTTTTTCTTAATTAATCAATCGATTCACCGGATAAACCCCACTTTATAGCCACAATGGGTCTTTTAAGGAAAATAGTTGAAATAAACAATTTTTCCGGTTGGCCACTTCCGACATTTTAATATAATTGAAATTGCACATTAATCATGCGTGCATTAATTAAAAAAACAGCCTTTCTGCTGATCTACTATGCTAAAATTTACTAGGCTTTGACATTTAAAGTTACTTGTACTACGCGGTGCAGATTTTGAATAATTAGACTCAAGCAATTAATCGAAGCAACATACAATAATTTTGACGCTTTTGCGAAATGATTAATCGATACTTTCTACTTTTACCGTAGTATTTTTGTGAAAGAGAAACACTACTTTTTCTCTCCGTTACAATGAGTTTCATTCCGATCACCACATTCTTTTACATCATAATCATATTCATTTATATTCTGTGATAAACATACGTTTATAATATATTCGATTACTGCTTGCAAAGACGTACTTTTGACACATTTGACGTCTTCCAGCGGCACGGTCGCATGACTGTTTCACCAATCCAGCGTAAGCATTAGTGATGTTTGACCAATCAAATGGAGCCTGGCGGTCACATGACCTCAATTAAATTACTGGGTATCTACTTTCTCAAGTAGATATTTGGATGACTAATTTTTACTTTTACTTGAGTCAAATCACTGTAAAGTAACACTACATCTAATTCAGTACAATTATTTGCATCTCTACCCACCTTTGCTTTTACTGTACTGTTTGTACGTTGGACACCTTTTTGGCCATGAAACCACTGCAAATATTCATCCAAGAGTTGAATAAGTAATCCTACAGTGTACATTTGTGTCAAATACACTTTTATCGATGGAAATTGAGACAGTGAGAGTGGTACCTCATTAGTAAAAGTATTAAAGACATTGTTTTTCATAATTAAGTCCTATTTTTTTCCACCTATAGGCTACATAAAATCCAGGATGTATAGTGGCCAGTTTGACACTTTCTATATAAAACTGAATATATATATGTATGTATATATATATATATAGTGATGTGCGGTCACGAAACCAACCTCCCAGAGACAGTTCTGTCCGTGTATGCAAGTTAAATTAAAGTTTTCCCGATTGGGGCTTCAAATGAAACAAAACAAATTATTGCATTTTTCAAGACTTGATCAAGTCCCCTAAATTGGCTGGAACACACCGTAGCGAAATCTCTGATCAGCACAAAGTTCAGAAGAATTAAAACATATTACACCTTTAGCAGACTAATCTATAAAATACAATTCAGAGGAGCAACACACTTACCGCCCGATGGGATCGGTAAGTGGGAGCCAGCCACACAATGAATCATACATTGAGGGGCTATTTAAGCAAACAGTGATTGACAACCTGACACCGCGGTCTTGGGGCAGGTGGCCAGACATCAACCTGATTAAGAATGGAGTTTGGGATGTACTTACCTTCAATGACCACACCCAGAGGTTGGCGTAGTTTGACCTCCTGGTGCATGCTATCACTGTGATGGCTGGTCCACTGCCTGGTCTCACCCGTTCGGTGGTATTGTGATGCTCCACAAAATATATATATACACACACAAACCCAGTTTCCATATGAGTTGGGAAAATGTGTTAAATGTAAATATAAATGGAATACAATGATTGGCAAATCATTTTCAACCTATATTCAGTTGAATATGCTACAAAGACAAAATATTTGATGTTTAAACTGATAAACCTTTTTTTTTTTTTTTTTGCAAATAATCATTAACTTTAGGATTTGATGCCAGCAACACGTGACAAAGAAGTTGGGAAAGGTGGCGATAAATACTGATAAAGTTGAGGAATGCTCATCAAACACTTATTTGGAACATCCCACAGGTGTGCAGGCTAATTGGGAACAGTTGGGTGCCATGATTGGGTATAAAAACAGCCTCCCAAAAAATGCTCAGTCTTTCACAAGAAAGGATGGGGCGAGGTACACCCCTTTGTCCACATCTGCGTGAGCAAATTGTCAAACAGTTTAAGAACGTTTTTCAAAGTGCAATTGCAAGAAATTTAGGGATTTCAATATCTACAGTCCATAATATCATCAAAAGGTGCAGAGAACCAGGAGAAATCACTCCACGTAAGCAGCATGGCCGGAAACCAACATTGAATGACCCTGACCTTTGATCCCTCAGACGACACTGTATCAAAAACCGACATCAAACTCTAAAGGATATCACCACATGGGCTCAGGAACACTTCAGAAAACCACTGTCACTAAATACAGTTGGTCGGTACATCTGTAAGTGCAAGTTAAAGCTCAACTATGCAAAGCAAAAGCCATTTATCAACAACATCCAGAAACGCCGCCGGCTTCTCTGGGCCCGAGATCATCAAAGATGGACTGATGCAAAGTGGAAAAGTGTTCTGCCGTCTGATGAGTCCACATTTCGAATGATTTTTGTAAATATTCAACACCGTGTCATCCAGACCAAAGGGGAAGCGAACCATCCAGAGTGTTATCAACGCAAAGTTCAAAAGCCAGCATCTGTGATTGTATGGGGGTGCATTAGTGCCCAAGGCATGGGTAACTTACGCATCCGTGAAAGCACCATTATTGCTGAAAGGTACACACAGGTTTTGGAACAACATATGCTGCCATTTAAGCGCCGTCTTTTCAATGGACGCCCCTGCTTATTTCAGCAAGACAATGCCAAGCCATATTCCGCACGTGTTACAACAGCGTAGCTTCGTAAAAAAAAGAGTGTGGGTACTTTCCTGGCCCGCCTGCAGTCCAGACCTGTCTCCCATCAAAAATGTGTGGCGCATTATGAAGTGTAAAATACGACAGCAGAGACCATGGACTGTTGAACGACTGAAGCTCTACATAAAAGAAGAATGGGAAACAATTCCACTTCCAAAGCTTCAACAATTAGTTTCCTCAGTTCCCAAACGTTTATTGAGTGTTGTTAAAAGAAAAGGTGACGTAACACAGTGGTGAACATGCCCTTTCCCAACTACTTTGGCACGGACTGCAGCCATGAAATTCTAGGTTAACTATTATTTGCAAAAAAATAATAAAGTTTATGAGTTTGAACATCAAATATCTTGTCTTTGTAGTGCATTCAATTGAATAGGATTTGAAAAGGATTTGCAAATCATTGTATTCCGTTTATAATTACATCCAACACAATTTCCCAACTCTCATAGAAACGGGGTTTGTATATATATATATACATATATATATATATATATATATATATATATATATATATATATATATATATATATATATATACATATATAAAATCCAGTATGTATAGTGGCCAGTTGCTAGTTTGATAATATATATATATAAAAACATGCATCCTAACAAAATATCAATTGCATTTTCCCAATTCATTTCTGAAAAGAGGAAGGAAGAAGCAGGGCTCATATTTAATGGTATCCCTTCTCCATGTCTCTTACTGATAATTCCTTCACACCATAATGTTTACATGTTTAAAATAAGTTCACTTTCCGGTAATCTATACTTTAAGCTTTACTTTGTGCCTTTTTGCTCAATTTTTGGATGGATGTTAAAATGCATTTCCACAACGTGCAAATGGGCCGCGGCCCGCACTTTGGACATTATTGCCCTCGGACTGTTTGACATTACAGCGGTTTTAGATTTTTCATAAGTGAATAAATTGAACCTGACACTAATTGACTGCCGAAAAGATGGTGGAAGTTGTGTTTCTCTTTGCTTAGTGCTTAAAGACGTCGACCAATGTGCTCTCTATGTGATGCCTCCGTGAGCAAGGGGAGGCTGATAGCAGAGACCTGTGAATGACAGGTGTTCTAATGATGCAGTTTATTATTTCCCCTAAGCCCGGCACGCAGGGGGCTACAAACAACCATTTTGACAGCTGCTTCCATCTATCTGTCTTTTAGCCTGGCTCACATATATCCCCAACATAGCACCAGCAGCATGCATCTTTTTATCAACAATCGTTTCTGGCACTTTCCTGTAGTTTCATCACAGAGTCTCTAAATTGAGGCTGCATCCTGCTTCTTTGTTGCTTGAGTTCTAAATGATCCAAGAGAGATTTGCATGCATAGGACCAGGTAAGGTAAAGATTCTGTTTGCAAAATAAAAGGTGCTCCCAGTCTTTGTCACCTTGTTATGGGTTGTGAATATGTGGTCGCCGCCCCAAAGGACGGTGGGGGATTTGGATCGGAGGGCAAAGAAGACCTGAAGAGTTTTCTCTGCTTGCCCACGTAGTCCTAATGTCTGGCACATTACATCTCCAGCTGCTGGGTGAACGCTCTTTAAAGGATCAGATCCTCCTGTGGTCAACACATCTCACCGAGACATATCCTTGACAACCGTCTCATGGCTGAGACTTGAAAGGTTTTGCTGAGATTCTTTTTCCATCATTTAGTCCTGCTGTAGAGGGCTCACAGATAGGAGGGATGGAAAGTGGACTCGCCTTGTTATGAAAGAAACAGCACCCCCGTACATTACTCTGCAGGAACATTTGAATTAGTGATGAAAGCTGCATTTTATATCCATAGGGTTTGGAAACGACAGCAGCTGTCGACTTGCGGTAGCTTTCAAGGCAAGGGAGGTTGACATTTTGGTGTAATTATGCGCCATATAGGGCTGCTCAGGCTGCATTTCATAGACATAGAGCCAGTTGCATTATATCAAATGTCATCAGATTATACTGTAAATTACATTCAGATTGTGTAAACTAACGAAGGAGCATAAAAAAAACAAAGCTCATATGTGGGAAATTGTCAGTGGACACAAACAGGAGAGACCCTTCTCTTTAAGACCATGTTTGCAGAGCCAATTATCCCTGCCCCTATTTGGACGACACAGCTGAGAGTGATGCAGCGCGCAGAGGTGGATTTAGAGCTGCTACTCCATGAAAGCGATGTGAGGGCGAAGGGAAGGCTTCTGTTGCCGTTGTGAATGCTAAGACGGAGAGTCTGGTGAGAATAAGTTTGATGGGAAGTTGTCCAGGCCCGTCTCCTACCTGATACACTTCCACCTTGCAGGCCTGCACAGCACATCTGCAGAGACCTGGGATATTGTTAATTCCCACGGTTAGGCAAGAGTGCAGTAGAGTAGAACAGAGTAATATCGCTGCTTCTTGGACTGACAAAAAACATTTTTGACAGAGAAATCAAAACAGGATATTTTCTCAGCTTGCCCTTGAACATAAACATATTATTTCAACATACAGCAGCTTGAATATTGTTGTCCTCTATATACTCTAGCCTTTAAATAGACTCCCTTTTTAGACCAGTTGATCTGCCGTTTCTTTTCTTTTTCTCCTATGTCCCACTCTCCCTTGTGGAGGGGGTCCGGTCCGATCCGGTGGCCATGTACTGCTCGCCCGTGTATCGGCTGGGGACATCTCTGCGCTGCTGATCCGCCTCCGCTTGGGATGGTTTCCTGCTGGCTCCGCTGTGAACGGGACTCTCGCTGCTGTGTCGGATCCGCTTTGGACTGGACTCTCGCGACTGTGTTGGATCCATTATGGATTGAACTTTCACAGTATTATGTTAGACCCGCTCGACATCCATTGCTTTCCTCCTCTCCAAGGTTCTCATAGTCATCATTGTCACCGACGTCCCACTGGGTCATTATTGTCACCGATGTCCCACTGGGTGTGAGTTTTCCTTGCCCTTATGTGGGCCTACCGAGGATGTCGTAGTGGTTTGTGCAGCCATTTGAGACACTAGTGATTTAGGGCTATATAAGTAAACATTGATTGATTGATTTAAGTGTTTTTCAACCTTTTCTGAGTCAAGGCACATTTTTTTTCCATTGAAAAAATCCTAAGGCACACCACCGGCAGAAAATATAAAAAAGTTAAACTCAGCAGCCGATATTGAGAATAAAAAGTAGGTCTCGCAATTGTTGGATATGAATTCAAATTATAACCAACCATCCAACATTTTAGCTCTTGTCTCAAAGTAAGTGTGCTGTCACGGTCTGTCACGTCACACCGTAAATCATCTTGAAGTGTTTGGTGTTTTCCTGTGTGTAGTGTTTAAGTTCTTGTCTCACGCTCCTATTTTTGGTGGCTTTTCCTGTTTTGTTGGTGTTTTCCTGTAGCAGTTCAATGTCTTCCTTGAGCGCTATTCCCCACACCTGCTTTGTTTTTGCAATCAAGACTATGTAAGTTGTTACTATCCTTCTTTGTGGGGACATTGTTGATTGTCATGTCATGTACGGATGCACTTTGTGGACGCCGTCTGCTCCACATGCTGTAAGTCTTTGCTATCGTCCAGCATTCTGTTTTTGTTTACTTTGCAGCCAGTTTAGTTTTAGTTACATTTTGCACAGCCACCACGAAGCTCTCCTCTCTGAGCTGCTACCTTACCGTGGTAGAGGAGTTTGCGTGTCCCAATGATCCTAGGAGCTATGTTGTCTGGGGGCTTTCATGCCCCCTGGTAGGGTCTCCCAAGACAAACAGGTCCTAGGTGAGTGATCAGACAAAGAGCAGCTCAAAGACTTCTATGGAATTACAACAAAATGAACTCAGATTTCCCTCGCCCGGACGCGGGTCACCGGGGCCCCGCTCTGGAGCCAGGCCCGGAGTTGGGGAACGATGGCGAGCGCCTGTCCCCATGGGGCCCGGCCGGGCACAGCCCGAAGAGGCAACGTGGGTCATCCCTCCAAAGGGCTCACCACTCATAGGAGGGGCCATAGAGGTCGGGTGCATTGTGAGCTGGGCGGCAGCCGAAGGCAGGGCACTTGGTGGTCCGATCCTCGGCTACAGAAGCTAGCTCTTGGGACGTGGAACGTCACCTCACTGGGGGGGAAGGAGCCTGAGCTAGTCCGCGAGGTAGAGAAGTTCCGGCTGGATATAGTCGGACTCACCTCGACGCACAGCAAGGGCTCTGGAACCAGTTCTCTCAAGAGGGACTGGACCCGCTTCCACTCTGGCGTTGCCGGCAGTGAGAGGCGACGGGCTGGGGTGGCAATTCTCGTTGCCCCCCGGCTCAAAGCCTGCACGTTTGAGTTCAACCCAGTGGACGAGAGGGTAGCTTCCCTTCGCCTTCGGGTGGGGGGACGGATCCTGACTGTTGTTTGTGCTTACGCACCAAACAGCAGTTCAGAATACCCACCCTTTTTGGGTACACTCGAGGGAGTACTGGAAAGTGCTCCCCCGGGTGATTCCCTTGTCCTACTGGGGGACTTCAACGCTCATGTTGGCAACGACAGTGAAACCTGGAGAGGCGTGATTGGGAAGAATGGTCGCCCGGATCTAAACCCGAGTGGTGTTTTGTTATTGGACTTTTGTGCTCGTCACGGATTGTCCATAACAAACACCATGTTCAAACATAAGCGTGTCCATATGTGCACTTGGCACCAGGACACCCTAGGCCGCAGTTCCATGATCAACTTTGTAGTTGGGTCATCGGATTTGCGGCCTTATGTTTTGGACACTCGGGTGAAGAGAGGGGCGGAGCTTTCTACCGATCACCACCTGGTGGTGAGTTGGCTGCGATGGTGGGGGAGGATGCCGGACAGACCTGGCAGGCCCAAACGCATTGTGAGGGTCTGCTGGGAACGTCTGGCAGAGTCTCCTGTCAGAGAGAGTTTCAATTCACACCTCCGGGAGAACTTTGAACATGTCACGAGGGAGGTGCGGGACATTGAGTCCGAGTGGACCATGTTCCGAACCGCTATTGTCGAGGCGGCTGATTGGAGCTGTGGCCGCAACGTTGTTGGTGCCTGTTGTGGCGGTAATCCCAGAACCCGTTGGTGGACACCAGCAGTGAGGGATGCAGTCAAGCTGAAGAAGGAGTCCTATCGGGTTCTTTTGGCTCATAGGACTCCGGAGGCAGTGGACGGGTACCGACAGGCCAAGCGGTCAGCAGCTTTAGCGGTCGCGGAGGCAAAAACTCGAACATGGGAAGAGTTCGGGGAAGCCATGGAAAACGACTTCCGGACGGCTTCGAAGCGATTCTGGACCACCATACGCCGCCTCAGGAAGGGGAAGCAGTGCACTATCAACACCGTGTATGGTGCGGATGGTGTTCTGCTGACTTCGATTGCGGATGTTGTGGATCGGTGGACGGAATACTTCGAAGACCTCCTCAATCCCCCCAACACGACTTCCTTTGAGGAAGCGGTGCCTGGGGAATCTGTGGGGGACTCTCCTATTTCTGGGGCTGAGGTCGCTGAGGTAGTTAAAAAGCTCCTCGGCGGCAAGGCCCCGGGGGTGGATGAGATCCGCCCGGAGTTCCTTAAGGCTCTGGATGCTGTGGGGCTGTCTTGGTTGACAAGACTCTGCAGCATCGCGTGGTCATCGGGGGCGGTACCTCTGGATTGGCAGACCGGGGTGGTGGTCCCTCTCTTTAAGAAGGGGGACCGGAGGGTGTGTTCCAACTATCGTGGGATCACACTCCTCAGCCTTCCCGGTAAGGTTTATTCAGGTGTACTGGAGCGGAGGCTTCGCCGGATAGTCGAACCTCGGATTCAGGAGGAACAGTGTGGTTTTCGTCCTGGTCGTGGAACTGTGGACCAGCTCTATACTCTCGGCAGGGTTTTTGAGGGTGCATGGGAGTTTGCCCAACCAGTCTACATGTGCTTTGTGGACTTTGAGAAGGCATTCGACCGTGTCCCTCGGGAAGTCCTGTGGGGAGTGCTCAGAGAGTATGGGGTACCGGACTGTCTTGTTGTGGCAGTCCGCTCCTTGTATGATCAGTGTCAGAGCTTGGTCCGCATTGCTGGCAGTAAGTCGGACACGTTTCCAGTGAGGGTGGGACTCCGCCAAGGCTGCCCTTTGTCACCGATTCTGTTCATAACTTTTATGGACAGAATTTCTAGGCGCAGCCAAGGCGTTGAGGGGATCCGGTTTGGTGGCCACGGGATTAGGTCTCTGCTTTTTGCAGATGATGTAGTCCTGATGGCTTCATCTGTCCGGGATCTTCAGCTCTCACTGGATCGGTTCGCAGCCGAGTGTGAAGCGACCGGAATGAGAATCAGCACCTCCAAGTTCGAGTCCATGGTTCTCGCCCGGAAAAGGGTGGAGTGCCATCTCCGGGTTGGGGAGGAGACCCTGCCCCAAGTGGAGGAGTTCAAGTACCTAGGAGTCTTGTTCACGAGTGGGTTAAGAGTGGATCGTGAGATAGACAGGCGGATCGGTGCGGCGTCTTCAGTAATGCGGACGTTGTATCGATCCGTTGTGGTGAAAAAGGAGCTGAGCCGGAAGTCAAAGCTCTCAATTTACCGGTCGATCTACATTCCCATCCTCACCTATGGTCATGAGCTTTGGGTCATGACCGAAAGGATAAGATCACGGGTACAAGTGGCCGAAATGAGTTTCCTCCGCCGGGTGGCGGGGCTCTCCCTTAGAGATAGGGTGAGAAGCTCTGCCATCCGGGAGGAGCTCAACGTAAAGCCGCTGCTCCTCCACATCGAGAGGAGCCAGATGAGTTGGTTCGGGCATCTGGTCAGGATGCCACCCAAACACCTCCCTAGGGATGTGTTTAGGGCACGTCCAGCTGGTAGGAGGCCACGGGGAAGACCCAGGACACGTTGGGAAGACTATGTCTATGGCTGGCCTGGGAATGCCTCGGGATCCCCCGGGAAGAGCTGGACGAAGTGGCCGGAGATAGGGAAGTCTGGGCTTCCCTGCTTAGGCTGCTGCCCCCGCGACCTGACCTCGGATAAGCGGAAGATGATGGATGGATGGATGGACCACGAAGCTTCAATGGCTTTTCTTAGCGGCACTCGTCTTTTGTTTATTTTTGGTTCAAGCGTTTTATACCTTTCCTTCACACTGTCTTCCGCTGTCGTCTGCATGTTGTGATCATGACAAACCATGTCAACATCTACAAAGCAATTATCTACCTGCTGCCACCGACTGATATGGAGGTATTATATTGTTACTCTGCCAAGCTTTAGACAGTGCACACACTCAACAACAGCACATTTGCGGATTGTAATTACTGGTTTGCAAAAAATATTTTTAACCCAATTAGGTGTAAAAACAATCTACCACGGCACACCAGACTTCATCTCAAGGCACACTAGTGAGCCGTGGCACAGTGGTTGAAAAACACTGCTCTATTTGTGCAGACTCTTATTTCTCTTTTTCAAAAAAAATATACATATAATATTCTAGTGACGGAAGTACTGTCATGTTAGGCTGTGATTCCGGCGGTTGAGGTAGAAGGAGCAGTGACATTAGCCTACGAGCAGAGTGGTGTATAAAATGAGTATGGCCAACTCGCTTTCAGGCGATCTCCTCAATGATTGGTCAAAAGGCACTCACATGACTACAAGGCGCCATGACTACTATCAAATTCGAGCTGATGCTTTATGTCCTTAGTTTTTCGACGTGTAAAAATGCAGCATTAGCAGTTGACCTGCTCAGTGGCCTCGTGGTTAGAGTGTCCGCCCTAAGATTGGTAGGTTGTGAGTTCAAACCGAGTCATACCAAAGACGATACAAAAGGGACCCTTTACCTCCCTGCTTGACACTCAGCATCAAGGGTTGGAATTGGGGTATATATCATCAAAATGATTCCAGAACGCAGCCACCGCTGCTGCTCACTGCTCCCCTCGCCTCCCATGGGGTGGAACAAGGGGATGGGTCAAAGGCAGAGGGTGATTTCACCACACATAGTGTGTGTGTGACTATAAGTGGTACTTGAACTTGAACTTCAACTTTTAGCATGGGGCTGCCCGCGTGAGTTGCGGAAAACTTTTACATCGCTTTTCCAACAAGCCAGAAAGAAGATAAGGGAAGTGAAGGTTTGCCATCAACACTAGAGAGCCACAGATTACAGTGCAGGGGTCCCCAAACCATGGCCCCCGGGCAGAGGTGGGTAGTAACGGCCTACATTTACTCCATAACATCTACTTGAGTAACTTTTGGGATAAATTGTACTTCTAAGAGTAGTTTTAATGCAACTTACGTTTACTTTTACTTGAGTATATTTATAGAGAAGAAACACTACTTTTACTCCGCTCCATTTATCTAGATTCAGCTCGCCACTCGCTACTGATTTTTATCGATCTGTTAATGCACGCTTTGTTTGGTTTGTCAGACAGACCTTGAAAGTAGAATCCATCACATGCCTGCGTTTCACCAGTCAGATGCAGTCACTGGTGACGTTTGACTCGGTTTTCCAATCAAACAGAGCAAGGCGGTCACAGGATTAACTGCACAGTTTTATTTTAATTGTTTTTTATAAACCTTCATTTATAAATTTCAACATTTACAAACAGCTGAAAATAATAATAAGTAAGTACAAAAACAGTACAAAACAGTATAAAAACCGTACAAAACAGCTTTTTTGTGAACTGATGGATCTGATGGTATTGAGAAACTTACATTTATGAATATACAACTTAGCCAATAGTATAATTGGGTTGCAAAGGTAAAATTCCTTTTCAAAATGTTTTCAATACAGTGGAAAACCAAACATATATTACTTAATATATATTAATGTTTTATTTGCTTAAGAGATATTCTTTGCTGTGAATTTGTTCATTACTATTTTTATGTTTTTGTGCATTACTTGTTGCAGTCATCATTAAAGGAACACGTTACTCATCAGTTACTCAGTACTTGAGTAGTTTTTTCATAACATACTTTTTACTTTTACTCAAGTAAATATTTGGTTGACCACTCCTTACATTTACTTGAGTAATACATCTCTAAAGTAACAGTACTCTTGAGTACAATTTCTGGCCACTCTGCCCACCTCTGCCCGCGGGCCAAATACGGCTTGCCGTCGTCCAAAATCCACCCCATAGGAAGTCCCAAGTTTAATTATTATTTTGGTAAATCCGTCCTTTCTGATCCATTTTCCACCACTTGTCACTCTCAGTGTCTCCTAGACGCTCAGGTAAATCATATTGTCTAAAAATTCATTTTCCCACCGATAATGTTACATCATCACCTTGTGTCGGGTTAGCAAGGGGCAAGTGCGTGCTCATTTACATATATACACACATATACATATATACACACATATACATATAACCCGATGAGTCAAAAAGTTTGGGGACCCCTGTTGTAGCGTCTTGTGCGAGGTAACCATGTTGCATTTTGTTCAGAAGAAGACACACAGAAGACAATACAAATAATAAAAGAATAAATTAACAAATTAAAGAGATGGTTTGACAAAAACCAAACTCTTTGAATCTTAGTAAAACTCAAATAAAGCAATTAGGCAGCAGCAGAAGAAAAAGTCAGACACAGAGATTAAGGTAACGTGTGGAGTTCCCCAGGGTTCGGTCCTTGGCCCTGCACTCTTCAGCATCTACATGCTGCCGCTGGGTGACGTCATACGCAAATACGGTGTTAGCTTTCACTGTTATGCTAATGACACCCAACTCTACATGCCCCCTAAAGCTGACCAACACGTCGGACTGTAGTCAGCTGGAGGCGTGTCTTAATGAAATTAAACAATGGATGTCCACTAACTCTTAGCAACTCAACGCCAAAAAAACGGAAATGCTGATTATCGGTCCTGCTAGACACCGATCTTTATTTAATAATACAACTGTAACATTTGACAAACAAATAATTAAACAAGGCGACTCCGTAAAGAATCTGGGTATTAGATTAGATTAGATTAGAATAGATAGTACTTTATTTATTCCGTCAGGAGAGTTCCTTCAGGAAAATTAAAATTTTCAGCACAATCCCATTAGACGAGTGTGTGGAACACCGCAGAGGCCACCACAGTGCATATATGTTTTATGTTTGTTGTGGCAAGTTGCATCAGCTCTGCTCTTTTAATGTCTTTAATGGCCAGTGTGTTCTTTGATGTTTGATGTTTCCCTCTTACACACATGATTATGTGAGCTATGGCTGTGACATTTTTTTCCTTGGCCTCAGTCTGGACCCCCTCTCCAGGGGCCGAGGCTTAAACTGAATTTTTTTTCTCACCCCCCTTTTTTTGTAAGGAATGCCAGAAGTTGGCAGACCCGTCAGCGATCCTGTTCTGTCTCCCTGTAATGTTTGTCTGCTCCTGAATGGGGTTGTGCTGAAAATCTTAATTTCCCCTCGGGGATCAATAAAATATTTCTGATTCTGTAGACAACAAGGAGTGTTTTACAAATGGAAAAAAAAAATTACACTCTTACGAGGCGTTGATAAATCAAATTATTAAGATTCATGGTGCAATACCACCTGACTGATTTATACATTTAATAAGAGACATGTCTCTATACTTTTGCCCATTTCCTATTTACTGTTAGGCTCTTTATTATCAGATTAAGTGTCCAGCGCTGCATTACTTCACAGCTGGAGGCCTTTTAAGTGAGCATTATTTAGTTGTGTGGAAGCAAACACAGTTTTTCTCCGCTGAACTCCTTGTCCCTTGTAGGCTGTAATGCATTGGTCATTGATCAGTGCAGGCGAACAAGGGACTTGTTGCTTGCTTTATTAGATACTAACAATTATCCCTTCAGTAATTTCTTGCAATTCCCTGTTGTTGTCTTCCTTTTTTCGGGCTCAGTCCCTTGCCTCCTTTACTGCATCTTTCCCAAATATCTTCCTACGTTTGTTACAAATTGTATTCTTGGTTATTTTCTTCGACCTCTCGTGACTCGCCCCCCCCCCCTCTTCCCGTTTCTCGTACCACATTGCTGTAGGGGCTCCTCCTGCTTATTCTCTAATGAGGGATCTTGGATCAATGCTGTCGGCAAAGAGTGGAGCATGGATTGATTATGCCCTCACAGTGGATTCCTGATCTCCAGGGACGTTACGAGTAACGGTAACAAGGGTAGAGGTTTTCAAAAAAGCTGTAAACTTTGTAGTCCATCAAGCTCTCTTCGCACTCCAGTGGGTGTCAAACTGGAGACAGTGGCGTTTATTGAAATTTTTTTTTTTATGACTGTGATGACCTTTCCAAGGCATGACCATAAACTATCTCATATTTCCATATTTCACATTTCCTCTAAGCAGTCACAATCAAAGCACCTTTACAAATCTGTGTATCATTTGTTCATGTGCTTTTCCCATTTTAGAGCCAACGTCTAAAAAAAAAAAAGGATAACACCGTTTTTCACAATAAGTTTTTCAAAGTAAAAACTATTAATAATGAACTAATAGAAAACAATAACAATTTACTTTTCTAAATACTTTAAAATAATCACATTTTGTATTTAAAAAAGTAAATTAAAAGTAAAATCAAATCAGACGTATACACTAGGGCTGGCAAAGCTAAAAGTATTAAAAGGCATGGGAATAAATACAAAATAATATTGCATTAAAAATGTACAAATACAGATTAAACAATCACAGAATTTATTTTGACTGCACTTCTCCTTCACCGTAGTTACCTGAGAGGCGGTGCGGTTTGTTGTACGGTGAGTGATCAGGTCAAGGTATACCTTTGAGATGAGTCAGCTGACTCTGATTGGTGTGCTTGCCGGCTAATTTCACTTCAACATACACTGAAACGGGACTTTCGATAAAATCTAAATAATGTGTATTTATTGCAGCTATGGATGTAACGATATAGAAAAAAATCACGGTAATGTTGAATGTGATCAAAAAGTGCTAATCAATCAATCAAGTTTATTCACAATACCATATTACAACGTAGTGAATATCCATTTAAGGATGGATGGGTAAGTAAAAGGGTCCCCAATGTTAGAATAATTATGTGTACAGTTATCACAAAACTATTGTATGCTTAAAGTCCGTTGCTATAGTTATTAGCTATTGTGCTCAAGTTAGATTTTTGTATATGTGCAAAGCTGGCAATCAGTGTTGTGTTCAGACTCGGCCTGCTGACTGCCAAGGCCGAACACGCAGACAGAGCAGAGACAAGGCAATATCACCAGTGTCAACTAATTTTCATTTATTCTATAATCATATATTGTGTCTAACCGGAGTTGTCGAGATTACAATTTTCCCCCCAGCGACAGCTTCAGTGATGTAATACATCATCACCCTTAGAAATAGATAGAAGAAGCACGCAGGCTGGACTTTTAGAACGTAGTTTGGATCTGTAACTAGAGTACAGGCCAAAACACACATCTCCTCATGAGCTAAATTGAACTCTGTCTCTGCATGATTCCTTGCTTCTTGTCTGATTATTAGATGTCATCAGTGTTTGAACCGGACACCCAAATAAGCTAGGAGAAGCTTTTGGCAGGGGGCAAGGGATCAGTATATGCATGGAATAGTGAGACATGGTGGCAAGCACAAAAATACGATGTGACAAACACAAAATAGGAGCACCAAAGCAAGCATGCACATACATTCAACCAAGCACAACCCAACAGTAGTCTAGCACGAAGCCACATGTGACAATGCTAATCCTCTAAAGGAGCACTAGACATTCACATGAGGCATTAGAGATAGGTAGTCAACAGGTATGATTTCAGTTTCTTTTTGAAGTTGGAGAATGAATACAGCATCTTGAGGCTCTCATCAAGCCGGTTCCAGATCTTTGGTCCCCTGCATACAACACTTCGAGCAGTACAAGTCAGTGGACGATGTCTAACTGATATCATGTCTAAGTTACGAGCGTCGTGGGCATGCTAAAGACGATAGATAGGAACCAAGCTACAGAGCCTGAGAATCAGCCTGTGGATGACTTGATAGGTTAAACAAGCATTGTGATAAATATTGAACTCTGTCAGTCTTAGGAGATGATAATTATGGAATAGATGTCGAGTGGGGGCATTAAAGTTGGACCATGACATGGCCCGTATGATTTTCTTTTGCATAGATTCTATTTTGTGAAGGTAACTAGGGAAGGTGCTACACCAGATGACATTACAGTAGTTTAGATGTGGTTCAAAGAGTTTTGTATAAAGTGAGTACAGCATAAAGAGGAAGATGATGACGAAGGTAAAAGAACAGGCCAACATAATTGGATAATTTGTTCAACAGATGGCTAATGTGAAATTTAGGTATTTATCAATGATGACCGCCAGGAATTTTGTGGAGTTCACTCTCCGTATTTCTTGCCCATTGATGTTGATATGGCAGTGCTCAGTATTTGTCCGGTGTGGAGAGACGGAGCCGACGAGCCGACAGCGGGCGAGGACAAACAGCGGTCCTGACCAAGATGGCGGCCAGGAGGCGGAGCACGCAGCAGAACGGAGAGGCAGGGCACGCCTGGAGTGACACTGCAGCCATCAGAGTCAGGTGCGTACACAACACACCTGCTCTCAATCCCTGCATCTTCTGCTGCAGCATAAAAGGGGAGAGGGAGGAGCAATCGTGGCAGAAGTAGGAGAGGAAACAACCGGCAACAAAGACCTCGAGAGCGACGAGAGCGACCCAGAGCGAAATGCCACCCCGCGGAAGACGCAGCCACCGGCCACCGAAAGGCGCGCCGCGACGAGCAGGAAAGGAGAGCGTGCTAGAAATTGGCACGATCAACTGGCAAGAAAACTTGTTTGTTGAAACAATAAACGGGAGTCAAACCTGCTGTCATGCGTCTTGCATCGATGGTCACTGTGATCCACACGTTGACGGCTGGAGACCTGTCACATCCGGTTTTTATTAGAACGAAATAAAATACAATTTGTTTTATTAACATTAAATGAGAGCTTTTTACATTTGAACAAGGAATCCACTTTCACAAGTTCTGAAGTGTATATACAATTATACACACATTGAAATCCTTTAACCAATTTTTATTTGGAGAAAAAAGATACATAAATAAATAGGCAAACAATATATTTTTCTTGGCAGAACAAATATTGCAGTTTCCTTTGATCCAGTCTGCACATGCTCAGAAATAGAATAGAACATTTTGCGCCATTTGCAGAAGAGACAGAGAAGCTGTTAAAACGATCATCATTGATTATCATTTGACGCATAAACTGATATAAACATTTTTGTTTTAGAATGGAAGACAAATATATCCCCCTCTTGTCCCCACAATGTCCCCCTATCTCTTCCTTTTATCTTCTTTCCATACCTTCTTGCTCCGGCCCGGCTGCACCACACTTCTCTTTTGTAAAGTACAGTGGGGCAAAAAAGTATTTAGTCAGTCACCGATTGTGCAAGTTCTCCCACTTAAAATGATGACAGAGGTCTGTAATTTTCATCATAGGTACACTTCAACTATGAGAAACAGAATGTGAACAAAAAAACCCCAGGAATTCACATTGTAGGAATTTGAAATAATTTATTCGTAAAATATGGTGGAAAATAAGTATTTGGTCAACCATTCAAAGCTCTCACTGATGGGGTTGAGTTGATACCAAAAAGTTCTATTTTGGTTTCATCTGACCACATGACATCCTCCCAATCCTCTGCTGTATCATCCATGTATCAACTCGTCGTGTTTGGAGGAAGAAGAATACTGAGTTGCATCCCAATAACACCACACCTACTGTGGAGCATGGGGGTGTAAACATCATGCTTTGGGGCTGTTTTTCTGCTAAGGGGACAGGACGACTGATCCGTGTTAAGGAAAGAATGAATGGGGCCATGTATTGTAAGATTTTGAGCCAAAACCTCCTTCCATCAGTGAGAGCTTTGAATGGTTGACCAAATACTTATTTTCCACCATAATTACAAATAAATTCTTTAAAATTCCTACAATATTAATTCATGGATTTTTTTCCTTATTCTGTCTCTCACAGTTGAAGTGTACCTATGATGAAAATTACAGACCTCTGTCATCATTTTAAGTGGGAGAACTTGCGGTGGCTGACTAAATACTTTTTTGCCCCACTGTACAATTGTACAGCCGATCTGGGCATCTACATCAACAAAATGATGAGCCTAAGAAGCTGGAGAGGACGAAAAAATATACATAAATAAATAAAATGAAGATTGGAAGAAAAATCTATTTAAATTTTTTTGATGTCGCAATTTTTGGGTTCCAATCGGATTTTTTTTTTTTTTTACTTCAGTTCCGATTTGGGGTCCGAATCCGATAATTTGTCAACGCAATTTTATAAAGTTTCTCTTATTTTTTACTTTTCTAGTATTGTTGTAAATCAGATGATATGTTAAATGTGTGGTACGGAATGCAACACACATTTGTTTTACAAGATAAAGTGGCTAGTGCAAAATAACAAAACAAAAGCAAAAATTACTATTGGTTTCCTTTTAACCATTTTGGGTTTTGTCTTCTTCTATCCAGAGACTTACTTTAGTCTGTAAACATGAACAAAAAGCACCAAAAATATGATTTTGTAATCCTACTGATACTGAACTAGGCATTGATTGGATCAACATCAGGATTGATTACCCCTACTTTAAATTGACACTTTAACGGTTAGCTTCTTGTCTTGTCCTACTTTGTGTGTTTGTGTGTGTGTGTGTGTAGCATGCTTAGCCGTTCCTTTTTCTATAGCTCCCCAGTGATAAACTTGGAAAAAAACAGTTTATTCTCTGCCATGGTGGGGATGATCTCTATCTTACAAACAGCTTTGCACTGTGGATAGATGAGGCGTTTGTTGCAGCTTGCTCTCAAGACACGCGCACACCCTCTTTGAATTCATGCAACTGCTGCATGTGTGTAACAAGGAATGCAGGAATGGAGTTGTGTCTCTCTGAATGTGAGTCCCTTTTGCAGGAATCTTTCAAGTCAGTACAACCAAAAGCAAGTAAACACTGGAAACAGCTGCAATAGAGATGTGTTGGGCTTATCGATCAGTTAAAATTCCATGATCTCTCATTTTTTTTATGGTATATTCCGGGCCCCCTGGAAATTCCAGGACCTGAGGAAACCGCCTGTGTTTACCTCATGGTAAGTTTAACTAATGCAATGGTCCTTTCTGTCCTAAGAGAGCACTCAGCACAGCCAGTAGGTTTGATATGCACGATTGAATAACTTAGTTGCTCTGACGGCAATGTGTTTCTACAGATTTAGATTGAAGTATGTTGTTTGTAATGCGGACAGACGTTAATGTGTTTTGCATTCATGGTAGCGTTTAAGCTAGCGATTAGCGAGCCTGCTTCTCTAGGCGATGAGCAAAATCTCACAACTTTTTTGAAGTGCGGTTATCAAATAATGTTTTTTTTATCATAATACAGGTACTGAGCAAACAGACTTTTTTGTTGTTCCCCCCACTCCCCAAAGAATACAAAGAAAATAAACATACATCCATTTTCTACCGCTTATTCCCTTTGGGGTCACGGGGGACGCTGGTGCCTTTCTCAGCTACAATCGGGCGGAAGGCAGTGTACACCCTGGACAAGTCGCCAAGAATATAAACAAATACAAAAAAATACAAAATTACAGAAAAATTATGAAAGTAAAGTAATAATACCACCTCCCACCCCATGTCCTACATTTCAGTCACAGTGGGTAGCAATGTACTGCCTTCCTCTTCACCACAAGCAGATAGAGAATCACAATAACTGACTAAAAGGAGAAAAAAAAAAGGTAACAACAAAAATAATCACACACATACAGAGAAGTGTAACTGAATAAAAACAATAACAACAAAATAATTGAGGTAAGTGGAAAGGTTCATTGTCAGCAGTGAGTGTCACATTTATCCTATAGTGTCTTTAATTTAGCTATGGAACTAATAATGCAGCCCCAGGTCAAGTCAAATTGTTTTGGTGTTCCCCTCAGATTATATTTAATGCTCTCTAAATCTAAGAAAAACGTGACGTCCTTAAGCCACAGGGAGGCCTTGGGGGAAAATAATGTTTAATTTTAACTGGCAATACTAACTGTCGGGACTTTTACTGCGGTTGATCATTAAAACTCCGCAGAGGCCACCACAGTGTATATGTTTCTTTTAGTTTTTATTCATAGCTATATGTAGAATTGGCTGGTTGCATCAACTCTGCTCTTTAATGTCTTTCATGTCCTTTGTGTTCTTTGATGTTTGATGTTTCCCTCTTACACACATTTAAGAGGGATGTGTACTATGGCTATGAGTTGGATTTCCCTTGGCCTCAGTCTGGACCCCCTCTCCAGGGCCCAGGCTTAGACCGATTTTTTAAATTTCATTTTAATCTATTTTTTTCTCCCGTTCCCCCCCACCCCACTTTACCTGTATCTCACCTTTTTTGTAAGGGGCGCTGTCTCGATGTAATGTTTGTCTGATCTTGAATGGGATTGTGCAGAAAATTTAAATTTTCCTGAAGGAACTCTCCTGACGGAATAAATAAAGTACTATGTAATCAATCTAATCTAATCTAAAACCGGTTATCATTCCATCCCTAATGGCAGTGATGAACTCTTACTAACAAAGCATACGTTTACAAACCTCGGGCTAAAACATAAAAAAAAAAATGTGTGTGACATTCTGACAGATTGCATTTTCGTCAAAATAATAAAAAACAATTATATAAGTTATTCAAGCATGTGACTAACTGTGATTTTTATTGAACATTCAAAAATGTGATGAATAATCACACTTTTGTTTGTCAGCACTCGTATGAACTTTATTTTTAAATTTCTGAGTTTACCCGGAAAGAGTTTTTATAACAACAGAGCCTGTCAACAGAATTTGTACCTCGTGAACAGCAAGTATATACTGTACGCTTGTTATCCGTTTACTACTATAAAAATGGGGCCTTATTACCTCCCCCGCTTGGCACCCAGCATGAGGGGTTGGGGGTTAAATCACCAAAATGATTCCCGGGTGTGGCCACTGCTGCTGCTCACTGCTCCCCTCACCTCCCAGGGGGTGAACAAGGGGATGGGTCAAATGCAGAGGACACATTTCACGACACCTAGAGTGTGTGTGTGACTATCAGTGATACTTTAAAGGGGAACATTATCACAATTTCAAAAGGGTTAAAAACAATAAAAATCAGTTCCCAGTGGCTTGTTGTATTTTTTGAAGTTTTTTTCAAAATTTTACCGGTCTCGGAATATCCCTAAATAAAGCTTTAAAGTGCCTTATTTTCGCTCTCTGCGAAGACACTGGCCATTTCCCTGTGACGTCATACAGTGCTGTCAATGTAAACAAACAATGAGAATAGCACAACAAGATATAGTGACATTAGCTCGGATTCAAACTCGGATTTCAGCGATTTAAGCGATTCAACAGATTACGCATGTATTGAAACAGATGATTAGATTAGATTAGATTAGATAGTACTTTATTCATTCCGTCAGGAGAGTTCCTTCAGGAAAATTACAATTTTCAGCACAATCCCACTCAAGATCAGACAAACATTACAGGGAGACAGAACAGGATCGCTGACGGGTCTGCCGGCTTCCAGCGCCCCTTACAAAAAAAAATGAACTACAGGTAAACAAGGGGGGGAATAGAAGATTAAAATTAAATTAAAAAAATTAATAAATAAAATAAAATAAAAATCGGTCTTAGCCTGGGCCTTGGAGAGGGGGTGCAGACTGAGGCCAAGGGAAAAAAAAAAAACAACAACAAAAAAAAACAACAACAAAAAAAAAAACAACAACAACTCACAGCCATAGTACACATCCCTCTTCCATGTGTGTAAGAGGGAAACTTCAAACATCAAAGAACACAGAGGACATTAAAGACATTAAAGCAGCAGATACAAGCAGACACTTCTACATACAGCTATGAATAAAATGTAAAAGAAATATGTCCACTGTGGTGGCCTCTGCGGTGATCCACGCCATCGTCCGCTGGGGAGGAGGGAGCATGGCCAGCGACAGAAGCAGACCCAACAAAGAAACCAAGACAGCTGACTCCACTCTCGGCCAATGTCCAGTCCGCATGGATGAGCGAGGATACGTCCAAGGTGACTGAGGTGTCCGACACCTGCTCACCCAGCCAAGACACCGCGAAGCCTCTCCGTCCCAGCGCTCAGTGCTAGCTCCGCAGCCCTGTCCCCTCATCCGCATCTCCTCCAGTCCCTCCAGATGGTTGTAGTATGAAAGTATTGAAGAAGAAACTGAAGCTATTGAGCGAATTCATAGTCATAGCATGGACGAATACCTGCGTTAGCATCGGCGGTAAAATGTGCGGACCAAACGATAAGGACTTTCGCATCTTTTGACATGGGAGCAACTTAAATCCGTCGATTGGTAAGTGTTTTTTTTCGCATTAAATGTGGGTGGAAGGAAACGTAATATAGTTGCAAATGCATCTACAGGTTATCCATACATCTCTGTACCATGTCTGCTTTAGCACCACCGGTAAATAGCATGTTAGCATCGATTAGCATAGCATGTTAGCATCGATTAGCTGGCAGTCAACATCAACAAAACTCACCTGTGTGATTTTGTTGACTATCGTTGCAAATGCATCTGCAGGTTATCCATACATCTCTGTACCATGTCTGCCTTAACATCGCCGGTAAAATGTGGAGACACTCCGGCACATTCAATGGGGGTCTGGCGGCAGATTTCTTGCCACTTTCGCATCTTCTTGTCACACCCTCCGACAACACACCGTCGAGGCATGATGTCTCCAAGGTTCCAAAAAATAGTCAAAAAAACTGAAGATAACAGAGCTGTGACCCGGTGTTTGTAATGTGTTGAAAATGAAAATGGCGGGTGTGTTACCTCGGCGACGTCACATTCTGACGTCATCGCCTTCAGCGCGATAAACAGAAAGGTATTTAATTCGCCAAAATTCACCCATTTAGAGTTCGGAAATCGGTTAAAAAAATATATGGTCTTTTTACTGCACCATCAAGGTAGATATTGACGCTTACATAGGTTTGGTGATAATGTTCCCCTTTAACTTTAAATGTGCAATAGATAGATTAAAAAAAATGAAGGTATTAGTTTAAGTAATTATTTTAAATACTTTTTCTAAATGTTGGCTTCAAATGAGGAAAAGAAAAATACTTTACACTTGTTTTCTTTCACATTACCATACTTTCTTACTTACAGAAAGTTATTCTCGCTTTTTTCAGCTAGAAAAGGAAGCTTACAAATGTGTCCTCAAAACACACACATTTTGAAAGCGTTGTCAAACGCTGTCCTTTTAGCCTATCATCAATATCACATCTAAAAGTGCAAAAGGAGGAAAGCAGAGAGTAATTTACTGATGTATCACCAACAGCAAGAATCTAAATGTGGGTAAGGTGTGAACCGCTTCCAAAGTGTTGACATTCCCCTTCAAGCCTTTCTCTTATAATTAGTCATGCCCCTGAAAGGGCGTGACATTAATAAATTCTACATTAAATCCACATATATAAACTGATGCCGGTTAGAAGGAAAGCAATATTTTAACCGGCAGTGCTGTGACATTCAATAGCAGTGAAGATGGTGCCACAGAGGACGCAATGGCTGCAGACGAGGACATCATTGCACCAAAGACATGCTGCGTGGGCACCGTACTGCAGTTATTGATTCATAAAGGCCCACACCATCTTTATCCGTACCATACGCATGAAAGCGAAGGGAACATCAAGAGAATTGAGTTGAGCAATGAAATCCAGGCTTTGTTCTTGACACACATGTGCAGGCTTTGGTCCCAAAATCAGGGCTTTCTACTCCGGGCCCCTAAAATCTAAGGACCCATCTAGATGAAAGTGTGTTTTTTTTTTTGTTTTTTTTTGGAGGGGTTGGGTTGTTGAGTGCTTTCCCCAGTGCGAGTAGCAAAAAGCCTTCTGATAGCGAATGCCACCCTAAAGCTTGGGTACTTCTCCTTTTATCAGCGCACACTTCTTGCTCGTGCTACCCTACTTACCTGTGACAGCAGCGCTTCTTCAAACGCACCTCATTGCATTTCAAACGCCACCGACTCCCACTCCCAAGCTGATGTACGTAGCTGTCAGCTGCCCAAATACTGTATATCCCCTGGCCTTCTCTCCCACTCCTTCCCAAACTGACACCGTCACAACTTTGAGTACTTAAGAACATGTTTTATGCATTCCACAGCTGCCCACGCACAGCCACAACTCATGAAAGACACAGGGAATCTACTCTTGTCTGTCCACGCATGTCGTCACACAGAATGCATGCGTACTTTTAACATGCTGTTTTTAACGATTGTTTGGCTCCAAGTAACAATGCATGGCATTTTTTAGTGTGTTTGGTAGGAAATATGTACATTATGCAAATATAAACCTCAGTAAAAGTAAGGCAGGGGAAAGGCCATTGTGGCTCCAATATTCTATTCTTGAGTGAATTAATCGCAGAAAAACTAGGATGGTCCGCCTACACACCTAAGCATTTGTCAGAGAAAGAGGACACGGTAGCAATGCATTTGCATTTGTTTGAGGATGTATTATTAATTCATGCCAATGAAATTTTGCATAAGAGAGACAAGGTGGAGTTTGAAAGAGGTAAAAAGCCCCAGTAAGCTCAGTGGCTGTTTGATCTTGTTATGCTGTATGTCTTCTAGGTGTTGCTGGAAACTACATTGTTGCATGTAGGTACCCCACATTGGCCAAGCCTTAGAAAACAAACCGGGCTGCGAGCGTGGGCCTATCTTATTTAATCAGCATGTGTTGAGCTAAATAACAAGCTATTATCAGCGGCCACCCATCAGCCGCTGCTCGCGTTTTCAAACATCCAATGCAAAAGGTCAAACACTGATAATGAGTAGAATGAAAGAGCTGTTGCTAATTAGATGTGAATGTAAACCTTGAATGGGGAATTAGGCTGGGAATGTTAATTTGGTATGTCATTCCAGCCGTAGTACGTATTGACCCCTTTTACAATTTTGCACCTCAATGTAAGTTTGTCAGCTTGCATCCTGCTTGGACATGTCTGGTCCGGATACCAAATATTTACAAAAATGGGGCCATATTTCAATACCTTTGTTGTTTGTGACAATATGTTTGATTGCAGACAAAAACACCAATTCAGACAAGGAAACAATCACTCAAGCAGCACTCAGAGCAGACTCAGCCAAATTGCCTGTAGGTAATGTTGCAATTTCCAATGCCAACAAAGCAAGTGTGCTTGATAGAAAACACTCCAATGTTAAGTAAGGCTGCACATTTCCAATATGTGCTAGCTTGATGGTAATTTGCATTGGCTTCCCCATTTACATGCTACGTTCTTTGGCGATTTCAACACCTTCAAATGTTTTAATGAAAACTGCATGTAAAATGCCTGACATATACAGTACATACTTACAGTATACAGACTTAGTAGGTGTCAAGATAAGACTGGCACATTCAGCGTCATGGAAAAGGCTACTTCCTGGCTAGGCAACACACAGTACACTACACATTGCGCTGTGGGTGGTGAGTGCCCAACCTATATTTTTGTTGCTGTGCACAATGACAATTAAGGCTTCTCCATTCTATAAGCCATCTAACGCAACTGCATGCAACTATATACTATATAATAGAGATGCGCGGTTTGCGGTCTCATCCGCGGAGTCCGCGGGTAAACCGCGGGTCGAGCGGTTGACATGACGGAAAAATAGATTTTAATTAGATTCGGGCGGGTGGTGGTTTAACCATCTGGAGATATTTGATATACATGGTTCTGGGATCGGTATCCTTTGCCATTCAAAGAGCCATTTAAGACCCGTGTCATAAAGCGAAGAAGCCAATAGGAGACGCTATTATTCTCTTGAATGACTGCCAGCAGTCACCCGGATATTAAATATTAGTGCATGCTATGAAGCCATTGTCTTTGTCGCCTTCTACATCTCACACGATCTGCTTGTCAGTCCAGTATCATTTTGTGTGTGGCTTCCGCGGCAACACGCACACGACTGCAAGGCATACAGGTTGACAAAGAGTACACTAATGGTTGTGATATAAACAATTTTAACACTCTTAGTAATATGCGCCACGCTTTGAAGCCACACCAATTAAGAACGACAAACACATTTCGGGAGAACATCCTCAAAGTAACTCAACATAAACATAACACAACAAATACCCATAATCCTTTGTATTCATGACACTTCCTGACTATTTTATACACCCCAAACCCCCCCACCTCCCCGTGCGTCGGTAAGGTGGGCGGGGTTGGGGGCGCGGGGGTGTAAAATATATTCAGGAAGTGTTATGAATACAAAGGATTATGGGTATTAGTTGTGTTGCGTTTATGTTGTGTTACTGTGAGGATGTTCTCCCGAAATGTGTTTGTCAATCTTGTATTGTTTGGCTTCATAGCATGGCGCACATTAGTAAGTGTTAAAGTTGTTTATATTACAACCATCAGTGTACTCTGTATCACACAGCATGTTGCTGGACCAACAATCAGTTCGTACATGTTGATGAAGGTGTCTAAGACAATGGCTTCACAGCACGCCCACATTCTTGTCATCAGGATGAACCTTATTGAATAGTCGTAAGAACGTCAGCGGCTCCAATTGACTACATTACTCTGTGAAACAGTTTTAAATAGCCCTGTGAGTCGTAAAGGTGTCCAACGTCTGATGTAATTTAGCGGGCGGTTGGTGGGCGGGTACGCTCCCGATAAAAAGTTGGTTCGGGTGGACGGCGGGTGGATGACGATTTTGGTGGCGCGGATGCGGATGATATGATTGCCTATCCGCGCATCTCTACTATATAATACTTGCAAATGAGATTCAGAAGTGTAATAATAAAACCAAACGTACCAGCTACATAGCAGAGTTATGACATTCTGCTCATTTTCAAATGTTACATTAAATATATTTTATTATCAAAAAATGTGCATTTTATTAATAAAACATTTATTAACATTGGGTACTCCGGCTTCCTCCCACTTCCAAAGACATGCACCTGGGGATAGGTTGATTGGCAACACTAAATTGGCCCTAGTGTGTGAATGTGAGTGTGAATGTTGTCTGTCTATCTGTGTTGGCCCTGCGATGAGGTGGCGACTTGTCCAGGGTGTACCCTGCCTTCCGCCCGATTGTAGCTGAGATAGGCGCTAGCGCCCCCTGCGACCCCGAAAGGGAATAAGCGGTAGAAAATGGATGGATGGATGGTAGCCAATCGGTTCAAATATGAAAGCTACTCATCACTGATGGTCCCTCTTGCTAACTCCTATTTTTGTAAAGCTTTTCAGGAGTCGTAAGTACGTAAGTAATGTTACATGCACTTCCTTGCTTATAGTACTTGTCACAGTAATTCAAATGCAACATATTTTTTACTCAACTTAAAGGAGCTGTTTGCAACATTTTCACAGTAACATTTTTCAAAATAACACATAAAACAGGAACAACAGCGGTTCACTTATGTTACTATTAGTCGTTTAACAGAACACATTTGTTTGACAGTTGTCTATATTTTTCACAATTGCAAAGATTATGTGATAATTTTTTACTGGCCCAAATATAATTATTGGTGTTTAAGGAGATCACTTACTGGCCTCGTCAACACGTGCGCGCAAGGAGTGCGTGCACACATGCAAAAGCAGTCCAAGAGAAGCACAGAACAATTTTCCAGCCGTGTTATGAAATCATATACAGTACTGAGAGTGTTTGTCTGATCACCCGTCGCTCTGTTAAAGGCAGCAGTCGGGAAGGAGAGGGGGAAAGAGTTGTTGGTAAATGACGAGCATGCGAGAGAGAGAGAGACACACAAGAGAGTTGCTGGAAAGCACCGAAAAGACTTTGCACAATTTATGAACAAAACTTTTTCAACACTTTTTAGGGTTGAAAAAGTCATCCAATATATGGATGACTTGATTAATTGATAAATTCCGAAAAGGGTGGAGCGCCATTTCCGGGTTGGGGAGGAGATCATAGAATAGAATAGAATAATATAGAAAATACTTTATTTATCCCTGGGGGAAATTCAGCACCCCAGTTGGCTCACAATAAACAATAATAATAAATAATATGACATATATAACATAATATATAATATATGAATAATATAGAAATATTCTACATATATTCTACATTTAAGTGCAGTCAAGAAGGAACATATGCATTATACAGTATGATGGCTGTCGGTATGAAGGACCTCCTGTGTCGTTCCGTGTGACATTTTGGGAGTCTGAGCCTTCCACTGAACGTGCTCATTCTCTCCGCAAAGTCTGAGTGTAGTGGGTGGGAGGTGTTGTCCATAATCTTGCCAAGTGGAGGAGTTCAAGTACCTCGGAGTCTTGTTCACGAGTGAGGGAAGAGTGGATCGTGAGATCGACAGGCGGATCGGTGCGGCGTCTTCAGTAATGCGGACCTTGTGAAGAAGGAGCTAAGCCAGAAGGCAAAGCTCTCAATTTACCGGTCGATCTACGTTTCCATCCTCACCTATGGCCATGAGCTTTGGGTTATGACCAAAAGGACAAGATTACGGGTACAAGTGGCCGTAATGAGTTTCCTCCACCGTGTGGCGGGGCTCTCCCTTTAGAGATAGGGTGAGAAGCTCTGCCATCCGGGAGGAGCTCAAAGTAAAGCTGCTGCTCCTCCACATCGAGAGGAGCCAGATGAGGTGGTTCGGGCATCTGGTCACGATGACACCTGAAAGCCTCCCTAGGGAGGTGTTTAGGGCACGTCCAACCGGTAGGAGGCCCCAAGGAAGACCCAGGACACGTTGGGAAGACTATGTCTCCCGGCTGGCCTGGGAACGCCTCGGGATCGCCCGGGAAGAGCTGGACGAAGTGGCTGGGTAGAGGAAAGTCTGGGCTTCCCTGCTTAGGCTGCTGCCCCCGCGAACTGGCCTCAGATAAGCGGAAGAAGATGGATGGATGGATCTTCTTCTGGGTGGCAAGTGTAAATATAGGAGTGACACACTGTCGGTAGCTGGTTGTATCCCAGCTGAAAGGGAGTTTGATATGTGTGTGTAGATAACAGTAAATGATAAAACACATTAATAGTTAGCATGGGAATGCTCTTGGTCTTTCTAAGAAACAAACCATACATCAAACATGTATCCGCATTGCCTTTGTCTCGCAACAAATACTGTATGTTCCAATTTTACATTTGTCACCCACTTTCTACGAGATCAATGTAAGCATCCGTTAGACTAACTCCGTGGGCCAGTGACAGCAAGCACTGCTGAAATGTCCCTGAAGATTTTTCTTAGTCCTTTACCTGCTCCAGGGAGACTGTTATTGCGCGAAGCAGCGCTCTTTATCCTTCAACAGCACAAGGGTGCAAAACCTTAGAGCGCTGTCCACGGTGCTGAAATACAGTGCTCAACAGAAAATCCACAAAAGCAATCTGTAACCTGCTGCCATATGAATTCCTTGCTGTTTTTCCATCAATTCAACACACTCTGAGATGACCACGTGCTCGTGAAACGCACTTGTGTCCGAATTCAAGAGAAATGCCCACGATTATCTGACAAAGTAACGCAGAAGTGGTTACGCTTGCTGCGATGGGATCGCACAGTGACTGCGCAGAATGTGCAATAAAGCTATTTTCAATTAATTAATCAATGTTTACTTATATAGCCCTAAATCACTAGGTCTCATAATATTAGAACTTATTTAACCATTGCAATTTTTCCAAGTTTATTTTTAATCCAGAGTGTTTACTGTTTTTTTGTTATGTTTGTCAAATTAACCGGCACATTTATTTGCTGCATGTTTGCATGAGTGGGATGCCAAAGAAACTTGCATGAAGAGAAGTTGGCACAAGTTTGTACATCACCTGTGATGGGCTCCATGTGGATTCCATCATTGATTTTCTCTGACATGGCACAGTTTCTATGTGCATGAGCACACATTCGGTTACGGTATATAACCGGACAGGGTAAAGAATAATCGTTTCCTGAATAAACAGCACTCCTACACTAAATCATGTTTACAGTGTTAATACCCAAGCCCACACTCTTTAAATACAACACATTTCCTGCTGACTGTCAAACACATTTATTAAGGGGGGATATTTTAACCATAGTTGTCAGCCAGTCTTTAAAATGATGCCATACCATGGTTTTGTATACAAAATAAAAATGTTAGACTACCAAATTATCTTTATTATTTTGTCATTTTTATATGGATTTTGCATAGTTTCGGTTTTACTAAGATGAAGTGTTGCTCATTGAAACAATAATTCCTACAGACATAGATAATCTTAATAAAAACATTCAAAGCAACATATGCTATGGACTTAAGACATAAAACCATATACATGCGCAGACCAAGTTCTTGTGGGAGCCGTTAGGCATTATTATATTATTGCAGTACATATTGTATGATTGCATCACTGTAAGATCTCAGCTGTGACTGCCCTTGGCTTTGAATTAGAGTCTGTAGCCATCCTGACTTATCGGAACGCATTCAAATTGTTAATACTCTGTTTATCATTACATTTTCCATATTCAGTGGACACATTCCAAAGTTGATTATAATGCAACAGTGACCGAAGCTTTGGGACGAACTTAACTTTATTACAATGTAGCGATGTATCACATATACACACTCTGCAAAGGGAATGAGTTTGTATTCATATTCGCAACCAGCAAAATGTCTCTGGAAGCATGGTAGTGGCAGCGGTGGAGGGTTAGTGATTGGAATGTCAACCTCAGAGTCAGGAGATCAGGAGGCCAGCTTTACCTCAGGCACAACCTGGACTAGTCTGCCAGTCAGCCCACAGGCACAAACAATTTTCACACTCACGTTCACTAAAATCAATAATTGTATTTAATGTTTTTTACACATATATGTGTTAGTCTATATCTTAATTATACTTAAGGTTGTTTTTTTTTAAGTCAACATTGAAATTGTTTCTTTATTAGTGTTCCTGGGTTTTCACTTGGTCCTTTTAACCCTGCTACCAAATGAGGAATATTCTAGAGGTCACATGAGCCACAGAAAGTTGCACCATTGGTGTGTTTTATCAGAATTTGAAGAAAAAAAAAGGATTATTTTGAAAGAGTTACAAGTAAACAACATGGTATACATTGCAAAAGATTTCAGCAACCATATATTTGTATATTTTTTAAAAACATTTGTATAATTGTAGTTTTTCATTATTTGCATTATGTTTCACATGTATTACAGCCCAAATGCCATTTCATTGTCCGAATGTCATTCAGGTTTTCCTTATGTTGTTTATTTGGTCAGTTTTCTCTGGAGTCTAGCGAGGGTGTGTTTTGACATAACACTTGCCAGAAAAGCAAACCAGTTGGAGTCTCGTCACTCAGTTTTTTCTTTGCCCTATGCATTGACCTGGTCAATGACCATTTAACAACCTGCTTCCCCTTACAGGTAACCATAAGTTTAAGGAGCATGTTCAAAATAAAATGTGTGAATAACATTTTATATATATATATATATATATATATATATATATATATATATATATATATATATATATATATATACATATTATATATATATATATATCCATCCATCCATCCATTTTATACCGCTTATTCCCTTTTGGGGTCGCTGGCGCCTATCTCAGCTACAATCGGGCAGAAGGCGGTGTACACCCTGGACAAGTCGCCACCTCATCGCAGGGCCAACACAGAGAGACAGACAACATTCACACTCACATTCACACACTAGGGCCAATTTAGGGTTGCCAATCAACCTATCCCAAGGTGCATGTCTTTGGAAGTGGGAGGAAGCCGGAGTACCCGGAGGGAACCCACGCATTCAGGGGAGAACATGCAAACTCCACAAGGAAAGATCCCGAGCCTGGGATTGAACCCAAGACTGCAGGACCTTCGTATTGTGAGGCAGACGCACTAACCCCTCTTCCCCCGTGATTTATATATATATATATATATATATATATATATATATATATTAGGGGTGTGGGAAAAAATTTATTCGAATACGTTGTGCTATTCAGAATCGATTCTCATTTTTTTTTAAATCAATCTTTATTTTTTTTATCTATCCAACAAACCAATACACAGCAATACCATAATATTGCAATCCAATTCAAAAACCAAACCTGATCCAGCAACACTCAGAACTGCAATAAACAGAGCAATTGAGAGGAGACACAAACACGACACAGAACAAACCAAAGTAGTAAAACAAAAAAAAAATTATCAACAACAGTGTCAATGTTATAATTTCAGCATAGCAGTGATTAAAAATCCCTCATTGACATTATCATTAGACATTTATAAAAATAATAAAAAAGAACAATAGTGTCACAGTGGCTTACACTTGCATCGCATCTCATAAGCTTGACAACACACTGTGTCCAATGTTTTCACAAAGATAAAATAAGTCATATTTTTGGTTCCTTTAATAGTTAAAACAAATTTACATTATTGCAATCAGTTGATAAAACATTTTCCTTTGCAATTATAAAAGCTTTTTTAAAAAAAATCTACTACTCGGCTTACATTTCAGCAGACTGGGGTAGATCCTGCTGAAATCATGTGTATTGAATAAATACAGAATCGGTTTGAATCGGAAAAATGTCGCTTTGAATCAAGAATCGAATCGAAAAAAATCGATATATTATGGAATCATGACCCCCAAGAATCGATATTTAATCGAATGACACCCAAAGATTGCAGCCCTAATAGTAATAATAATAATATATATATATATACATACACACACACAAAATAAATTTGATACTATTTTGTAATTAATCAAGAGTAGAAGTAATAACTTTCACTTTTAGATGATTCTCTTTATGAAGTTACCCCCACTTACTGCCACTAAAGCCTGGTTTATATCCACATGTTATGTAACTAGCGTATGTGATGCCATTACTTGTTCCTTGTCCAGTCCAGGCTCTGATGTAGTTTTTTGTGTGTTTGGGGGCGTGTCAAGTCAACTGGGGCACGATAACCAGGAAATGTTGTGTAGAAAGGAGAAACTACACACACTCCTATTTTGCTTTATTCTGTGGGGGCCAGACAAGCAAGCCCAAATAAGCAACTACAAATATAAAAATAGGCCCAAAAAAAATGCAAATCGCTGCTCATGACATTTGTAAGCAACTTTACACAAAAAAACAAAGCCCAAAGTCGCTAAAAAGTGGACTTGACAACACTGCCCACAATAGCTGAACAAACATGGTGACAGTAATCCAGATTCCTCGAAAATCTAAACACTTGTTCCTTAATCCACTTCTTGCGTTGCCTGAAAATTTCATAAACATCCGCTAGCAACCGGGTTAAGTTCTGTTGCTAACTAAGTGACAAACCTCAGACATTGATGAGCTCCCAGCGGAGGCAATTTCACTATCTGCACATTTCACACTTCTTTTGCAATCATCACATTGCGGAAGATGAACACGATGTGTTTTCCGTGAACTGAGCCACAATTCCTGGAACCTTAGAAATAATAAATAAAGAACTGTTTTATTGGTGCGGTTTCATTTTACATTTATCTAACAAATGTCTGCTGTCAAAAAAAAGTCAATAAAATAGTAAGACCGATTTCAATGGAAAAAAGAAGTGCTGTGTGTGTGTGATAGGGAGGTGTGCAAAAAAGCTTCAAAACACATCAATTGATAATGCTGCGGATTTAAATCATGCATGCGTCAATGTCGGAACTCTGGGCTTGATCCAGGAAGCCTCAATGCTTCCAAGGGGTGCCTGAGTGTTCTGTGCTTCCCATTCCCACGTGGTCATTATCTGGCAAGGTGTGAAACACTGCCACATTAACACTTTCACATACAGCCTGTTAGAGTAATGAAAGCCTGTCTACAGATGTGCACACGCACGTCCTGTAAACTCATCCGTCCAATTCAGTTAAAGCGTTGCATCGATGTATTTTCCGAGTAAAAAAAGAGCCTGACAACCGACAGGTGAGTTAATAAAAAAAAAAAACGACATTATCAGAGTCAGGGGTGTGTGTGTGGTGTGCTTTTATTAATTCACCAGTTGACCTTTTCTGGTTCCGTGTCACACCCCAGAAACACGTGAAGGGAACAACCTGTGCTGAATTCAGATGTGTAAAAATACATTAAAGATACATTTAGTTTCCGGGGTGATATTTCCTTTTCTGAAGGAAAATTGCGAAATGCATGTAAGACGTTTGAATATGTTAATGCATCACAAAAAACATCCATCCATTTTCTACCGCTTGTCCCTTTTCATGCAGTGAAAACATTTAGGGGCCATTCTGTTGTATCAGTGTCATTTGCTTGTTGTAAAATCTTTAAAAAAATCAACTTACATTTATGTGTTTTTTTAACTGCAATTCTAATATTACTAATTTCCAAGTATCCATCCATCCATCCATCTTCTTCTGCTTATCCGAGGTCGGGTCGCGGGGGCAGTAACCTAAGCAGGGAAGCAGGGAAGCCCAGACCTCACAATCCACTTTTCCCTCACTTGTGAACAAGACTCCGAGGTACTTGAACTCCTCCACTTGGGGCAAGATCTCCTCCCCAACCCGTATAAGTATTCAAATGTTAATCTCAGAAAAAAAAACATAATGTATATATTGTACAAGGTGCCATTGGCAAATATAACTTATTTGAGCAGGGCTCTCTAGGTCGTCCTCAGACGAGCCTTCCATCGTTGCTTCCAGTCATCCCGATTCTCCATGCATTTGGCCAGATCCTTGGTACTCTGAGCTCCTCTATCCTTCTTGAGCAGGGATCACCAACGCTGTGCCCGCAGGCACCAGGTAGCCCATAAGGACAGGATGAGTAGCCCGCTGGCCTGTTCTAAAAATAGCTCAAATAGCAGCACTTACCAGTGAGCTGCCTCTAATTTTTAAATTTTATTTATTTACTAGCAAGCTGGTCTCGCTTTGCTCAAATTTTTTGATTCTGAGAGAGACAAAACTCACCCTATCGGAGAAAAATAAAATAATGGGCAGATCAACTGGTCCAAAAAGTTTTTTTTTAAAAGGCTAGAGTATACAAATACGTTTTAAGATGAGACTTAAATGCTTTTCCTGAGGTAGCATCTCGAACTGTTACCGGGAGGGCATTCCAGAGTACTGGAGCTCGACTGGAAAATGCTCTATAGTCCGCAGACTTTTTTTGGGCTCTGGGAATTACTAATAAGCCGGAGTCCTTTGAACGCAGATTTCTTGCCGGGACATATGGTACAATACAATCGGCAAGATAGGCTGGAGCTACACCGTGTAGTGTTTTATACCTAAGTAGTAAAACCTTAAAGTCACATCTTAAGTGCACAGGAAGCCAGTGCAGGTGAGCCAGTACAGGCGTAATATGATCAAACTGTCTTGTTCTTGTCAAAAGTCTAGCAGCCGCATTTTGTACTAACTGTAATATTTTAATGCTAGACATGGGGAGACCCGAAAATAATACGTTACAGCAGGGGTCACCGACCTTTTTTAAACCAAGAGCTACTTCTTGGGTACTGATTAATGCGAAGGGCTACCAGTTTGATACACACTTAAATACATTGCCAGATATAGCCAATTTGCTCGGTTTACCTTTAATAAATAAATCTAGATATATAAAATAATGGGTATTTCTGTCTGTCATTCCGTCGTACATTTTTTTTCCTTTTACGGAAGGTTTTTTGTAGACAATAAATTATGAAAAAAAAAACACTTAATTGAACGGTTTAAAAGAGGAGAAAACACGAAAAAAATGAAAATAAAATTTTGAAACAGTTTATCTTCAATTTCGACTCTTTAATATCATTAGTAATTTTCCCTGATTAAGATTCATTTTAGAATTTTGATGACATGTTTTGAATAGGTTAAAATCCAATCTGCAGTTTGTTATAATATTTAACAAATTGGACCAAGTTATATTTCTAACAAAGACGAATCATTATTTCTTCTAGATTTTCCAGAACACAAATTCTAAGACATTCAAAAGACTTTGAAATAATATTTAAATTTGATTCTACAGATTTTCTAGATTTGCCAGAATAATTTTTTGGAAATTTAATCACGATAAGTTTGAAGAAATGTTTCACAAATATTCTTTGTCGAAAAAACAGAAGCTAAAATGAACAATTAAATTAAAATGTATTAATTATTGTTTACAATAATGAAAAAAATAAATACTTGAACATTGATTTAAATTGTCAGGAAAGAAGAGGAAGGAATTAAAAAGGTAAAAAGGTATATGTGTTTAAAATCATTTTTAAGGTTGTATTTTTTCTCCAAAATTTTCTTTCTGAAAGTTATAAGAAGCAAAGTAAAATAATAAATGAATTCATCTAAACAAGTGAAGACCAAGTCTTTGAAATTTTGGGGGGATTTTCAAATTCTATTTGAGTTTTGTCTCTCTTAGAATTAAAAATGTCGAGCAAAGCGAGACCAGCTTGCTAGTAAATAAATAAAATGTAAAAAATAAAGGCAGCTCACTGGTAAGTGCTGCTATTTGAGTTATTTTTAGAACAGGCCAGCGGGCTACTCATCTGTTCCTCACGGGCTACACCGCGTTGGTGACTCCTGCGTTACAGTAATCGAGACGAGACGTAACAAACACATGGATAATGATCTCAGCGTCTTTAGTGGACAAAATGGAGCAAATTTTAGCGATATTACGGAGATGAAAGAAGGCCTAATTAGTCTGATTCATCAAATAGTTTGTACAACCTATGGAAACACCTTAATCCAGGTGTCAAACTCCTTTTAGCTCAGGGGCCTCATGAAGGAATATATATTCCCAAGAGGGCCGTAATGGTAAAATCATGGCATGATAACTTCAAACTAAAGTAAACTCTAGGTTGTTTTCTTTGTTTTACTTTGGCCAAAAATAGAACAAGAACATTATGAAAAGATACAAATCACAACTAAGTCTCTGGACAAAACACTTCAGGTTTGTTGACAATTCTGAAAAAAAATGGTAAAGTTTTAAAAAAGACAATGGCCATAGACTTTGTCTCTGTATCTACAAAGCCAGGATTAAACTTTAAATCACAGTCTTTCTGGGGTTAAACAAAAGACAAAACATGTAAACTCTTCAAGGAATCAAGTAACTCCTTTATCATGTCCACGTTTCAATCCAGTGCTAACTCAACAAGCCGCAAGAAACAGAGGTAAAAACTGTTTAAAAGGGGCTAAGTTCACTTACATTGTTTTTGACAGAGACATTTTGGGGCAACGAGGGTGCCACATGACGATGTTTTTGAAGCAGAAGGCATAAAACGGCAGGTTTTAAGTTTCATGTGGGTCGAGGAGGAGGAGCCACAGTCACCCTCTGTGTACCTCATGCTTGTATGAACTGGTTTGTTTGCCTAACATAATTGCTATTTTGACATCCAGTGGACACAGCATTTTATTTTGTTTAAAAAAAAAGCAGCTTGATTGTTTGAAGCTTTTATTAGTAGTTTGCACAGTACAGTACATATTCCGTACAATTGACCACTAAGTGGTAACACCCGAATACGTTTTTCAACTTGTTTAAGTCGGGGTCCACGTAAATCTATTCATGGTAAAGCTCATTTTTATACTTGGCAAACTCATCACCCGGTCCAGAAAAAACCTGTTCGCGGACGTTTTACACGCCTGCCTTAATCTGGTCGTGTTTTGTTTTTGAAAAGTCGGACTAAAACACATGCATTATGAGATTAAAAAACAGTTCTCTGGAGTGGGTGTGTGCTGCTGCAAGGGATCCTTTGTATCGCACATGTGCCAACCTCATTGCGCGAAATATATAACAGCAGATCCCGTTCAGTAAAAACAAAAGCAACAATTGGAATAAAGAGGAGACTGTTTGTTTGCTTCACAAATCAAAAGACCGTAACATTTTAAATGTATTTGAAAAGGTAGCAAAGGAAGTGTAGGATACCAGCTTCATGCGGACTACCGACGAGTGAGAGGTAAGATAATGAAGTAGGAATATTGCAAGGCGAAGAAGAAAGCACACACAAACCTTTTCACGCTGCATGCGTAGTCCAAACTGGTTAACGATAACTGTATTCCACACAACTGGCGAGCTTGTACACAACAAATAGCGAGTTTGAAGTCAGCGACCTCCATCTGGATTTGGCATGAACAGTCTTTTACATTGAACTAAAAACTCTTTCCATTTATCTACAAATCTTAATGAAAAAACTTCAAGATTTTAAAACGTTTTTTCATTCTCTGTTAAAAAAATATTTTTAACACAACTCTGTATCTCTCCCAACAGTATTTGCTTCGAACCCGCATCCTCCACTCCAGCAACTCTGAGACATTCTTGGTAGTAGCGCAATCCAAGACCGTTTTTTGATGCTGGCTGCTATTTAAACATCAGTTTAGTCATTAGAGACATTTGTCACCTGTGCCAATATTACAGTGGACATCAAGCACAACAAGAACTGGGCTTCAAGGGTAAAGATATCTTGTTTTGGTCAACCAAAAAACAGTGCATTTATCAGCGTTAAAGGAAATATGTACCAGAGGAATGAGGCATGTGACAATCACATTAGAGAGAGTGCATGGAACTTCACATGTACAGTAGGTGTACAATTACAAAAAAGAACGAACGATTTGCAAAATTGGATTAATTTAGTGCAGGGGTCACCAACACGGTGCCCGCGGGCACCAGGTAGCCCGTAAAGACGAGATGAGTAGCCCGCTGGCCTGTTCTAAAAAATAGCTCAAATAGCAACACTTACCAGTAAGCTGCCTCTATTTTTAAAATGTTATTTTTTTACTAGCAAGCTGGTCTCGCTTTGGTCGACATTTTTGATTCTAAGAGGAACAAAACTCAAATAGAATTTGAAAATCCAAGAAAATATTTTAAAGACTTGGTCCCCACTTGTTTAAATAAATTCATATTTTTTTTACTTTGCTTCTTATAACTTTCAGAAAGACAATTTTAGAGAAAAAATACACGTATACCTTTTAACCTTTTAAATTCCTTCCTCTTCTTTCCTGAAAATTTAATTCAATGTTAAAGTGAATTAATTTTTTTATAGTAAAGAATAATAAATACATTTTCATTTAAATCTTAATTTTAGCTTCTGTTTTTTCAACGTAGAATACAGTATTTGTGAAATATTTCTTCAAACTTATGATGACAATTCAAAAAAAATATTCTGGAAAATCTAGGAAGTCTTTAGAATCAAATTTAAATCTTATTTCAAAGTCTTTTGAATTTCTTTTAAAATTTTTGTTCTGGAAAATCTAGAAGAAATTATGATTTGTCTTTGTTAGAAATATAGTTTGGTCAAATTTGTTATATATTCTAACAAAGTACAGATTAGATTTTAACCTATTTGAAACATGTCATCAAAATTTTTAAATTAATCTTAATCCGTAAAAATGACTAATGATGTTCCATAAATTATTTTAGTTTTTTCAAAAAGATTAAAATTAGTTCGTTTTTCTCTTCTTTTTTTCGGTTGAATTTTGAATTTTAAAGAGTTGAAATTAACGATAAACTATCTTTCAAAATGAGTGGTGAGCCCATTGGAGGGATGACTCACGTTGCCTCTTCGGGCTGTGCCCAGCCGGGCCCCATGGGGACAGGCCCGACCACCAGGCGCTCGCCATCGTGCCCCAACTCCGGGCCTGGCTCCAGAGCGGGGCCCCGGTGACCCACGTCCGGGCGAGGGAAATCTGGGTTCATTTTGTTGTAATTCCATAGAAGTCTTTGAGCTGCTCTTTGTCTGATCACTCACCTAGGACCTGTTTGTCTTGGGAGACCCTACCAGGGGGCATGAAAGCCCCCAGACAACATAGCTCCTAGGATCATTGGGACACGCAAACTCCTCTACCACGGTAAGGTAGCAGCTCAGAGAGGAGGGTGCATTGTGAGCTGGGCGGCAGCCGAAGGCAGGGCACTTGGCGGTCCGATCCTCGGGTACAGAAGCTAGGTCTTGGGACGTGGAACGTCACCTCACTGGGGGGGAAGGAGCCTGAGCTAGTGCGCGAGGTAGAGAAGTTCCGGCTGGATATAGTCGGACTCACCTCGACGCACAGCAAGGGCTCTGGAACCAGTTCTCTCGAGAGGGACTGGACCCTCTTCCACTCTGGCGTTGCCGGCAGTGAGAGGCGACGGGCTGGGGTGGCAATCCTCGTTGCCCCCCGGCTCAAAGCCTGCACGTTTGAGTTCAACCCAGTGGACGAGAGGGTAGCTTCCCTTCGCCTTCGGGTGGGGGGACGGGTCCTGACTGTTGTTTGTGCTTACGCACCAAACAGCAGTTCAGAATACCCACCCTTTTTGGGTACACTCGAGGGAGTACTGGAAAGTGCTCCTCCGGGTGATTCCCTTGTCCTACTGGGAGACTTCAACGCTCATGTTGGCAACGACAGTGAAACCTGGAGAGGCGTGATTGGGAAGAATGGTCGCCCGGATCTAAACCCGAGTGGTGTTTTGTTATTGGACTTTTGTGCTCGTCACGGATTGTCCATAACAAACACCATGTTCAAACATAAGGG
Source organism: Nerophis ophidion (assembly GCF_033978795.1). Lineage (NCBI taxonomy): Eukaryota > Metazoa > Chordata > Actinopteri > Syngnathiformes > Syngnathidae > Nerophis > Nerophis ophidion. The sequence continues at coordinate 63,104,649 of NC_084615.1, read as the reverse complement.
TGTCCATAAGTGCACTTGGCACCAGGACACCCTAGGCCGCAGTTCCATGATCGACTTTGTAGTTGTGTCATCGGATTTGCGGCCTTATGTTTTGGACACTCGGGTGAAGAGAGGGGCGGAGCTTTCTACCGATCACCACCTGATGGTGAGTTGGCTGCGATGGTGGGGGAGGATGCCGGACAGACCTGGCAGCCCAAGCGCATTGTGAGGGTCTGCTGGGAACGTCTGGCAGAGTCTCCTGTCAGAGAGAGTTTCAATTCACACCTCCGGGAGAACTTTGAACATGTCACGAGGGAGGTGCGGGACATTGAGTCCGAGTGGACGATGTTCCGAACCTCTATTGTCGAGGCGGCTGATTGGAGCTGTGGCCCCAAGGTTGTTGGTGCCTGTCGTGGCGGTAATCCCAGAACCCGTTGGTGGACACCAGCAGTGAGGGATGCCGTCAAACTGACGAAGGAGTCCTATCGGGTTCTTTTGGCTCATAGGACTCCGGAGGCAGTGGACGGGTACCGACGGGCCAAGCGGTGTGCAGCTTTAGCGGTCGCGGAGGCAAAAACTCGGACATGGGAAGAGTTCGGGGAAGCCATGGAAAACGACTTCCGGACGGCTTCGAAGCGATTCTGGACCACCATACGGCGCCTCAGGAAGGGGAAGCAGTGCACTATCAACACCGTGTATGGTGCGGATGGTGTTCTGCTGACTTCGTCTGCGGATGTTGTGGATCAGTGGAGGGAATACTTCGAAGACCTCCTCAATCCCACCAACACGTCTTTCTTTGAGGAAGCGGTGCCTGGGGAATCTGTAGTGGACTCTCCTATTTCTGGGGCTGAGGTCACTGAGGTAGTTAAAAAGCTCCTCGGCGGCAAGGCCCCGGGGGTGGATGAGATCCGCCCGGAGTTCCTTAAGGCTCTGGATGCTGTGGGGCTGTCTTGGTTGACAAGACTCTGCAGCATCGCGTGGACATCGGGGGCGGTACATCTGGATTGGCAGACCGGGGTGGTGGTCCCTCTCTTTAAGAAGGGGGACCGGAGGGTGTGTTCCAACTATCGTGGGATCACACTCCTCAGCCTTTCCGGTAAGGTTTATTCAGGTGTACTGGAGAGGAGGCTTCGCCGGATAGTCGAACCTCGGATTCAGGAGGAACAGTGTGGTTTTCGTCCTGGTCGTGGAACTGTGGACCAGCTCTATACTCTCGGCAGGGTTCTTGAGGGTGCATGGGAGTTTGCCCAACCAGTCTACATGTGCTTTGTGGACTTGGAGAAGGCATTCGACCGTGTCCCTCGGGAAGTCCTGTGGGGAGTGCTCAGAGAGTATGGGGTATCGGAATGTCTTATTGTGGCAGTCCGCTCCCTGTATGATCAGTGTCAGAGCTTGGTCCGCATTGCTGGCAGTAAGTCGGACACGTTTCCAGTGAGGGTTGGACTCCGCCAAGGCTGTCCTTTGTCACCGATTCTGTTCATAACTTTTATGGACAGAATTTCTAGACGCAGCCAAGGCGTTGAGGGGTTCCGGTTTGGTGGCCACGGGATTAAGTCTCTGCTTTTTGCAGATGATGTAGTCCTGATGGCTTCATCTGGCCGGGATCTTCAGCTCTCACTGGATCGGTTCGCAGCCGAGTGTGAAGCGACCGGAATGAGAATCAGCACCTCCAAGTCCGAGTCCATGGTTCTCGCCTGGAAAAGGGTGGAGTGCCATCTCCGGGTTGGGGAGGAGACCCTGCCCCAAGTGGAGGAGTTCAAGTACCTAGGAGTCTTGTTCACGAGTGGGGGAAGAGTGGATCGTGAGATCGACAGGCGGATCGGTGCGGCGTCTTCAGTAATGCGGACGTTGTATCGATCCGTTGTGGTGAAGAAGGAGCTGAGCCGGAAGGCAAAGCTCTCAATTTACCGGTCGATCTACGTTCCCATCCTCACCTATGGTCATGAGCTTTGGGTCATGACCGAAAGGATAAGATCATGGGTACAAGCGGCCGAAATGAGTTTCCTCCGCCGGGTGGTGGGGCTCTCCCTTAGAGATAGGGTGAGAAGCTCTGCCATCCGGGAGGAGCTCAACGTAAAGCCGCTGCTCCTCCACATCGAGAGGAGCCAGATGAAGTGGTTCGGGCATCTGGTCAGGATGCCACCCGAACGCCTCCCTAGGGATGTGTTTAGGGCACGTCCAGCTGGTAGGAGGCCACGGGGAAGACCCAGGACACGTTGGGAAGACTATGTCTCCCGGCTGGCCTGGGAACGCCTCGGGATCCCCCGGGAAGAGCTAGACGAAGTGGCTGGTGATAGGGAAGTCTGGGCTTCCCTGCTTAGGCTGTTGCCCCCGCGACCCGACCTTGGATAAGCGGAAGATGATGGATGGATGGATGGATATCTTTCAAAATTTAATTTTAATTTTTTTCGTGTTTTCTTCTCTTTTAAACCGTTCAATCAAGTTTTTTTTCATCATTTATTCTCTACGAAAAAACCTTCTGTAAAAGGAAAAAAATGTACGAGGTAATGAAAGACAGAAATACCCATTTTTTTTTATGTTTATAGAATTTTTTATTAAAGGTAAATTAAGCAAATTGGCTATTTCTGGCAATTCATTTAAGTGTGTATCAAACTGATATCCCTTTGCATTAATCAGTACCCAAGAAGTAGCTCTTGGTTTCAAAAAGGTTCATGACCCCTGATTTAGTGCAAACAAAGTGACTGATAAAACAGGGAATAATATTTTAATTTAATTTTTTTTATCAGAGTAAACTAAATTAAATGATAAAAAACAACAATTTGGTATAACATTTAAAAAAATACACAACTTTCTTTAAACACAAGTATTTTTTTTAAAAGTTACTCGTAAAACAAAAATGCAAAAAATGTCAATCTAAAAATGTCACCAAAACAAATAAGTTAAATTGCAGTGAAATGTTTGTTAAACACAAGTCCCCAGTCAGTGTAACGGCGAAGAAGGGGCAAAGTTACGTGGCGCGGTTGGGAGAATGCCCGTGCCAGCAACCTGAGGGTTCCTGGTTCGATCCCCACCTTATACCAACCTTGCCATGTCCGTTGTGTCCTTGAGCAAGACACTTCTCCCTCGCTCCTGATGGGTCGTGGTTAGGGCCTTGCATGGCAGCTCCTGCCATCAGTGTGTGAATGTTTGTGTGAATGGGTGAATGTGGAAATGGTGTCAAACCGCTTTTAGTACCTTGAAGGTAGACAAGCGCTGTACAAGTATAACCCATTTACATTATGGAAAAATTATTGTAGCAAAATTATTTTCAAATGCGTATCTCAATCTGTGTGTCTGGAATCCACTTCACGTGTGTGAGGACTAGTGTGTGTCAGTATCGGGTGTAATCAGTGTGCGTGTTTTAAGTTGTCTGTGCAAAAGGCGCCAATCTACATTTCTGCCAGTAGGTGCTTGGTGTGTGTGTGTGTGTGTATTAAAACAAAAAAAAGACGTTCAGTAAAGTTAATATCCCATATGATTTGACTTGTCCAGAGTGTACGCCGCCTTCTGCCCGATTGTAGCTGAGATAGGCACCAGCGCCCCCCGCCACCCCAAAGGTAATAAGCGGTAGAAAAATGGATGGCTGGATGGATGGATGATTTGTGTTTTTATTTTGTAAAACGAACCAAACACGCCACGGAATTAACTACAACAAGATTGGAAACATTAAATTGGCCCTAGTGTGTGAATGTAAGTGTAAATGTTGTCTGTCTATCTGTGCTGGCCCTGCGATGAGGTGGCGACTCGTCCAGGGTGTACGCCGCCTTCTGCCCGTTTGTAGCTGAGATAGGCGCCAGCGCCCCCTGAAACCCAGTAGAAAATGGATGGATGGAAGATTGATTTTTCAAAAATTGTTTTAAAGATTGAAAGTTGACATCAATCCCACGTGGGTGCTCGGCATTGTCGGCATCTGTGGTTTGTGTTTTATGATTTGTCTGTAGGTAAAAACTGTCTTGTATGTATTGTACACGTCTTTTTTTCTAGGTTTCTGTCATGAAAAACTCAGATGTGTGACGCTTGTGTGGCATTGTAATGCCGGATTGGTTCTTCCGGGGATGCGTCGAAGCGATGAACACAACAAGGTAAGTTATAAATGGATTTATTAAATAAACAAATGGCTTAGCGTAAAAGCTAGCGAGAATATACATACAAAGATGAAGGTCGAGAGTCGTCACTGTTGCGCGTGGGCAAATTAGGATCCGAGACTGAACAAAGAAAAGAGGAAAGCTTATATAGGGAGAAATCAAGGAGAACCAGGTGTGTAGAAAACGAGGAGCAGGTGAAATCAATGTATAACCATGGTAACGGACTAAACAGGAAGTAAGTGGGTCAGAAGAGAATGAAACAAAGATGGAAAAATAAACATGTGAAGATCTGAGTCACAGATCGCAACAGTATTCCCCCCCCCAAAAAGACAGATTCCAGATGTCTCAAAGAAAACAAAAACAAATAAGAAACAACTTGAACCCCCTCCCCAAAAACAGAGTCCACAAACGAAGGGAGGGCGGAGGGAGGCCACGGTGGAGGGTCGCCAAGTCGTGTGTCCCCGAATCCACCGAGGACAAGTCAAGTGGCGGCGGCGGATGGAACGCCGCTGCCGAACAAGTTTTGGCGGGCGACCTCGAAAAGGCCACATTAGTGGCCGCCTCGCAGGATGAGGTGCCCGGCGAGGCGGACGACCCGGGCACGGCCACATCCGTGGCCGACATGGAGGAGGGAGTGTCTGGCGAGGAGGATGACCTCGCAGAGGCCACGCCCGTGGTCGACGTGGTGGACGACGCCTCAGCACCGAAAACCCAGCAGGCTTGGAAGCAGCAGACGAGGGTGCGGGGACTGCAGCCAAAGCAGGCCCGAGTGCAGCTGGCGAGGATGATGCGGGTGCTGCAGCCGCAGGAGTCGTCGGAGGCGGCCTGGGAGCCGCAGGAGTCGTCGGAGGCGGCCTGGGAGCCGCAGGAGTCGTCGGAGGCGGCCTGGGAGCCGCAGGAGTCGTCGGAGGCGGCCTGGGAGCCGCAGGAGTCGTCGGAGGCGGCCTGGGAGCCGCAGGAGTCGTCGGAGGCGGCCTGGGAGCCGCAGGAGTCGTGACTGGTGTGAGCTCCAGCCTCATCGTCGGCGCCGGTGTGGGCTCCAGCTTCTTCGTCGGCAGTGCTTGGCGGCGTGGAGCTGGTACCGGCGCTTGTCGAGGAGCTGGCACTGGAGTGGGCTCCAGCCCTGTCGACACAGGTGAAGGTTCCAGCCCCGTCGTTGACGCTGGTGTGGGCTCCAGCCCCGTCGTCGACGCTGGTGTGGGCTCCAGCCCCGTCGTCGGCGGTGCTTGGCGGCGCGGAGCTGGTACCGGCGCTTGGCGGCGTGGAGCTGGTACTGGAGTAGGCTCCAGGCTAAAGTCTGTAACTGGTATGAGAACCAGTTCTGGGTCGGAGGCTGGTGTGAGAACCAGGTGGGAGTCTAGTGCTGGCTTGAGAACCAGGCTAGCAACATTTTCTGGTGTGAAAACCAGGCGAGAGTCTAATTCTGGCTTGAAAACCAGGCGAGAGTCATGTGCTGGTGTGAGAACCAGACTGGGAGCAGTGCAGAACACCGGTGGTGGAGGACGTGCTGGAGGTAATGACCTCGCGAGTCCGAACACCGGTGGAGGAGGTCTACAAGGCCGTTGAGACTTGGCCGGGGGAAAAACAGGTGGAGGAGGTCTACAAGGCCGTTGAGATTTGGCCGGGGAAAAATCAGGTAGAGGAGGTCTACAAGGCCGTTGAGACTTGGCCGGGGGAAAAACAGGTGGAGGAGGTCTACAAGGCCGTTGAGACTTGGCCAGGGGAAAAACAGGTGGAGGAGGTCTACAAGGCCGTTGAGATTTGGCCGGGGGAAAAACAGGTGGAGGAGGTCTACATGGTGGCTGTGGTTTAGAGGGTAGTATCTGTGCTACCTCCGTAGCACAGCTATAGGTCATAGCCCCTTCCTCCAGACGGGGATCCCAGACCCGTTCCCTATGGTCAGGGACTGACCTTAAGGGAGGGTGGTGGGAGGCTTGGAGGCGGGCCGACTCCTCCCCTTTAATTTGTCCAGAATTTCCTTTAGAAAAGGGAGGAAACACCTTGGACTTGGCCGGAGAATGAGGTTTTAAAGGAGGTGTAGGAGAAAAACTAGGTGACTGAGGTTGACTAGAATAATAAGAAAAAATATCCTGATAATTCTGTATCTTGTCATGAATGTTATTGATATTCAAAAAAGGTTGGGAATGAGAATTACTGTCCACAATATAAAAATCTTCTGAAAAAATGTCATCAACAGAGGCCGGTGTTGCGTCACCGGTGGGCGTTCCCCAATTGACGTCATCGCTTGTGTCAGAAAAAGTGTCATGGCAGCTTAAGGAATGATTTGAAAAAAAACAAGCAGGATTACCGGTAATGACGGGTGAATCCTGGACGGGGTGAAACTTGCTGTGTCCATGGGGAGGAATAAGTGGTGCTGGAACATTACTGCCGAGCGGGGGACCTCTCCACTGGACCCCCCGCCTCTTCGGGGCAGCGCGAACGGCTTCGGAGGGGACTTCAGGCCCACAGTCAAGTCTTTCCTGCTCCCAAGCCACGAGCTCCAACCACAAACCCAAGTCGAAGGGTTCCTCCCGTGGTTTCGACGCGGAAAAACATTTTGATGCTCGGATCCTACTGTGACGCTTGTGTGGCATTGTAATGCCGGATTGGTTCTTCCGGGGATGCGTCGAAGCGATGAACACAACAAGGTAAGTTATAAATGGATTTATTAAATAATAAAAGGCTAGGAACAAAAAACACTGCTGTAAAGAGAAGGCAAACCAAAAACGCTAGTATGAGAACTAGGAAGTAAAAGTAAACAACTAAGCTGGCACGAAGGCACACAAAAAACAGAAAAACAATTTCTCAGCATGTGAGCTGGAATAAACAAATGGCTTAGCGTAAAAGCTAGCGAGAATATACATACAAAGATGAAGGTCGAGAGTCGTCACTGTTGCGCGTGGGCAAATTAGGATCCGAGACTGAACAAAGAAAAGAGGAAAGCTTATATAGGGAGAAATCAAGGAGAACCAGGTGTGTAGAAAACGAGGAGCAGGTGAAATCAATGTATAACCATGGTAACGGACTAAACAGGAAGTAAGTGGGTCAGAAGAGAATGAAACAAAGATGGAAAAATAAACATGTGAAGATCTGAGTCACAGATCGCAACAAGATGTGTGTGTTTGAAATGCGGTATGCGTCTAAAATTTGTGTGTGTGCTTAAAAAAAATGTCTGTCTGTAATCAGATTTGTGTGAAGCAGGAACCCCGACTGGCTGGTTGTTTACACGTGATGTTTGCGACACTACTGCCATGTAAGAGTGTAAAAAGAGTTGACTGCAGACCCGCACCACGCTACACCGAGAGAGATAGATGCAAGTTAATAACTTCACCTTGCCTTTCCATGTACTCACCACTAGTCGGTGCCTTTAGTGGGGGTCAGAACTTTGCACCGTGTTAAAGGGGAACATTATCCCCAAACCTATGTAAGCGTCAATATATACCTTGATGTTGCAGAAAAAAGACCATATGTTTTTTTAAAGGGGAACATTATCACAATTTCAAAAGGGTTAAAAACAATAAAAATCAGTTTCCAGTGGCTTGTTTTAGTTTTATTTTTTGAAGTTTTTTTCAAAATTTTACACCTCCCGGAATATCCCTGAAAAAAGCTTTAAAGTTCTTGATTTTCGAGATTTGCGATGCGACTGTCCAATTCCCTTTGACGTTATACAGTGCTTCCAATACAAACAACATGGCGGTTACCACAGCAAGATATAGCGACATTAGCTCGGATTCAGACTCGGATTTCAGCGGCTTAAGCGATTCAACAGATTACGCATGTATTGAAACAGATGGTCGGCGTATGGAGGCAGATAGCGAAAACAAAATTGAAAAAGAAACTGAAGCTATTGAGCGAATAGGTATTGACGCTATTCTGCCATAGCATGGGTGTACCTAATGAAGTGGCCCATAGCATGGCTGCCTTATTAGCATCGCCGGTAAAATGTGCGGACCAAACGATCAGGACTTTCGCATCTTGTGACACTGGAGCAACTTAAATATGTCGATTGGTAAGTGTTTGTTTCACATTAAATGTGGGTATCTAGTTTCAAATGGAAATACAGCTAGCGTAAATAGCATGTTAGCATCGATTAGCTGGCAGTCATGCTGCGACCAAATATGTCTGATTAGCACATAAGTCAACAACATCAACAAAACTCACCTTTGTGATTTAGTTGACTTAATCGTTGCAAATGCATCTGCAGGTTATCCATACATCTCTGTGCCATGTCTGCTTTAGCACCGCCGGTAAATAGCATGTTAGCATCGATTAGCGTAGCATGTTAGCATCGATTAGCTGGCAGTCACACCGCGACCAAATATGTCTGATTAGCACATAAGTCAACATCAACAAAACTCACTTTCGTGATTTCGTTGACTTTATCGTTACAAACGCATCTGCAGGTTATCCATACATCTCTGTGCCATGTCTGTCTTAGCATCGCCGGTAAAATGTGGAGACACTCTGGCACATTCAATGGGGGTCTGGCGGCAGACACTTTCGCATCTTCGGGCCAGTGGTGCAACTTGAATCCCTTTCTGTTAGTGTTGTTACACCATCCGACAACACACCGAGGAGTCATGATGTCCCCGAAGTTCCAAAAAATAGTAGAAAAAACGGAAAATAACAGAGCTGAGTCCCGGTGTTTGTAATGTGTTGAAAATGAATATGGCGGATGTATTACCTCGGTGACGTCACGTTCTGACGTCATTGCTACGAGACCGATAAACAGAAAGGCGTTTAATTCGCCAAAATTCACCCATTTAGAGTTCGGAAATCGGTTAAAAAAATACATGGTCTTTTTTCTGCACCATCAAGGTATATATTGACGCTTGCATAGGTTTGGTGATAATGTTCCCATTAACTGATTTCCAAACTCTAAAAGGGTGAATTTGGCGATTTAAACGCCTTTCAATTGTTCGCTGTCGGAGCAATGACCTTTCACCCGTGACGTTACAACGGGAAGAAATCCGCCATTTTCTCAAAGACATTACACACACCAAGTCAAATCAGCTCTGTTATTTTCCGTTTTTTCGACTGTTTTCCGTACTTTGAGACATCATGCCTCGTCGGTGTGTTGTCAGAGGGTGTAACAACACGATCAGGGACGGATTCAAGTTGACTTACGTGAAGTGTGCATTGATTAGCACGGCATGCTAATTGATGCTAACATGCTATTTAGGCTAGCTGTATGTACATATTGCATAGTTATGCCTCATTTGTAGCTATATTTGCATCCAGCCTTTCCCTCCACCCGCATTTAATGCCAAACAAACACATACCAATCGACGGATTCAAGTTGCACCAGTGTCAAAAGATGCGAAAGTCCCTCGTTTGTTCTGCACATTTTACCGACGATAGCGGTGCTACGACAGAGATATCCTGAAACACTCAAAGCAGATGCATTTCCAAGGATAAAGTCAACGAAATCACCAAGGTGAGTTTTGTTGATGTTATTGACTTATGTGCTAATCAGACATATTTGGTCATGGCATGACTGCCAGCTAATCGATGCTAACATTCTATTTAGGCTAGCTGTATGTACATTTGTAGCTATATTTGCATCCAGCCTTTCCCTCCACCCACATTTAATGTCAAACAAACACTTACCAATCGACGGATTTAAGTTGCTCCAGTGGTCAAAAGATGCAATCGTTGGTAGAAGGAGATTGCCAAATAGCTTCAATAGCTATAACTATTGAGCGAATAGCTTCAATAGCTATTCGCTCAATAGCTTCAGTTTTTTCTTCAGTTTCGTTTTCGCTATCAGCCTCCACACTCAATACATACGTAATCTGTTGAATTGCTTAAACCGCTGAAATCCGAGTCCGAATCCGAGCTAATGTCGCTATATCTTTCTATTCTATCCGCCATGTTTGTTTGTATTGGCGTCACGCAGTGACGACACAGGAAAATGGACGGGTGGATTTACAGATAGCGAAAATCAGGCACTTTAAAGCCTTTTTTCGGGATATTCCATGATGGGTAAAATTTTGGAAAAAACTTCGAAAAATAAAATAAGCCACTGGGAACTGATTTTTATTGGTTTGAACCCTTCTAAAATTGTGATAATGTTCCCCTTTAAGATAGAGGAAACACTCCTTCAATCAGTGAGAGCTTTGAATGGTTGACCAAATACATATTTTCCACCATAATTTACAAATAAATTATTTAAAATTCCTACAATGTGAATTCCTAGATTTTTTTTTCACATTCTGTCTCTCACAGTTGAAAATTACAGACATCTGTCATCATTTTAAGTGGGAGAACTTGCACAAACGGTGGCTGACAAATTACTTTTTGCCCCACTGTACATTAATGCTACATGATGACTAAGTATTTGACTATCGCACGCAGCTTCTAAAACTTGGAGTTTTTCATTCTTATGCTATAATTAGGCTCAAAAGATAAAGTTCATGATCACAACCCAAAGTAGTCGTCGTTGGACCCCTGGAAGTCTGCGGTAGTTGTAGTTGATGGCATTAACGTGTGTTCCTATCCGCTCTGTGAAATCAATGTGCCCATAAGAGAAATTATAGTACAGCTTAAAATGACTAACGTTATCGGGAATGTGTATGTTGAATTACAGCATGTGTATATGACTGTTGTTGGAGGTTTTTAGAGCGCTTTATAGGCGGTACAGATGAATCCCCATTAAGCATTTTTTTTTACTATTTAGAAAGCGCATACACGTGAAAGATGTGTGTTCTTGTCTCACATGTGGATTGTGAATAATTGGCAAAATTAGAAAAAAAAAAAGTAATTTCCCTTTTTATGTTTACATGTGTACCGGGCAGAAGAAACTTGTTTCCTCAAACGCGCGGCCCAATTTGCAGAGCTTGTAGCGGTACTGCTTGGTCAATAATATTATTCATTGATTAATAAAAAACATATATACCGCCACCCCATTGCAGCAGACAGGGCCTGAAGCAACAAGCTTACGCACCAGTGAGACTCAAAGGGCAGCCATGACAAACAATGCTGCTGGGATTCAGTCTTCAGTCAATTTCATGACTTTGCCTTCAGCCAAAAGTCATGAAATTACATTTTGTTATCAGGTGAGAGAGTGCCAACATTTTGACAGCGTATCCTTTAACTTGCACGACTATTTTGGTAAGTGCATTTGTTCCAGTTCCCAGCACTAATCTGTCTTTGACTTACGGTTAAAGATTCATTTTTCCCCCCATAATCAGGCGGCAACTAAAATCATATAATTTTTACCTTTCTGTTTGAGATAGGAGCCAGCACCCGCCGCGACCCCAAAAGGGAATAAGCGGTAGATAATGGATGGATGGATGTTTGAACAAAACTGGTAGCCTACAGCTATGGAGCCTGCAGAACAATAAACAAGCAGTGACATATAACATACAGATATGTTGATGCCTCTGTACAGGTGCTCGGGAACAGGATACAGCCACTGGCTTTCCTCTACAAACAAAACATTTTAGATGTCACAGTGGAAGAACGGAAATAAGTGATGGCTGAATTCCTTGGGGGTTGGATTTAATGCAAGCAAATGCACTAAGATTAAAATATTGTGGTAGATGATAATTTTTTTTAAGGATGCCCCTTTTTTTAATTATGTTTATGCTGTAGAGAACAGCATTATCTGTGCGGAATAAATGCAACGCTAATATGAGGCAAAATCCAAGTATGGCTCAGAACACCAGAGGTCCCTGAACTCCAGAGACTGTTCTTGCAGGCAACCAAAGGCATATCTGCAGGGAGCCACATCACACACTATATCTGTCTGGAGCTGGTGTACACCATCATGAGCCTTGTGGCTCTGGGTACAGAGAGATCCAAATGCTGGGACTCCCAGCGGGACGCCATTTTCTCTTCTCCAAAGTCTGAACATATTGCGTTACAGTACTGGGAGTTGGAATCAGTGCCATATCTGTTGGAGGTTTGCGTCGTGCCTCGCAGATAAGTTGCGCAAGTTGAGCTCTGCTTGGCGTGGCTGTTTTTTTACTCACAGGTTATCCGAGCCCTGAAAGTGTGAAGATAAATCTGTACACGGCATCAATCACTGGAGGAGAATAATGCCGTTTGCATATAATGAGAAAGGGCGGCAAGCATCACACTTAGAGCTGCAATTACTGACATCTCAGTGACTCCCAATGTAGCAGAACTAATTCATACATACAAATGTATGTCTAAAAAATGATGGCTTCACTCGAGGCTAATTAATAATCAAACACGCCAATGAGCAGTGAAACACCCAAATGATGCCACGAGCGAGACTATGCCAGGCCTTCCAACGTCACTGGATCTTGTATTTACTGTATGTCTTCATCTACACCAGGGGTCGGGAACATTTTTGGCTGAGAGAACCGTACAAGCCAAATATTTATAAAAGTATTTCCGTGAGAGCCATATATATTTGTTTTTTAACACTGAATACAACTACATGCATGCTTTTTAAGAAAGATCAACATTTTGAACAGGTGTGGTAGAAACCGGATAGATGGATGAAAATGCATGAGAATGGTTTGTATTTGTAACGTTATTTTTGACACCGTGATTACCAGCTGAATTATTCATTACTTATCGTGTTAAGCAATGTCAGCTAAGATTTATCTGAGAACCAGGTGCAGTCATCAAAAGAGCCACATCTGGCTCTAGAGCCACATCTGGCTCTAGAGCCATAGGTTCCCTACCCCTGATCTATACAGTCTTGTCAGGGATTCTTTCCAATAAAAAATACAAAAATGATTGACATTCCACAAATTCTGCAAATGTGATGGCAACATAATTTTCTGTGTTAGTGTGATCACAAGTGTTTAAAAGTGATAACTGCTTTCTGTGACTGTGTGAAGCGACGAGATGTGCTCCGAATGCATGAGTGGAAAAATAAAACCTAAATACTTTCATGTTCAACTAGGGGTGTAACGGTACACAAAAATTTCGGTTCAGTACGTACCTCGGTTTAGAGGTCAGGGTTCGGTTCATTTTCGGTACAGTAAGAAAACAACAAAATATAATTTTTTTGGGTTATTTATTTACCAAATTTGTAAACGATGGCTTTATCCTTTTAACATTGGGAACACTATAATAATTCTGCCCATGTTAATCCACATTAAACGGCCTCAAGTTGTTGCTCAGATTAAATAAAATGGCAAAACTGTTCTTCTACATATAAAAAGTGCAACATTAAACAGTTTCAAGTCAACTCATCATGCTTAATTTATTACAGCATTTGGGAAGTCTGTAGTTGACTTTTATTATACACACACACATGCAAACTCACACACACACACACCCACACACACACACACACACGCACACACACACAGCAAAATGAGCTAACGTAACGCTAAAAGCTAATTAGCCTTCACCTCAACTGTGAGCGAGCTGAGCTGCAGTTTAAGTTTCTAGAAGGTCAACGGGCTCATAGTGATGTTTGTAATAGTTGTGACTGGGAAGTGTTTTTTTATCATTTGGGGAGTGTACAATGTCAGCTCCTCACCTGCCAAACACATATCTGCTCATCTCGATGCCGGAGCACTGACTCCATGCTTTCTGAATACGCACTGCTGATTGGCTGTGACATCGCTCTGAATATGCACTGCTGATTGGCTTTGTATGTAACCAATCAGATGGTTGTGTGGGCGGGACAATGCTTGGTGCTCACTGGTCGGATAGCGGCAGAAAGCGGAGCAGCTTGTTAAGACTTAAATTTACAAACTCGTTCGATACACCCTGGTACCGAACCGAAACCCTCGTACCGAAACGGTTCAATACAAATACACGTACCGTTACACCCCTATTCAATGTATTAAAACCTCCATACTCACATCCAAAAGTAGCACCAATCATTTGAACTATAATTGATCTTGCCTTCAGAATAAAAGGTGAGTGCTATTTCAACATGCTTGTCCTTGTAAGTGCTTCTGGGTTATTTCTCTGCAATCAGAGAGAAAACAATAGGAGAGTAAATTACACGCCTAAACCCTAATTAATGTACAAAATAACGAGGGATTAATGCATTTAATATAGTTATGTATGTAGCACCCCGCTGTTCATTAATATTGTAAAGTTCACTAATATTGGGTCCATTAAAAGTGATTTTTCTTTTATTGTGTCATGATAATATATCAAACCAGCGCCAGGAAAAAATAATTTGCCTTTCCCCTCTACTTCCTTGTTCCCATCATGCCTCACTGCAAGAATTAATGAGGCAGCTGCGTTAGATTAGAGCTCAGTCATTCATTTGTAGCATTAACCAAGTTGCTGTGTTGAGTTTTTCCATGACAAGTTTATTATGCACCCTTATTTTTATTTGTTTACGAAATGTACCCTTAATATAGCCCAGGGGTCACCAACGCGCTGCCTGCGGGCACCAGGTCGCCCGTAAGTACCAGATGAGTCGCCCGGTGGCCTGTTCTAAAAATAGCTCAAATAGCCGCATTTACCAGTGAGCTGCCTCTATTTTTTTTAAATTGTATTTATTTACTAGCAAGCTGGTCTCGCTTTGATCGACATTTTTAATTCTAAGAGAGACAAAACTCAAATAGAATTTGAAAATCCAAGAAAATATTTCAAAGAATTAGTCTTCACTTGTTTAAATTAATTCTTTTTTTTTTTGACTTAGATTCTTATAACATTCAGAAAGACAAGTTTAGAGAAAAAATACAACCTTAAAAAAGATTTTAGGATTTTTAAACACATATACCTTTCTGCCTTTTACATTCCTTCCTCTTCTTTCCTGACAATTTAAATCAATGTTCAAGTACATTTATTTTTTTTTATTGTAAAGAATAATAAATACATTTTAATTTGATTCTTCATTTTAGCTCCTGTTTTTTTTTTGACAAAGAATATTTGTGAAATATTTCTTCAAACTTACTCTGATTAAAATTAATAAAAATTATTCTGGCAAATCTAGAAAATCTGTAGAATCAAATTTAAATCTTATTCCAAAATCTTTTGAATTTTTTTTTTAATTTTTATTCTGGAAAATCTAGAAGAAATAATGATTTGTCTTTGTTAGAAATATAGCTTGGTCCAATTTGTTACATATTCTAACAAAGTGCAGATTGGATTTTAACCTATTTAAAACATGTCATCAAAAATATATATTTATTGTGAGAAATCATTAAGATGATCAGTGTTTCCACAAAGATAAATATCATTAATTATTAATAATAACATGGAGTTAAGGTAAATTGAGCAAATTGGCTATTTCTGGCAATTTATTTAAGTGTGTATCAAACTGGTAGCCCTTTGAATTAAACAGTACCCAAGAAGTAACTCTTGGTTTCAAAAAGTTTGGTGACCCCTGATATAGCCTGAATATTACACAATGACTGTGGTTGGTGTCTTGTTTAATCAATACATGTTCATTTATTTTCTTGTTGGTATAGTCTCCAATACAATACATGAGCAATTATCTGCAATTATCAGGCCAAAATACATATGTAGATGGTATAGTCTGCAAATGATGTGTCTATATTCAAACCAGGTGTGCCTTTTTGAGCATCAACCTCAAAATTTGGACAGTGTGCACTTGTGTCATACAAAACACAGCGAAAACGTTCATTTTTCCAAATCTACCTGCTTTACATGTGACTCTGATTTGCACTTCAAATATTAAAGTTAAAGTACCACTGATAGTCACACACACACACACACACACACACACACACACACACACACACACGCACACACGCACACACACACACACACACACACACACACACACACACACACACACACACACACACACACACACACACAGTGGTGAAATTACCCTCTGCCTTTGTGCCACCCACTGGGAGGTGAGGGGAGCAGTGAGCAGCAGCAGTAGCTGCGCTCGGGAATCATTTTGGTGATTTCACCCCCAATTCCAACCCTTGATGCTGAGTGCTCAGCAGGGGTCCCTTTTTCATAGTCTTTGGTATGACTCGGGGTGTGAACTTATAACCTACCAATCTCAGGGCGGACACTAACTACGAGGCCGCTGAACAGGTTTCTGCCAGCAAAACTTCGTCCATCCGTTCAATTGCTACCATTTGTCCCTCTCGTATCTTAAAATCAAATTCAGGCTACTGTGTGAATTAAATGTTTTCCACAACTCTTATTAGTGACAAGATTAATGGCTCTTTGCAGCAGGGCAGGTTCGAGGCAGAGCTGTGAAGGAACACTGTTCCATTATGCTAAAGTACTTTTTTTTCTTTCAAGGTTTTCCCTTAATGTGTTTGATTGTGGCGTACCGCCATGGCTAAATACATTCCGGCACACCTTAAAAATTAAGGATTTTTAAATGTGAAAACAAATTAAACGAATATGTCAAGTCCAGAAAAAGAGAAAAAGTCCAACGCAACTTCCAACACAAATTCCCTCCCGTGAACACACGTCGATCACCGTGCTTCTGCAGATACTTAACCACACTTCCTCATTCTCTGCCAACACGATGTGTTCACAGACCATGGGAACAATGAACATTATAACCAGAGGTGGGTAGTAACGCGCTACATTTACTCCGTTACATTTACTTGATTAACTTTCGGGATAAATTGTACTTTTACGAGTAGTTTTTATGCAACATACTTTTACTTTTACTTGAGTATATTTATAGAGAAGAAAGGCTACTTTTACTCCGTTCCATTTATCTACATTCAGCTCGCTACTCGCTACTTTTTTTATCGATCTATTAATGTTTGTTTTGGTTAATGACAGCTTCAAAGTAGAATCTACGCATGCCTGCGTTTCACCAATCACATGCAGTCACTGGTGACGTTGGACCAATCAAACAGAGCCAGGCGGTCACATGACCCAATTTATACAAGTTGAAAAACGTATTGGGGTGTTAACATTTAGTGGTCAATTGTACGGAATATGTACTGTACTGCGCAATCTAATATTAAAAGTTTCAATCAATCAATAAAAAATGTAAAGGAAAAAAGGCACTTTTTATTTCAACCGTACTTCCCGTCAAAAGCCTAAAGACTGATCGCACAGTTCCTGTCTTCACAATAAAAGTGCCGCTCCATCGCACCTGCGTTAACAAAATAAGAGTCTCCGAAAGCCAGCGCAAACAAGCTAGCAAGCTACGGAGTTTGCCGCCAATGTATTTCTTGTAAAGTGTATAAAAACGAATATAGAAGCTGGACGAATAAGATGCCAAAAACCAACGACTTTCATGTGGTATTAGACAGAAAAGAGGAACTTTTTTCTCCTCCATTTGAAAACGTGGACGTCTGAGTCCAATCATTGCAAGTCATCAGAATCAGGTAATACACCAATTTATATTCTTGTCTTCATGAAAGATAGGAATCTATATGTTAAACATGCATGTTAAATCACCTTCAACATGTGAACAAAAACGGCAAAATAAATAAATATAAATTATATACTGTATATATAAATGTATGTATGTATATATCTATATATATATATATATATAGATATATATATATATATATATATATATATCTATATATATATATATATATATATATATAGGTATATATATATATATAATTTGTGTGTGTATAAATGATGTGTGTGTATGTATGATATCAATCAATCAATCAATCAATGTTTACTTATATAGCCCTAAATCACTAATGTCTCAAAGGGCTGCACAAACCACTACGACATCCTCGGTAGGCCCACATAAGGGCAAGGAAAACTCACACCCAGTGGGACATCGGTGACAATAATGACCCAGTGGGACGTCGGTGACAATGATGACTATGAGAACATGATACTGTGATACTGATGATACTGATGACTATGAGAACATATGAGAACATGATACTGTGAAAGATCAATCCATAATGGATCCAACACAGTCGCGAGAGTCCAGTCCAAAGCGGATCCAACACAGCAGCGAGAGTCCCGTTCACAGCGGAGCCAGCAGGAAACCATCCCAAGCGGAGGCTGATCAGCAGCGCAGAGATGTCCCCAGCCGATACACAGGCGAGCAGTACATGGCCACCGGATCGGACCGGACTCCCTCCACAAAGGAGAGTGGGACATAGAAGAAAAAGAAAAGAAACGGCAGATCAACTGGTCTAAAAAGGGAGTCTATTTAAAGGCTAGAGTATACAAATGAGTTTTAAGGTGAGACTTAAATGCTTCTACTGAGGTAGCATCTCGAACTGTTACCGGGAGGGCATTCCAGAGTACTGGAGCCCGAAATGAAAAAGCTCTACAGCCCGCAGACTTTTTTTGGGCTTTGGGGATCACTAATAGGCCGGAGTCCTTTGAAAGCAGATTTCTTGCCGGGACATATGGTACAATACAATCGGCAAGATAGGATGGAGCTAGACCGTGTAGTATTTTATACGTAAGTAGTAAAACCTTAAAGTCACATCTTAAGTGCACAGGAAGCCAGTGCAGGTGAGCCAGTACAGGCGTAATATGATCAAACTTTCTTGTTCTTGTCAAAAGTCTAGCAGCCGCATTTTGTACCAACTGTAATCTTTTAATGCTAGACATGGGGAGACCCGAAAATAATATGTTACAGTAGTCGAGGCGAGACGTAACAAACGCATGGATAATGATCTCAGCGTCTTTAGTGGACAGAATGGAGCGAATTTTAGCGATATTGCGGAGATGAAAGAAGGCCGTTTTAGTAACGCTTTTAATGTGTGCCTCAAAGGAGAGAGTTGGGTCGAAGATAATACCCAGATTCTTTACCGTGTCGCCTTGTTTAATTGTTTGGTTGTCAAATGTTAGAGTTGTATTATTAAATAGAGTTCAGTGTCTAGCAGGACCGATAATCAGCATTTCCGTTTTTTTGGCGTTGAGTTGCAAAACGTTAGCGGACATCCATTGTTTAATTTCATTAAGACACGCCTCCAGCTGACTACAATCCGGCATGTTGGTCAGCTTTAGGGGCATGTAGAATTGGGTGTCATCAGCATAACAGTGAAAGCTAACACCGTATTTGCGTATGATGTCACCTAGCGGCAGCATGTAGATGCTGAAGAGTGCAGGGCCAAGGACCGAACCCTGGGGAACTCCACACGTTACCTTAACGTAGTCCGAGGTCACATTGTTATGGGAGACACACTGCATCCTATCAGTAAGATAAGAGTTAAACCAAGACAGGGCTAAGTGTGTGATATGTGTGTGTGTGTGTATATATATATATATATATATATATATATATATATATATATATATATATATATATATATATATATATGAGGTAGATCACCTCGACTTGGTCATTTACTAAGTAATTGATAAACGTTGAAAAACGTATTGGGGTGTTACCATTTAGTGGTTAATTGTACGGAATATGTACTGTACTGTACAATCTACTAATACAAGTTTTAATCAATCAATCAAATCAATGAATGCCTACTGAGGCTATGGTGCTGTTAAGTTATTGTGGCTCAATGTGCCATTTTTTAAATTGTATTTTAATGTACTATTATTTAATATATATTATTGTTTTAGTTGCTTAAGAGATATTCCTGGCTCTGAATTTCCTCATTGCTATTTTTATGTTTTTGTGCATTATTTGTTGCCGTAATCAGGTTACTCATCAGTTACTCAGTACTTGAGTAGTTTTTTCACAACATACTTTTTACTTTTACTCAAGTAAATATTTGGGTGACTACTCCTTACTTTTACTTGAGTAATAAATCTCAAAAGTAACGGTACTCTTACTTGAGTACAATTTCTGGCTACTCTACCCACCTCTGATTATAACACAGTCACATACACATTACCAACAGCAGGTCATTACAGTATGAAAGCAGATAGATAGATAGATAGATAGATAGATAGATAGATAATCGCTCCAGGGACCTGAACTCTCTGATGCTTTATTTTATTTCAAACCCACAGTCACAAATGTAGGTTTTTAGTTTGACAATGATTTTAAATGGGAATAATAGATTAAAAACTGTTCTTATCATCTAAAACTCTTAGCATGAATAAAAGCAGTTTAATCTTTTAATGATTTTGAGTGGGTATTCCATGCTTTTATTTCTTCACCTTTGGACTACTGCAACTCACTTTATGTTGGAGTGAACCAGGCCTGACTCGCTCGATTGCAGTGAGTTCAAAATCAATCAATCAATCAATGTTTACTTATATAGCCCTAAATCACTAGTGTCTCAAAGGGCTGCACAAACCACCACGACATCCTCGGTAGGCCCACATAAGGGCAAGGAAAACTCACACCCAGTGGGACGTCGGTGACAATAATGACTATGAGAACCTTAGAGAGGAGGAAAGCAATGGATGTCGAGCGGGTCTAACATGATACTGTGAAAGTTCAATCCACAATGGATCCAACACAGTCGCAAGAGTCCAGTCCAAAGCGGGTCCAACTCAGCAGAGAGAGTCCCGTTCACAGCGGAGCCACCAGGAAACCATCCCAAGCGGAGGCGGATCAGCAGCGCAGAGATGTCCCCAGCCGATACACAGGCAAGCAGTACATGGCCACCGGATCGGACCGGACCCCCTCCACAAGGGAGAGTGGGACATAGAAGAAAAAGAAAAGAAACAGCAGATCAACTGGTCTAAAAAGGGAGTCTATTTAAAGGCTACAGCATACAAATGAGTTTTAAGGTGAGACTTAAATGCTTCTACTCAGGTGGCATCTCGAACTGTTACCGGGAGGGCATTCCAGAGTACTGGAGCCCGAACGGAAAACGCTCTATAGCCCGCAGACTTTTTTGGGGCTTTGGGAATCACTAATAAGCCGGAGTCCTTTGAAAGCAGATTTCTTGCAGGGACATATGGTACAATACAATCGGCAAGATAGGATGGAGCTAGACCGTGTAGTATTTTATACGTAAGTAGTAAAACCTTAAAGTCACATCTTAAGTGCACAGGAAGCCAGTGCAGGTGAGCCAGTACAGGCGTAATGTGATCAAACTTTCTTGTTCTTGTCAAAAGTCTAGCAGCCGCATTTTGTACCAACTGTAATCTTTTAATGCTAGACATGGGGAGACCCGAAAATAATACGTTACAGTAGTCGAGGCGAGACGTAACAAACGCATGGATAATGATCTCAGCGTCTTTAGTGGACAGAATGGAGCGAATTTTAGCGATATTACGGAGATGAAAGAAGGCCGTTTTAGTAATGCTTTTAATGTGTGCCGCAAAGGAGAGAATTGAGTCGAAGATAACACCCAGATTCTTTACCGTGTCGCCTTGTTTAATTGTTTGGTTGTTAAATGATAGAGTTGTATTATTAAATAGAGTTCGGTGTCTAGCAGGACCGATAATCAGCATTTCCGTTTTTTTGGCGTTGAGTTGCAAAAAGTTAGCGGACATCCATTGTTTAATTTCATTAAGACACGCCTCCAGCTGACTACAATCCGGCGTGTTGGTCAGCTTTAGGGGAAAAATAGAGCAAAACAATATAGTATAAGTACAATTTATGTTTATTCTAATTATTAACACGTTTGTTTTAAATGTAGTATAATTTGTTTTGCCTTATTCAGAAAAATCATGCATAATAGTAAATTATACCCAGCCATTTTCTACCGCTTATTCCCTTCGGGGTTGCTGGAGCCTATCTCGGCTACAATCAGGCGGAAGGCAGGTACACCCTGGACAAGTCGCCCCCGCATTGCAGGGCTAGTGAATTATATGATGATGTCATTTTGACCACGCTCCCATTGACACATGTATCTTGGCCATTTAAGGGAAACTCTGTCTATGCTAATACAATAGTAAAACAAATATTTCTCATTGAATTTGCTTTTTAGCGATGTGTTCAACTCCAACCTGGAGAAGTGGTTGGGTGTACCTCCGAAGACTTAGCTCCTGCTGGTATAGCTTAAAAGGTCACTCCTGAACACAATAAGGTGGCAATCCCTCAGGGGGATTTAAAAAAAAAAGAAGTAAAATGCATGAAATAAAATATCTTTCATCCACATTGTTGAGGGAAGTTGTGATTAGCACACTGCAGGTAGAAAGATCAGCGACCCCGTCTGGGTGGCTGGAGACAGCGCACCTTTAGACGGGGTCGTGGCATGGGCAGGACGGCGAGACGCAGCTAGCAGTTGATTAGATGTCGCAGGTGGTACGCGCTGATCTAATCAACTGTTGTCTTTAACAGTAAACGGCCAGCGGAGGAGGGTCCTGCTGCTGTTGGTGAGACTGAAAAGTCGAGCAGAAAAGCGTGATCCTGAAAAAACTGAATATATTAAAACTACTGTCAAACCTTAACCACTGGCGTCCAGCGTGCATCTGTGGAAACTGTGAGTAAGCAGCTTACAATTGGCACCCAACGAAAGCAAAAGCTGCGATGTCGTCACCAAGCCCTATAGAGGTGCTGGGACAGTTGCTGGCAGAAGTGTCTACCGCTAATCACCGGCAGATGGAGGCGATGCAAAGCCAAATTGCGCAGCAGAGTCAGATTCTGCAGGCGCTGACGGAGAGGACCGGAGCGGGGACACACACAACAGCGAGGCCGGCTTTGACGGCAGTGGGGATGCACAGGATGGCGGAAACAGAAGATCCACACAGTTTCCTGGACATGTTCGAGGCCACAGCCAAGTCATGCGGATGGCCGGAAGAAGAGTGGGCGGTGCGGCTGCTGCCGTTGCTGGCGGGAGAGGCGCAGCGAGCGGCGCTCAGCCTGCCACCAGCGTCCCGGGTGAGCTACAGGGACGTGAGGAGGGCGGTGTTGGACCGGACAGGAGGAACCAAAGAAGACCATGAACGGAAGTTTCGAAGCATGAAACTAGGACAAGATGAGCTGCCTTTCGTCCTGGGGCAACAATTAAGAGATGCGGCAACCAGATGGCTACTACCCAGAAGAACCGAAGAGGTGATCGAACAAATAATGTTGGAGCAATTCCTGGAGGCAATCCCGGCGCGGACGTCGGCATGGGTCCGCTACCACCGGCCACAAGAGCTAGCAGCGGCGGTAGCCTTGGCGGAGGACCACCTGGCGGTACAGCGGGAGAAGGTTGCAGGAGGAGCGGAGCGGCCAGTACCGGCGCCGCGCAGAATGTGGCCACCACCAGAGGGAGCCCAGCCGTGTCACAGGCCACGAAACATAAATTTGCTTTCTCCTCCGCAGGGACAGACCGCTGCAGACACCGCGTCTCCCCCGCAAACAGCGGCTCGAATGCCGGGGCAGGTGTGTTGGAGGTGCGGACGACTGGGTCACCTACAACGGGAGTGTCCAGCGATGGAGGTGGGGCAGGTGATCCGGGTGGACGACCCTCCGGCATCCTCCCCTGGTCCGGGAGAGACATACTATCTACCGGTAAGGATTCAAGGGAGTATACACCGGGCGATGGTGGATTCGGGCTGTGAACAATCCATGCTTCACCAAAACCTGGTTCGACCCGGGGTATTGAGTAAGGTTACACGGGTGTGGGTTAAATGTGTGCATGGGGATATTCACACGTATCCCGTTGTCCTGGTGGAAATTTTTTTCAGGGGTGAAAAACATAATGTTAAGGTGGCTATAAGTTCGCGCCTTGCACACCCCTTAATCTTGGGAACAAATTGGTCGGGATTTAAGGGGTTAATGAAGCAATGTGCAGGGGTGCGTTCACGGACGGTAGGGAAAGGGGATACCCGCGCTGTTCTCATCGGCGACGCGAGTTTATCCAACGCTGCCGAGGGGGAGGGGGGAAGGGGGGCCGGCAGGGACTTCCCAGGAGGTTTCCCCGGTGTCCCGATGGCGCCCCATGGATGATTTTCCACTCGAGCAGTCTCGAGATGACACTTTGCGCGAGACCTGGGACCAAGTGATTGCAATTGATGGGCAGCGGGTTCGCCCGGGAATAACGGGCGGCATGGCGTAGTGGGTAGAGCGGCCGTGCCAGAAACCTGAGGGTTGCAGGTTCGCTTCCCACCTATGGACATCAAAGTCGTTGCCGTTGTGTCCTTGGGCAGGACACGTCACCCTTTGTCCCCGGTGCCGCTCACACCGATGAATGAATGATGAATGAATGATTGGTGGTGGTCGTAGGGGCCGTAGACGCAAACTGGCAGCCACGCTTCCGTCAGTCTACCCCAGGGCAGCTGTGGCTACAGATGTAGCTTACCACCACCAGGTGTGAATGAATGATGGGTTCCCACTTCTCTGTGAGCGCTTTGAGTATATAACAATAGAAAAGCGCGATATAAATCTAATCCATTATTATTATTATTATTATTAACGCAGGACTTCTCTCATTTTGTATTGATTAGGGACAGACTATACATAGTGAGCCGTGACACTCAGACAGGGGAGGAAATTACCCAATTGTTGGTACCAAAAAGCTGTCGGGAAATGATTTTCCAGGCGGCTCATTTTAACCCAATGGCCGGACACATGGGCTATGATAAAACACTTAATCGGATAATGGCCCGGTTCTATTGGCCAGGCATTCGGGCAGACGTGCGCCGGTGGTGCGCGGCATGCCCGGAATGTCAACTAGTCAACCCCGCGGCCACCCCTAGAGCACCTTTGAGGCCATTACCACTCATAAAGGTCCCGTCTGAGCGAATTGGCATGGACCTCGTCGGGCCATTTCACCCGAGCACCCAGGGATATCGCTTTGCACTAGTCCTGGTGGATTATGCAACGCGCTATCCTGAAGCAGTGCCACTGCGCCCCATCTCTGCAAAGAGTGTAGCACAGGCACTATTTCAAATTATCTCCCGAGTTGGGATCCCGAAAGAGATTCTAACTGACCAAGGCACGTCCTTTATGTCACGCACGTTAAAGGAGCTGTACGGTTTTTTGGGGATCAAGTCTATTCGGACTAGCGTTTACCACCCACAGACAGATGGGTTGGTGGGGTGGATGAGTAGAACTTTGAAATCCATGATCCGGAAGTTCGTACACGAGGACAAACCAATTTGGCATAAATGGATGGATCCCCTGTTATTTGCAGTGCGGGAGGTTCCCCAGGCCTCAACAGTATTTTCTCCATTTGAGTTATTGTTCGGCAGGAAGCCGAGGGGGGTACTAGACTTGGTTGAAGAAAGCTGGGAGGAAGGTCCAAGCCCCAGTAAAAATGAAATTCAGTATGTCATGGACTTGAGAGCAAAACTCCACACATTAGGGCACTTGTCACGTGAGAATTTGCTCCAACCTCAAGAACGTCAACAGCGCCTGTATAACAGGGGAGCGCAACTTAGAAAATTTTCACCGGGAGGGAAAGTACTTGTGTTACTCCCAACATCCAGCTCCAAATTACTCGCCAAGTGGCAAGGAGCCTTCGTGGTCACACGACGAGTAGGTGAGGTGGATTAAGAGGTCAGGCGGTCTGACCGGGGCGGGGCAACACAAATATACCACCTCAACCTACTAAAAGGTTGGAGGGAAGCGGAGCCAGTTTCCATGGTGACGGCGATTGTGGAGAGCGAGGAGCTGGGGCCGGAGGTTCCCCCCTCCCCCCGGCCCTCCCCTCTCCGCTGTGATAATCATCTTACGCTGTCCCAGAAAACAGATGTGGCCAAATTGCAGCAACATTTTGCTGACGTTTTCTTTCCCCTGCCAGGCCACACGACTCTCACCCAGCATCACATAGAGACCAGCCCGGGCGTGACGGTGAGGTCCCGGCCCTATAGCCTGCCCGAACACAAACGGAAAGTAGTTCGGGAAGAATTAAAAGCCACGTTGGAATTGGGAGTGACAGAAGAGTCCCACAGTGCATGGTGTAGCCCCATAGTTCTGGTAGGGAAGAAAGATGGGTCTGTACGGTTCTGTGTAGACTACCGCAAGGTGAATGATGTGTCACGTTTTGACGCCTATCCAATGCCCCGGGTCGACGAGCTCCCGGACCGGTTGGGCACTGCTCGTTTTTTTACGACACTGGATTTGACTAAGGGCTACTGGCAGATTCCCTTGTCTCCAGAGTCCAAGGAAAAAACGGCATTCTCCACTCCGGAAGGGTTATACCAATTCATGGCCCTTCCGTTCGGTTTGTTCGGTGCGCCTGCCACATTTCAGAGACTCATGGACCGGGTGCTGCGACCGCACGCTGCATATGCTGCCGCCTATCTGGATGATGTCATCATCCAGGGGGACACCTGGGCGGAGCATATGCAGAGAGTGGGAGCGGTACTCGAGTCCCTGAGGCGGGCGGGACTCACCGCCAACCCGGTCGAAGTGCGCGGTTGGCCGGAGGGAGGTACAGTATCTGGGGTACCACTTGGGGGAAGGCCAGGTGCGGCCACAGGTAGATAAAACCGCAGCAGTTGCGGCCTGCCCGACCCCGAAGACGAAAAAGGAGGTCAGGCAGTTTTTGGGACTGGTGGGCTACTACCGGAGGTTCGTCCCCCGGTTTGCAGACCTGACCAGCCCACTAACTGACCTCACCCGGAAAGGTGCCCCAGATCTGGTCCAATGGACGGAGCAGTGCCAGCAGGCATTCGAGAAGGTAAGGAAAGCACTTTGTACATGCCTGATTTTTCCATCCCATTTTGTTTGCAGGCAGATGCGTCGGGCAGAGGACTGGGAGCCGTTTTATCCCAGCAGCGGGGGGGGCACCGACCATCCGGTCCTGTACATCAGCAGGAAAAATTTCGGAAAGGGAAACCAGATACAGCACGGTGGAAAGGGAGTGCCTTGCCATCCGGTGGGCTGTCGGTGCCCTCCGGTACTATCTGCTGGGACCACAAGCCCCTCCAGTGGCTCCACCGCATGAAAGATGCCAACGTGCGGATCACCCGGTGGTATCTAGCTTTACAACCCTACAATTTCAGAGTGGTCCATAGGCCATAGGCCGGGAGCGCAGATGGCCGTGGCGGACTTCCTCTCCCGCGCTCAGGCGGGGGGAGGGGGGGGGGGGGGGAGTAAGTGCGGCCGGGACCCGGCCTAAGTCTGGCGGTGGAGGTATGTGGAGGGAAGTTGTGATTAGCACACTGCAGGTAGAAAGATCAGCGACCCCGTCTGGGTGGCTGGAGACAGCGCACCCTCAGACGGGGGCGTGGCATGGGCAGGACGGCGAGACGCAGCTAGCAGTTGATTAGATGTCGCAGGTGGTACGCCCTGATCTAATCAACTGTTGTCTTTAACAGTAAACGGCCAGCGGAGGAGGGTCCTGGTGCTGTTGGTGGGACTGAAAAGTCGAGCAGAACAGCGTGATCCTGAAAAAACTTAATATATTAAAACTACTGTCAAACCTGAACCACTGGCGTCCAGCGTGCATCTGTGGGAACTGTGAGTAAGAAGCTTACACAAATGTTTTTAACCATCATAACATTCATCTTAACTGGATGCTTTAATTCTTGAATGTAGTTTAACCTTAAGTACGAACCCTGTTTCCATAGGAGTTGGGAAATTGTGTTAGATGTAAATATAAACGGAATACAATGATTTGCAAATCATTTTCAACCCATATTCAGTTGAATATGCTACAAAGACAACATATTTGGAGTTAAAAATGATAAACTTTTTTTTTTTTTTTTTGTAAATAATCATTAACTTTAGAAATTTGATGCCAGCAACACGTGACGAAGAAGTTGGGAAAGGTGGCAATAAATACTGATAACGTTGAGGAATGCTCATCAAACACTTATTTGGAACATCCCACAGGTGTGCAGACTAATTGGGAACAGGTGGGTGCCATGATTGGGTATAAAAGCAGCTTCCATGAAATGCTAAGTAATTCATAAACAAGGATGGGGCAGGGTCACCACTTTGTAAGCAAATTGTCGAACAGTTTTAGAACAACATTTCTCAACTAGCTATTGCAAGGAATTTAGGGATTTTACCATCTACGGCAGGGGTAGGGAACCTATGGCTCTAGAGCCAGATGTGGCTCTTTTGTTGACTGCATCTGGCTCTTGGATAAATCTTAGCGGACATTGTTTAACACGATAAGTAATTAATAATTCCGCTGGTAATCACGATGTTAAAAATAACGTTCAAAATATAAAACATTCTCCTGCATTTTAATCCATCAATCCGTTTTCTACGGCACCTATTCAAGAAATAATGTTATTAAAAATAATTACAGACTTATTATACTCTAAAAATGTTGGTCTTACTTAAAAAATGCACACATTTAGTTGTATTCAGTGTTAAAAAATATGATATGGCTCTCACGGACATACATTTTAAAATATTTGGCTTTCATGGCTCTCTCAGCCAAAAAGGTTCCCGACCCCTGATCTACGGTCTGTAAAATCATCAAAAGTTTCATTTAATCTGGAGAAATAAAACCACTGTCAGTAATTACAGTTGCAAAGTGAGCAGCCATTTATCAACAACACCAAAGAACATTGCCGGCGTCGCTGGGCCCGAACTCATCTAAGATGGACTGATGCAAAGTGGTAAAGTGTTCTGTGGTCTGACGAGTCCACATTTCAAATTATATTTGGAAACTGTGGACGTGGTGTCCTCCGGAACAAAGAGCAAAATAACCATCCGGATTTTTATAGGCGCAAAGTTCAAAAGCCAGCATCTGTGATGGTATGGGGGTGTATTGGTGCCCAAGGCATGGGTAACTTACACATCTAAGAAGGTACCATTAATGCTGAAAGGTCCATTCAGGTTTTGGAGCAACATATGTTGTCATCCAAGCAACGTTATCATGGACGCCCCTGCTTATTTCAGCAAGACAATGCCAAGCCACGTGTTACAACAGCGTGGCTTTGTAGTAAGAGTGTGCGGGTACTTTCCTGGCCCGCCTGCAGTCCAGACCTGTCTCGCATCGAAAATGTGTGGCGCATTATGAAGCGCCACACAAAGCTTCAACAAATAGTTTCCTCAGTAACCATACGTTTATTGAGTGTTGTTAAAAGAAAAGGTGATGCAACACAGTGGTGAACATGCTCTTTCCCAACTACTTTGGCACGTGTTGCAGCCATGAAATTCTAAGTTAATTATTATTTGAAAAAAAAAAAAAAAAAGTTTATTAGGTTGAACATCAAATATTTTGTCTTTGTAGTGCATTCAATTGAATATGGGTGGAAAAGATTTGCAAATCATTCTATTCCGTTTATATTTACATCTAACACAATTTCCCAACTCATATGGAAACGGGGTTTGTAGGACTTCACACACAATAGTCAGTATAAGCATTTAAGTCTCACCTTAAAACTCATCTGTTTACTCTAGCCTTTAAATAAACCTCCTTTTTAGACCAGTTGATCTGCCGCTTCTTTTCTTTCTCCTATGTCCCCCCCTCCCTTGTGGAGGGGGTCCGGTCCGATGACCATGGATGAAGTACTGGCTGTCCAGAGTCGAGACCCAGGATGGACCGCTCGTCGGGACCCAGGATGGACCCTTCGCCTGTATCGATTGGGGACATCTCTACGCTGCTGATCCGCCTCCGCTTGAGATGGTCTCCTGTGGACGGGACTCTCGCTGCTGTCTTGGATCCGCTTTGGACTGAACTCTCGGGGCTGTGTTGGAGCCACTATGGATTGAACTTTCGCAGCATCATGTTTGACCCGCTCGACATCCATTGCTTTCGGTCCCCTAGAGAGGGGGGGTTGCCCACATCTGAGGTCCTCTCCAAGGTTTCTCATAGTCAGCATTGTCACTGGCGTCCCACTGGATGTGAATTATCCCTGCCCACTGGGTGTGACTTTTCCTTGCCCTTTTGTGGGTTCTTCCGAGGATGTTGTAGTTGTAATGATTTGTGCAGTCCTTTGAGACATTTGTGATTTGGGGCTATATAAATAAACATTTATTGATCGATGATAGTCAATATTTTCACAACTAAAAAGTACAAAAGTCTCATGAATAGTACAAAAATGTTATTTTCAATCTACAGTTCATCATCAGGTCAGCTGCATCACGTCTCAAAGTTTCTACATTTTCCACTCCTTTACACAGAGAAACTTAACAACTATGTTGTGTGCTATGTTCCTGGCAAAGCAGGTATGTTCAGCATGTGTGTTGTGAAAGAGAGTTATGACGCATGCCTTCATTATAATTTGTTTATGTACATAGGAGACCCGTTCGCAAGAAAATACACAGAGCTTCAACTTTCAGTTGTGTAGATGTCATTTCTAAGACTTGCATGCTTATGGCATTATATAGCGTCAAAAATAAATGGTGTCCTCTTCACCTTCCCTCAGTAGTTTATATATTACAAGGTGGAATGCATTAAATTAACATGTTATTGTTTTGGCGCCGGTGGTAAGAAAATCGACTTTTTTAATCTCACAAAAAACAACAACATCTGATTGGCTCTCCTTCATAGCTAGCGCCCACCCTCTTTGATATGCACAATATTAAAGAACTGTGATTGGATACATTCTGAACTTGTCCCAGCCATCTACAAGAAAAAAAAATATATGATTGTATTTCATTTCTGACAACATTTTTGACTTGTTTTTATTCGTTGACAGTGGTTCTGAGGGCTGAAAGAGGGGTGTGTGCACAGACTCGGGGAGCCTGACACAGCAGATAGACAAGGATGAGGGAATACTAGTGTATTGTGTCCCTTTTTTAGCATATATCTAAGCTACTGCCGATAATTTTGTCGACTTGATATATTAATATGGTGAGGAAGTAAAAATGTTCTTTCTCAGCTTCAAAATGTTTGATTTGAGGGGACAAGACATTTATTTAAGGGTGGTCTGCCTCCCTCTAGCCCCCACATAGAGCCAACCTCATCGCAACTATTAGTTCTCACCGTTGACCTAAAAGAGTTGTTTAAAACATTGTTTTTCAACCACACTAGTGTAACGTGAGATCCAGTCTGGTGTGCCGTGGGAGATTATCTAATTTCACCTATTTGGGTTAAAAATATTTTTTGAAAACCAGTAAGTATAGTCTGCAAATTGTGCGTTGTTGAGTGTCTGTGCTGTCTAGGGCTCGGCAGAAAAACTGTGTAATACTCTTCCATATCAGTTGGATGACAGCCGGTAGCTAATTGCTTTGTAGATGTCGGAAACAGCGGGAGGCAGGGCTCAGGTAAAAATGTGTCTAATGCTTAAACCAAAAATAAACAAAAGGTGAGTGCCCCTAAGAAAAGGCATTGAAGCTTAGGGAAGGCTATGCAGAACAAAACTAAAACTGAACTGGCTACAAAGTAATCAAAAACAGAATGCTGGATGACAGCAAAGACTTACTGTGGAGCAAAGACGACGTCCACAAAGTACATCCGAACATGACATGACAATCACCCACAAAAGGATAAAAACAACTGAAATATTCTTGATTGCTAAAACAAAGCAGGTGTGGCGAATAACGCTCAAATGAAGACATGAAACTGCAACAGGAAAATACCCCAAAAAAGAGAAAAAGACAATAAAATAGGAGCACTAAACACAGAAAAACAGCAAGTAACTCAAAATAAGTCACGGTGTGATGTGACAGGTCGTGAGAGTACACCTACTTTGAGACAAGAGCTATATTGATGCACAGTTGGTTAAAGTTCCATCCATTTTCTACCGCTTATTCCCTTTTGGGGTCACAGGGGGCGCTGGCGCCTATCTCAGCTACAATCGGGTGGAAGGCGGGGTACACCCTGGACAAGTCTATACCTCATCGCAGGGCCAACACAGATAGACCGACACACTCACATTCACACACTAGGGCCAATTTATTTATGCCAATCAACCTATTCCCGGGTGCATGTCTTTGGAGGTGGGAGGAAGTCGGAGTACCCGGAGGGAACCTGCGCATTCACGGGGAGAACATGCAAACTTCACACAGAAAGATCCCGAGCCTGGATTTGAACCCAGGACTGCAGGAACTTCGTAATTTTAGGCAGACGCACTAACCCCTCTTCCACCGTGAAGCCTTTGGTTAAAGTCATATCCAACAATTAAGACGACTTTTTATTGTCAACTGAGTTTCGTTTTTTTTTTTTTATGATTTCTGTTGCTGGTATGCCTCCGGATTTTTTCAATGCGAAAAATTTGCCTTGGCTCAAAAAAGGTTGAAAAACTGGTTTAAAAGACTCAATTCGTTCACGAACATCACAACTCTCACTCAGACAATTTCAGACACAGTTGATGTGTGTAGTCGAAATGCATGCTACATTTTGATCAGAGCTGCTGGTTGCAAAGACTACTCGTCTATTTAATGTTTGTATTCGTGCTGTGAAGCGATTAAAAAAACGAGCTGGAATTAAATTATGAAATTTATTTTTTAATCTCACCTACACAAATGCTGGGAATAGTTTGAGTTTGAGTTTGAGTTTGAGTTTATTTCGAACATGCAAGCATACAACATGATACATCACAATTTCCAGTTTCTCTTTTCAACATGTTCGAAAAGGAGTAGGAAGAAGCAGAGCTTATTTAATCTTACCCCTTTTCTTTACATAACACTTGCTAAAACTTTTGTTCACTTCCTGTTCTCAATGTATTCACAATGTATACTCCATAAGTAATAAGTAATCATGATAAAAATAAATAAACAAATAAATAATTGGTGAAGCAAGTTTTATTCCATACGATGAGATAAGTAAGATTATTTTGAGAATGAATGGGTGAATGTTTATCATAGTTCTTCTTTTTTGTACTTTGTAAACACTTCCAGTTTGAAGAGTTTCTTGAAGTGGATCATATTAGTACATTGTTTGATTGCTTTGCTTAATCCATTCCATAATTTAATTCCACATACTGATATACTGAAGGTCTTAAGTGTTGTACGTGCATACAAATGTTTTAAATTACATTTTTCTCTAAGATTATATTTCTCTTCTTTTGTTGAGAAGAATTGTTGCATATTCTTGGGAAGCAGGTTATAGTTTGCTTTGTGTATAATCTTAGCTGTTTGCAATTCCACTATGTCGTGGAATTTCAGTATCTTTGATTCAATAAATAAAGGGTTTGTATGTTCTTTATATCCAACATTATGTATTATTCTAACTGATCTTTTTTGTAACACTGTTAGTGAATGAAGTGTACTTTTGTAATTATTTCCCCATATTTCTACACAGTAACTCAGATATGGTAACATTAGTGAGCAGTAAAGAATATGAAGTGATTTTTGGTCTAGAACATACTTGGCTTTATTCATTATTGACGTATTTCTTGCTACTTTATGTTGTATATTTTTTACATGAGATTTCCAGTTCAATTTATCATCAATCATTATACCTAGAAATTTGGTTTCATTTACTCTTTAATTTTTATTCCGTCTATTTGTATTTGTGTTTTACTTTCTTTTCTACTGTTACCAAATAGCATTATTTTAGTTTTACTGAGATTCAATGATAGTCTGTTTTTGTCAAACCATTTTTTTAATTTTTTCATTTCTTCTGTTATTATTTGTATTATCTTCTGAGTGTTCTCTCCTGAACAAAAGGCTGTTGTATCATCCGCAAATAATACTAACTGTAAATCTCTTGTAACTTTACAAATGTCATTTATATAGAGATTGAATGATTTAGGTCCTAGTATTGATCCCTGAGGTACACCACAGGAAATATTTAGCATTGTGGTAGTGTGTTCGCCTAGCTTCACGTATTGTTTCCTGTTCGTTAGATAACTTCTTATCCAATTTAAGGCTAACCCTCTGATGCCATATCGTTCTAGTTTTTTAATTAAAATATTGTGATTAATTGTGTCAAATGCTTTAGTTAGATCCATAGACACTGCTGCCGCACTTTTTTTTACTATCTATTGCATTGGTAATTTCTTCTGTGATTTCAATTAAAGCCATTGAAGTTGAAACATTAGCTCTGTATCCATATTGGTTCTCTTCGAGTATTCTCTAATCTGTTATTGAATGGTTTTTCGATGATTCTAGAAAATTGTGGAAGTAAAGAAACAGGTCTATAATTTGTAAATAGATGTTTATTTCCAGTCTTATAAATTGGTGCAACTTTAGCTACTTTCATTTTGTTTGGAAATGTACCTGTTTGAAATGATAGGTTACTAATATACATTAATGGTCCTGAGATCTCATCAATAGTTTGATGTACTAAAACTGTGGTATGTGTACCGCTAATGGTACGTGGGCTCCATCTAGTTAGTTACAGTATTTTACTATATTCAAAGATTATGTAATGTATATAAAATATACTTGTTAAATAAAACATCTGCCTTGTTTTTAAAGAATACGCAGACGGACAACATTACTGTATTTTATGTGGGTCATTATGGTGGTATTTTCTGAGGTAGTACTCTGTAAAAAAAAGTTTAAGAACCATTTAATTAAAGTGTTACAAAGAAGTGTGTATGACAAAAAATTATTTTAAAGTAATTGGTTGTTTTTAACAGACTTGAACATAGGGGGTTCTGTTTCATTGGTACATATACACTGCTGAAGTTAATACAACGAAAAAAAATAGAATTTTTTTTTTTTCTTTTTCTCTGCCTTAGGTTATATAAAATCATTAAAAAGACCTGTCAGTAGTTTAAAGGGGAACATTGTCACAATTTCAAAAGGGTTAAAAACAATAAAAATCAGTTCCCAGTGGCTTGTTGTATTTTTTGAATTTTTTTTCAAAATTTTACCGGTCCCGGAATATCCCTAAAGAAACCTTTAAAGTGCCTTTTTTTTTCGCTCTCTGTGAAGACACTGTTCATTTTCCTGTGACGTCATACAGTGCTGCCAATACAAACAAACAATGGCGAATACCACGGCAAGATATAGCGACAATAGCTCAGATTCAGACTCGGATTTCAGCGGTTTAAGCGATTCAACAGATTACGCATGTATTGAAACGGATGGTTGGAGTATGAAAGTATTGAAGAAGAAACTGAAACTATTGAGCGAATAGCTTTTAACGCTATTCATAGCCATAGCATGGCCGAATAGCTGCGTTAGCATCGCCGGTAAAATGTGCAGACCAAACGATCAGGACTTTCGCATCTTGTGACACTGGAGCAACTTAAATCCTTCGATTGGTAAGTGTTTTTTTCGCATTAAATGTGGGTGGAAGGAAACATAATATAGTTGCAAATGCATCTGCAGGTTATCCATACATCTCTGTGCCATGTCTGCTTTAGCACCGCCGGTAAATAGCATGTTAGCATCGATTAGAGTAGCATGTTAGCATCGATTAGCTGGCAGTCACGCCGCAACCAAATATGTCTGATTAGCACATAAGTCAACAACATCAACAGAACTCACCTTTGTGATTTCGTTGAATTTATCGTTGCAAATGCATCTGCAGGTTATCCATACATCTCTGTGCCATGTCTGTCATCGCCGGTAAAATGTGGAGACACTCCGGCACATTCAATGGGGGTCTGGCGGCAGACACTTTCGCATCTTCGGGCCAGTGGTGCAACTTGAATCCCTCCCTGTTAGTGTTGTTACACCCTCCGACAACACATCGACGAGGCATGATGTCTCCAAGGTTCCAAAAAATAGTCGAAAAAACGGAAAATGACAGAGCTGAGACCAGGTGTTGTAATGTGTTGAAAATGAAAATGGCGGCTGTATTACCTCGGTGACGTCACGTTCTGACGTCATTGCCACAGAGCGATAAACAGAAAGGCGTTTAATTTGCCAAAATTCACCCATTTAGAGATCGGAAATCGGTTAAAAAAATATATGGTCTTTTTTCTGCACCATCAACGTATATATTGACGCTTACATAGGTCTGGTGATAATGTTCGCGTTTAAGAGAACCCATTTAACAAATACATGTTTATGTTATTTTTAGTATGAAATATGTTTTCATCATTCATTTTTAGTTTTTAATTACTTTTAACTTTTGTTACCGTATGAAAAAATGTGCAACTAAAATTACGTAATTTCCCATTCTGGGATGAATGAAAGTATTTTTTATCTTATTATATATTTGTCACAATTAAATGTTAAAGGGGAACATTAACACCAGACCTATGTAAGCGTCAATATCTACCTTGATGGTGCAGAAAAAAAACCATATATTTTTTAACCGATTTCCGAACTCTAAATGGGTGAATTTTGGCTAATTAAACGCCTTTCTGTTTATCGCTCTGGAGGCGATGATGTCAGAATGTGACGTCTCCGAGGTAATACAGCCGCCATTTTCATTTTCAACACATTGTAAACATTGGGTCTCAGCTCTGTTATTTTCCGTTTTTTCGACTATTTTTTGGAACCTTGGAGACATCATGCCTCGTCGGTGTGTTGTCGGAGGGTGTATCAACAATAACAGGGAGGGATTCAAGTTGCACCACTGGCCCGAAGATGCGAAAGTGTCTGCCGCCAGACCCCATTGAATGTGCCAGAGTGTCTGCACATTTTACCGGCGATGACAGACATGACACAGAGATGTATGGATAACCTGCAGATGCATTTGTAACGATAAAGTCAACGAAATCACGAAGGTGAGTTTTGTTGATGTTGACTTATGTGCTAATCAGACATATTTGGTCGCGGCGTGACTGCCAGCTAATCGATGCTTAAAATGCTACGCTAATCGATGCTAAAATGCTATTTACCGGCGGTGCTAAAGCAGACATGGCACAGAGATGTATGGATAACCTGCAGATGCATTCGCAACTATATTATGTTTCCTTCCACCTACATTTAATGCGAAAAAAACACTTACCAATCGACGGATTTAAGTTGCTCCAGTGTCACAAGATGCGAAAGTCCTGATCGTTTGGTCCGCACATTTTACCGGCGATGCTAACGCAGCTATTCGGCCATGCTATGGCTATGAATAGCGTCAATTGCTATTCGCTCAATAGCTTCAGTTTCTTCTTCAATACTTTCATACTCCAACCATCTGTTTCAATACATGCGCAATCTGTTGAATCGCTTAAGCCGCTGAAATCCGAGTCTGAATCCGAGCTAATGTCACTATATCTTGCTTTGGTATTCCCATTGTTTATTTACATTGGCAGCACTGTATGACGTCACAGGAAAATGAATAGTGGTTTCGAAGAT
This sequence comes from Nerophis ophidion, assembly GCF_033978795.1. Classification (NCBI taxonomy): domain Eukaryota; kingdom Metazoa; phylum Chordata; class Actinopteri; order Syngnathiformes; family Syngnathidae; genus Nerophis; species Nerophis ophidion. The sequence goes on along the minus strand of NC_084615.1, from coordinate 63,067,905 downwards.
AGCGAAAATAAGGCACTTTAAAGCTTTATTTAGGGATATTCCGAGACGGGTAAAATTTTGAAAAAATGTTTAAAAAATCCAAAAACTCACTGGGAACTGATTTTTATTGTTTTTAACCCCTTTGAAATTGTGATAAATAGTTTTCCCGACTGTCACTCACACACAGTGTGTCTCCACATGTCAATATGCAACATTATCTTATGTTTTGAACCTTATTTAACAACAGAACTTCCATCCATACATCTTCTACTGCTTGACCCTCTCAGGGGGTGCTGGAGCCTATTCCAGCTACACTCGGGCGGAAGGCAGGGTACACCCCAGACAAGTCGCCACCTCATTACAGGGCCGACACAGATAGAGAGACAACATTCACACTCACTTTCACTTTCACACACTAGGGCCAATTTAGTGTTGCCAATAAACCTATCCCCAGGTGCATGAATTTCTTTATTTACAAGTGATGGTTTCAGTTTTTTCAACATGCATGCGATGGTGCAATTTATGACAAGCATGGGCAATTACAACAACATTCTCCTCAACCTAAGTGTGCTCTGATCAAATATAATATACAATGCATTTTCCATGAAATATTTCACCATATTGATGCACGGAAGTGGTAATAATACATTTTTCTCATCGCTCCTGTAATATAAAGACGCAGAAAATCATTTGTCAACAGTAAAAACAAGACAATATCCCACCTTATACAAACAAACAAACAAACAAACACACACACTTCTGATGTGTTTTAACGTTTATTATTAATATTAAACATTTTTTGTTCAATATAATTGATCATATCCTCACTATGTGGGGCCCCATCGGTGACAGAGTACAGTGATACCTCCTCTTTCGCCATGGTTTCATATTATCTTTGTGCCACATAGCAGTAATGTTTGTTGCTCTCAGTCAAGCACAAGAAGTGACCGCAATAACTCGCAAGCATAGACAGACAGTGATATATAAGAGACTAAACAATTGTTTAAACAACATAATGCGCTACATATGACTCGCAAAAATGTCATTTTACTGTATTCTCTTAACCACTTCGTTTGAAGGTTACAGAAGAAGCGTAAATGTGTCCGGAGTTGGTTTATTTACAGACAATGCGAACTCAAGATTGGCTTTTGTGGATATGGCTATCTTAATTTACAAAGTCGTAATTGGAAGGCTTATTAACTCAGCTCTGACGTCATTCTCAGCTCCGACTTCTGCATGCAATAACTGAGCTCCAACAATGTGGCAACGCTTGGTACTACAAGCTGAATGTTTAAAACCCGGGGGTATATGTTATTCTACTGCATAATTGTTTGATAAGCAGACCTGTATAATATTGAAAGCAATACTTTGGAAGTATTTAACCTTCGTCTTGTGTTAGGGTCGGCACCGACCCGTTTTAGTTTTTAAATGCATTAAAAACACCACATACATTTATTTTTTTGCATCAAAGCTTTTTGACTTTGTCAGGAACCTCTTGTCAACAAAATAAAACATTTTAATTTTTTTCACTAAATTATAAAATGATCTGGTAGAAATTATGCCCTTGGTGTTGTTAGGGTCGGTTTTGACCCGGTTATAAAAATAAGATGATAAAGCAATGATAAGAGCCAAAACTGAACACAGTGACAGCCAGTTCCTCTCCCAATCATGTGAGCTTTAGTGGATTCTCATTTTACCTTGTTATCCTGTACAAAAACAAACAAAAGACGGACACTAAAAGTGTCACTTTTTGCCACTCTGATTTTGTTTTTTTATTAGTTTTGAAACTAGTAATCTATTTCTCTTGGTTTCATTTGCTTGACTGGTTGTTTGTTTGATGTTGGATTTCTGTTGCTGAAAAAAATACTTTTTAGCCTTTTTCTTGAAGTAAATATATATGGGTCGAAATTGACCCGTAATACCATAGATGTTATTATAGTTAAAATTCTTAAAATGAAAAAATAAACAAAACACATTTATTTAAGAGATGTGTTCTAAAACCCCTTAGCAATAGTTAGGTAACGCAACAACCTTTTTTTATTTACATGATTCTCTTGAGGTTCGTTTTACCATTTTTAAAAATTGAAATCGAGGGGTATACTGACAAAATGAGGCCCAATGGCCCAAACCAAAAATATTAAAACCAATATTTTCAAGGATAAGGAAGCCTAACAAGGTAACCAAGAGATGAGAAAGAAATTGGATGATAGATAATTGTTTTTAGTGTATTTTACAGCTGATTTAAAACATGGGTCAAAACCGACCCGTTAACATAAGAGATGGTAACAGAAAGCTAACACAAGAGGAAGGTTAAGCAGAAAAGACTTAGGTAGAAGTTAAAGTCACCTTTTAGAAAAGTGTTTAAGTAAAGGTTTTAAAGTACGCCAAATAAAATGCAGGTTACTTCAGCATGAAAAGTACAAGTATTTCAACAAAGTGAGCTTCAAAGTCATCCTTTTAAATTCCTGACGTTTCCCTGTTTTTTCATGTGTTATTTTTCTTTTTTAGGGTGGTATAGCTCGGTTGGTAGAGCGGCCGTGTCAGCAGCTTGAGGGTTGCAGGTTCGATCCCCGCTTCCGCCACCCTAACCCATACCGTTGTGTCCTTGGGCAAGACAGTTTACCCACCTGCTCCCAGTGCCACTCACACTGGTTTAATTGTAACTTAGATATGGGGTTTCACTATGTAAAGCGCTTTGAGTCGCTTGAGGAAAAAGCGCTATATAAATATAATTCAATTCATTTCACTTCACTTCACTTTTTTGCCTTTTGGTTGCCCGAATGAAGCTGAGATAGGCACCAGCGACCCCCCCTGGAGACACTGGAAGAGATGCGGACGAAGAGATAGATAGATGGATAGATAGATAGATAGATAGATGGATAGATAGATAGATAGATAGATAGATAGTACTTTATTGATTCCTTAAGGAGAGGCTGAGGAGCTTGCACTGAGCCTCGGGTCGGACACACTTCACGGTGTCTCGGCTGGATGAGCAGGTATCAGACACCTCGGATTTTTTGGACGTATCCTCGCTCATCCATGCAGACTAGACACTGGCCAAGAGTTGATGAGCGGCCGTTGATGGAGTTGGCTCTCTTGGTTGCTTTGTTGGGTCTGCTCCTGTCTCTGGTCATGCTCACCCCACCTCAGCAGACGATGGCGTGGAACACCGCAGAGGCCACCACAGGGTATATGTTTTTGTTGTTGTTGTTGTTGTTGTTGTTGTTGTTCAATCATTCAATGTTTATTTATATAGACCTAAATCACAGGTGTCTCAAAGGGCTACACAAGCCCACATAAGGACAAGGAAAAACTCACAACCCAGTGGGATGTCAATGTGAATGACTATGGAGAGGACCGCAGATGTGGGTGACCTGCCCCCTCTCCTGGGGAAACTGGATGGAATGGACGTCGAGTGGGTCTAACAGAATATTGTGAAAGTCCAGTCCATAATGGATCTAACATAATAGTGAGGCCAGCAGGAGACCATCCCGAGCGGAGATGTCCCCAACCAATGCACAGGCGAGCGGTCCACCCCCGGGTCACGACTCTGGACAGCCAGCACTTCATCCATGGCCACCAGACTTGTGCCCCCCCCCCACAAGGGAGAAGGGGGGCAGAGGAGAAAAGAAAAGTAACGGCAGATCAAACTGGTCTAAAATGGGGGTCTATTTAAAGGCCAGAGTATACAAATGAGTTTTATGGCTATGAGTTTTTTCCCCCTTGGCCTCAGTCTGGACACCCTCTCCAGTGATCCAGGATAAAGTAATTATTTTTATGACTACTTTTTACTTTTACTTAAGTAATTTTAATTTTCCTGAAGGAACTTTCCTGAAGGAATCAATAAAGTACTATCTATATATCTATCTATCTATCTATCTATCTATCTATCTATCTATCTATCTATCTATCTATCTATCTATCTATCTATCTATCTATCTATCTATCTATCTATCCATCTATCTATCTATCTATCTATCTATCTATATATCTATCCATCTATCTAGATCTATCTATCTATCTATTCTAAAATAACGGTACTCTTACTTGAGAACAATTCTTGAGTGCTCTCCCCACCTCTGCATGTGTCTTTATCTGTGTAAATAATACTGAAAACAGAAAACTACACATCGGCAATATTGTTTTGGATAACATAATAACGCAATAAATTATTAATATTGAAATTAAAATCATGGCTACAAGCTATAAAGTCCAGCCGCATTACCGCAACTAGAAGTGCAAACAGCGTGTGTCTAATGATTGAATGTGAGGTCAGAAACACTTTAATACGGCTTCAAACTCTGACCGCTTAAGCTCAGTGCGGCTTTTGCTTGCGAGGCAATCGCTTTGAATTGCGAAAGGGGCTTCTGGCTTAAGGCTAACAGTTCTTTCAATTTGCTTTTTTCAGCGAATTTGTGCCTCTCACTATACCAAGTGCATTTCAAAGTTGTTAGATGTGATTACAATCAGTAGTCATGAAAACTTTAAAATCATCAATTTCTTTGCGTCTCTCTTCCACAACGTCCCTATGGTTTGATTGAAATTTTTTCAGACTTATGCAGACCCCAAATACACAACAGCAGGTATCAATTTGTAAGAAAGGTTGGTTTTGCATACAAGGGCCCAAAAATGCTGGGGGGCTCAATTGGGGATGAACATATACAGTCTTGGTCAATAGTTTACATACACTTGTAAGGAACACAATGTCATGGCTGTCTTAATTTTCCAATAATTTCAACAACTCTTATTTTTTTGTGATAGAGTGATTGGAGCACAGACTTGTCGGTCACATAAAACATTCATGAAGCTTGGTTATATTATGAATTTATTTTGTGTCTACTGAAAATGTGACCAAATCGGCTGGATCTAAGGTATACATACAGCAATGTTAATATTTGGTTACATGTGCCTTGGCACGTTTCACTGCAATAAGGTGCTTTTGGTAGCCGCCCAAAAGCTTCTGGCAAGCTTCTGGTTTAATTTTTGACCACTCCTCTTAACAAAATTGGTGCAGTTCAACTAAATGTGTTGGTTTTCTGACATGAATTGTTTCTTCAGCACTGTTCACATGATTAAGTCAATAGACAGAGTAAAACATTGAAAGAATAAATTAAATGCAATTTTGGGATGTAACCATTGTTGATAAAAAAAAAACAACAACTGAAAATCTCATTGAAAAATATACAACACAAGGAAGCAAGAAATACATCAAACACAAATATACAAAAAATCATTCCATATCTTTTACTGCTTGCCTCGCTTGTGTTACCATATCTGAGTATGTGTTATGATCCGCCGCCCGGATCATATGTTATGTTGGTTTTTGAGTCCTTTTGTGTTTTTTGATTATTTTTTAACTCTTCCTGTTCCGAGTTTTGCACTTCCTGATTTATTTGGTTACTATGGTTTCATATTAGTTCCACCTGCTACTCGTTGTTGACGCGCACCTGTTAATCTTGATTTATTGCCAGTATTTAAGCCTGCCTTCTACCTCAGTTCATCCTTGATCCTTTGTTTGCGGCAAGCAACTTTCACGAAGTGTCTTCCTATGTCTTGTTCCGTGATAAGTTTTAGCTTAGCTTCCCGTGCGCTCGGCACGCGTTTTTCTTTTGCCTGTTTTGGTACCAGTGTTATTTTATTTTGGTATATTAAATCAAGCTCTTACCTGCTATTCTTGTCCCGTCTGGTCCATTTTGCATCTTGGGGTGACAACTCGCGCATCACTATTCGCGCCCCTCGTGACAGTAGGGCTATTAAGTTTACCTAAATAGCCCTTAATCACAAATGTCTCAAAGGGCTGCACAAACCACAATGACAACATCATACAAAAAAGACAAATTAGAATAATACATAAGTTGGATAAGAAACATTCAAACTCTTCATTTATTAAGTCCAAAATACTGATATTCAATAATATAGTGAATTTTCAAAGAGCCAACATTTTGCACATAGTAAACTTTAACCTGCTATCCAAGAATGTGCAACAAGACCAAGACCAAGCGTCTTCTCAACATTTCCGGGTCCTAAATGCCAGAGTGTACCAACTTGTCAGAGTACATCCTCAGCCATCTACTCTCCAGGTGAGAGGCATTATTTATGACCTGCAATACATTTCCAGGGAGCAAGGAAGCAAGACAACCTCTGTTGATCAGGTTGAAATTGTACACACGCTTGTTATCACAGGGGCGCTATAAATAGTTTGTCTGCGTTAGCCCTTTTAATAACAATATTACTAATACTTGGTTAATAATCAAGTCACAAAATGTAAATAGAGTATTTTTGGCGCTTTTTGGATCATTATTTATTGGATTTTATGGGTGGAGAAGAGGACCTCCCAGTGGCTCTGCTGTAAACTGACTTTTATTGACGTTTATTTAATATTCTACAAACCCCGTTTCCATTTGAGTTGGGAAATTGTGTTAGATGTAAATATAAACGGAACACAATGATTTGCAAATCATTTTCAACCCATATTCAGTTGAATATGCTGCAAAGACAACATATTTGAGGTTCAAACTGATAAACATGTTTTTGTTTGGAAATAATCATTAACTTTAAAATTTGATGCCAGCAACATGTGACAAAGAAGTTGGGAAAGGTGGCAATAAATACTGATAAAGTTGAGGAATGCTCATCAAATACTTATATAGAACATCCCACAGGTGTGCAGGCTAATTGGGAACAGGTGGGTTCCATGATTGGGTATAAAAAGCAGCTTCCATGAAATGCTAAGTAATTCCCAAACAAGGATGGGGTGAGGGTCACCACTTTGTAAGCAAATTGTCGAACAGTTTTAGAACATTTCTCAACGCGGCTTTGCCAGGAATTTTGGGATTTTACCATCTATGGTCCGTAAAATCGTCAAAATGTTCAGAGAATCTGGAGAAATCACTGCACGTAAGCGAGGATATTACGAACTTTTAAACCCTCAGGCGGTACTGCATCAAAAACCCACATCAGTGTGTAAAGGATATCACCACGCGGGCTCAGGAACACTTCATAAAACCACTGTCAGTCACTACAGTTGGTCGCTACATCTGTAAGTGCAAGTTAAAACTCTACTATGCAAAGCAAAACCTATTTATCTACAATACCCAGAAACACCGCCGGCTTCGCTGTGCCCGACATCATCTCTGATGGACTGATGCAAAATGGAAAAGTATTCTGTGGTCTGACGAGTCCACATTTCAAATTATATTTGGAAACTGTGGACGTGGTGTCCTGCAGAACAAAGAGGAAAATAACCATCCAGATTGTTATATGCGCAAAGTACAAAAGCCAGCATCTGTGATGGTATGGGGGTGTATTAGTGCCCAAGGCATGGGTAACTTACACATCTGTGAAGGCACCATTAATCCTGAATGGTCCATACAGTTTTTGGAGCAACACATGTTGTCATCCAATTAACGTTATCATGGACACCCATGCTTATTTCAGCAAGACAATGCCAAGCCATGTGTTACAACAGCGTGGCTTCGTAGTAAAAGAGTGCGGGTACTTTCCTGGCCCGCCTGCAGTCCAGACCTGTCTCCCATCGAAAATGTGTGGCGCATTATGAAGCGTAAAATACGAAAGCGGAGACCCCAGACTGTTGAACGACTGAAGCGCTACATAAAACAAAAAGGAGAAAGAATTCCACTTTTAAAGCTTCAACAATTAGTTTCTTCAGTTCCCAAAAGATTATTGAGTGTTGTTAAAAGAAAAGGTGATGTAACACAGTGGTGAACATGCCCTTTCCCAACTATGTTGGCACGTGTTGCAGCCGTGAAATTCTAAGTTAATTTTTATTTGCAAAAAAAATAAAAATTTTTATGAGTTTGAACATCAAATATCTTATCTTTGTAGTGCATTCAACTGAATATGGGTTGAAAAGGATTTGCAAATCATTGTATTCCATTTATTTTTACATCTAACACAATTTCCCAACTCATATAAAAACAAGGTTTGTAAATGCATTAAAAACAGAAAATCCATCCGTCTTCATGTCTTTCATATGGTTTGTGAACGATAAGGAAACTTGAAAAAAAAGTGCAGTTCCCCTTTAAGGCTTTGAAATAACATGAGGCTTGAACAGAATGTACATTTAGAAAAGGCATGTTGACTTTATTTAAATGAACAGTTCACATAAGAATTCATTTACTCCCAAATCATTTAGCTCACATTTGCATTCAGACCAGCTGACAATTAGTGTAATCTCTTTGTGGTCTTAATTTAGCCGACTGTCAATACAGCAGACAAGTTAGTGTGCGAAGAGTTCATGGGTCAAACTTGCTGCATAATTACAGTGCATTAACTGAAGTGTTATAACTGTGTCAGTGCCTTCCAACTAAAATACTATGCAATCGTGTGTGTGTGTGTGTGTGTGTGTGTGTGTATGTGTGTGTGTGTGTGTTTTAGAAAGAAAAAACAAAACAACACAATGCAATTTAGTGTAGTGACTGTAGTACAACCAAACAGTTCTTATGTGTTCTCCCTAGAGTGTCAACCATCTTTGGTTTGTTTCATTACTCCACTGCTAAATGATTGGACAGCGTAGGGGCCATCGCTAAGTGTCTTGGTCTCACCAAGGGAGAGGTAAAAGCGTTATTGATCCCGTGTCTGAATCTCTAATCAATCGTCCAAAATCAGCCCCTCGAGGATGAAGGAAGGAAAACAGTTGACAAAGGATATGATTGCGTGTGTATTCATCACACGAGCAGTGCTGTGTTTTGCATCACAAGCAACTTTTCTCGCCAATGTATGCTTAAATGGAACCTATGATGATTTTAGTCCACATTTAAATCACTTCCTTGTGAACTAGATATTACATATTAAATATGCTTTGGTGTACTTTTTACCATCAGTCACTTGTATAACCCTTTCTTTTGAGTCGATCTGTATGTTGGATTGCGGAGGCATTCTCAGAAAGTAAATGAAACCACCCCCCGCTCTTTCCGAAAGTATCATAGCTTTTTTTTTTTTAATTGTAAAATGTTTAACTATATATCTTGAAATGATCATAAACAGCATATAGATTCACCCGGTCACAACGTGGCACACCTGCACCTCCAATCAATTCAAAGAGTGCATATAAAAGCAATAAGTGCTGTCTTGTAGGGTTGTTCGGTATACAGGTACTAATAAAGTTCCGCGATACTAATGCCGGCAATAAGTCGAACACATTTCCAGTGAGGTTGGACTCCGCCAAGGCTGTCCTTTGTTACTGATTCTGTTCATAACTTTTATGGACAGAATTTCTAGGCGCAGTCAAGGCGTTGAGGGGTTCCGGTTTGGTGACCGCAGGATTAGGTCTCTGCTTTTTGCAGATGATGTGGTCCTGATGGCTTCATCTGACCGGGATCTTCAGCTCTCACTGGATTGGTTCGCAGCCGAGTGTGAAGCGACCAAAATGAGAATAGGCACCTCAAAGTCCGAGTCCATGGTTCTCGCCCGGAAAAGGGTGGAATGCCATCTCCGGGTTGGGGAGGAGACCCTGCCCCAAGTGGAGGAGTTCAAATACCTAGGAGTCTTGTTCAAAGTGAGGGAAGAGTGGAATCTGAGATCGACGGCGGATCGGTGCGGCGTCTTCAGTACTGCGGACGTTGTACCGATCCGTTGTGGTGAAGAAGGACTTGAGCCGGAAGGCAAATCTCTCAATTTACCGGTCGATCTACGTTCCCATCCTCACCTGTGGTCATGACCGAAAGGATAAGATCACGGGTACAAGTGGCCAAAATGAGTTTCCTCCGCCGTATGGCGGAGCTCTCTCTTAGAGATAGGGTGAGAAGCTCTGCCATCCGGGAGGAACTCAAAGTAAAGCCGCTGCTCCTTCACATCGAGAGGAGCCAGATGCAGTGGTTTGGGCATCTGGTCAGGATGCCACCCGAACGCGTCCCTAGGGAGGTGTTTAGGGCACGTCCAACCGGTAGGAGGCCACGGGGAAGACCCAGGACACGTTGGGAAGACTATGTCTCCCGGCTGGCCTGGGAACCCCTCGGGATCCCCCGGGAAGAGCTAGACGAACTGGCATGGGAGAGAAAAGTCTGGGTTTCCCTGCTTAGGCTGTTGCCCCCACGACCCGACCTCTGATAAGCGGAAGAAGATGGATGGATGGATGGATAATTGATTGAAATTGGTACTATACTGCCTTTAAAATGTATCGGTATCGTTCATTTATCTGTGTTGCGCTGACGACAGACCTGAGGTGCATGATGTTGAGTGTGTCAAAACTGACACACAAAGAGCATACAAGCAATAACATCTTGGAGAGGAGGAATGACGAAAAACGACTGGTTACTGGTTAATAAAGAGGGTGGTGCGTGAAGCACAATATGGAGCTATTTGGGCTTCAAAACGCACCATAAAAGTGACGCTTTAAACAAGGAAGCAAGGCGCTTCACGTGTGGCTTTAAATTAGCCTTACCAAATGTGGCGATTAGTATTACCACCATTGCTTCAAACTTAGGTAAACATTTAAATAATATGCATTCAGATCTGCAAAAGGAGTTTAAAGAGTAACAGGTAATAATGTAGTTGTTACACACCTGTCCTGCTGTTCTGCTCCGGTGCAGACTGTAGTCAAGGTGCACAGGGAAGACGTTCACTTTACCCGTCAATTGGTCTGCTAAGCTCCACTTTCAGGTCAAAATAACGAGGCCACCGATTTGTGACAATCCGGTTGTTTTAGTGTTACTTGTGCAGGACACAACAAGACCCGTTCATCACTCTACTGCGCAGTGCTGCGCTACCTCTCTCTGACTTTACTCACCCGCTCACTCACTGACATCACTCAGACAACACGGTGCTATTCGTTTAAACAAATATGCATGTTACTCTCATGAGTTAACCAGCTCCCTTGCTGTGCACATGTAGGCATGTAGATGTACACACAGCTGCTTGGATTGATGCCAAGTATTCGCGGGGTTAAAACGACCCAATTAGCAGTCATCTAATGCAAGTAAAATGACTATATTTTGTAACAAGATGCTACAATTTGTGTTTTATCTTTAACAAATGTGTGTTTCACCTGCTACATGGCTTAAATGTGTACACTTATCCACAGTTTCGATTTTAGTACTTACTTATGTGTGTATTTTTCTTAAAGCACAGACCAGGAGTGGCAACCATAAATTATGAAGCATTTAGTATAATGTCGGTGAATTTTTTGTTTTATTATATTCTAACCTAATCCTTGATTATGGCAGACTGTATGTAATATGGAAAATTGTAAAATGTTCTTCGAATGCAGCAAAAAAAAGCCCAAAGTATTTAATGCCCTGTCATTCATATGTAAACCTTCTAAAATTGCTCTTTGAGTGCAATAGGAAACATTTGTTTATTCCATTGTAAGATTTTCTCTTAAAATAAAGCCAATATCAACATTTTTTTGTAGTTCCCTTTATTATGAATAGTATCGAAAAGTTTCGATATACATTTTGGTATCGGGATAACCCTACTGTGATGTCACAATGTAGCCTAACTGGACTGGAGCCTGCAGTGCCTCAGACTGGAAGAGTCTGCAGAGAGTGGTGAGGACTCATATTCCTCCCATCCATGAAATCGCAATAAGCAGCTGCCTGACCAGAGCTCAGAAAATCTGTAGAAACTCCTCCCACCCCCACCAAGGACTGTTTTCACGGCTGGACTCTAGAAAGAGGTTCTGCAGCCTTTTGTAGTAGAACCTCCAGGTTCTGTAACAGCTTCTTCCCTCAGGCCATAAGACTCTTGAACTCATCATAATGATCTCCTCAATCCCCGTCCAAAACGGATTAACTCGCTGGAATAAAAAGACAATGTAACATAAATCCATAAACGTGGATGCATATGCAATAAGTGCAGTAATCTATTCATTTATATCTGCACATTATTGCTCCTTCATCCTGGACTACAATGAGCTAATGCAATGGAATTTTGTTCATATTTGTACTGTAAAGTTCAAATTTGAATGACAATAAAAGAAAGTCTAAGTCTAAGTCTAACCAGAAGCATTCAAAAACTGCCCGCAAGCTCACGCCAAAATATATGATCCTTAAAGGCCTGCTGAAACCCACTACTACCGACCACGCAGTCTGATAGTTTATATATCAATGATGAAATATTAACATTGCAACACATGCCAATATGGCCTTTTTAGTTTACTAAATTGCAATTTTAAATTTCCCGGGAATTTCTTCTTGAAAAAGTCGCGGAAAATGACGTGTACGCGTGACGTCACAGGTTTTTAGGAAGTATGAGCGCTGTGCACACACACAGCTAAAAGTTGTCTGCTTTAACCGCATAATTACACAGTATTTTGGGATCTGTGATGCTGAATCTTTGACAATTTGTTCAATTAAAATTGCAGACTTCCTTTTCCAATTAGAATATAAACTCCTATGTGTGGGATTTACAGTCAATTTAACTTAGGAAAAACGGAGAACTTAAAGGCCTACTGAAACCCACTACTACCCACCACGCAGTCTGATAGTTTATACATCAATGATGAAATATTAACATTGCAACACATGCCAATACGGCCTTTTTAGTTTACTAAATTGCAATTTTAAATTTCCCGGGACTTTATTCCTGAAAACGTCGCGTAATGATGACGTGTACGCGTGACGTCACGGGCTGTTATGAATATGAGCGCTGCGTACACACACAGCTAAAAGTTACACAGAATTTTGGACATCTGTGTTGCTGAATCTTTTGCAATTTGTTCAATTAATATTGGAGAAGTCAAAGTAGAAAGATGGAGTTGGGAAGCTTTAGCCTTTAGCCACACAAACACACGGTGATTCCTTGTTTAAAATTCATGGAGGTGAAACTTTACTATGGATCAGAGCGGACATGGATCCCGACCGAATGTAAACCAGCAGGTTTCGGTAAGAAAATTGTGGTTAAAAAGTCGCTTCCTACCGGGTATCAGCTGAGCTTGTGCTGCCCATACAGCTGTCGTCGACTTCCCCGAGACACTGCGCGTCAACACCCGGACGTGGACGTACACTTCCGACGATCAGGTACTGTTAAACTCACTAAAACACTAGCAACACAATAGAAAGATAAGGGATTTCCCAAAATTATCCTGGTAAATGTCTCTAAAAACATCATAATCTGTCTCAATGCAATCACATTTGTTTTTAAACTTTATTTCATTTATTTTTTTATTTTTTTTTAGTCCGTCGCTATCAATATTCTCAAACGCAAATCTTTTATCTACACACAAATGAATGGGGAAATTGTCGTTTTCTCGGTCCGAATAGCTCTTTTTGTTGGAGGCTCCCATTAAAATCAATGTGAATATGTGATGAGCTGTCACGCCAAATTTCTTCCCCCCTACAAAAACCTTCCCCCCAGAAGACATATGGCGTGACGCCTGAAGGACCCCATTGAGGGCGTGATAATACCAAGTTATATGACTCTTAAGGGTTACAGATACAAAATTAGCGACGCAAAAAAAGCTTGAAAGGTTAGCATGCTGGAATGCTAATATTTTTTCCTTACCGTTATTTTTCACCAATGACAATCAGCAAATTATAATGCTTTTAAAACAGGCAGCTGTGTGGGTTGCTTTAAGCAAGTTATATGACTCTTAAGGGTTACAGCTGCAAAATTAGCGAAGCAAAAATAGCTTGAAAGGTTAGCATGCTGGAATGCTAATATTTTTTCCTTACCGTTATTTTTCACCAATGACAATCAGCCAATTATAATGCTTTTAAAACAGGCAGCTGTGTGGGCTGCTTTATGGTCCTTCCACCCTCATTGGGGTCCTTCAGGCATTAGAGGGTCTGTCACGCCAAATGTCTTCCGGGGGGAAGGTTTTTGTATGGGGGAAGAAATTTGGCGTGACAGAGCCATCAACATGTGACGTCATTGTCTGCGACTTCCGGTAGAGGCAGGGCTTTTCTCCAGTTGCGAACTTTATCGTGGATGTTCTCTACTAAATCCTTTCAGCAAAAATATGGCAATATCGCCAAACGATCAAGTATAACACATAGAATGGACCTGCTATCCCAGTTTGAATAAGAAAATCTCATTTCAGTAGGCCTTTAAGATTTGATGCTTTGCCGTTGTTTGACACTAGTATCCAACATTGCAACATTCATAAGTCCAAAAAGACAAGATGAATCGTAGTTTCCCTGTGCTCACCGGGTCGAGACCGCCCAGACTCTCCAGGTGACATCGGTGGCCGAGGAGCAGTGTGGCTTCCTGTAATTGAGTTGAATAAATGATTGCGTTTCTGAAGCGGTCTTCAGCTTTCTGCCTGGCTAAAGCCGTCGCCGATTTAATTAATTTTTAATTAGGAGGGGAAATTGCGGGCCTGTTCCACCGGGACCTTTAAGACATCTGTGCATTAGTGATAACATTCTTAAACACCCTGCCTCCCAAAAGTGGCGGCACGACTCGGCGAGTCCAGGACAAGTTCTCTGCTTGTGTGTTATTGTGAGTTTGTTCATCATTAGAGTGAATGTCACCCAGCTATATTGCGCTTCAAGCGTGATACCTGCACAGATTTGGTCCATCCATCAGTCAAACAGATTCATGTCACTGTCAGCCCCGACTTTAATTGAATGATTGATCGAACTTTTACTGTTGTCACGCACGCACACGCTTTTATGAAGCCGCTGCTTCATTTGCACGTGCTGCCCTGATGAATACATTGTCCTATTTTGCCTCTCACTGTGTAATCCCTCATACACTTAGCCTGTGCACACACTGGCTCAAGATTGATGTGTGGCACTCACGGTGTGTAAGAACGTAACGGGTGGATGTTCAACAGCCTGTTGGAAGATGTTTTACAGCCTTGGGAAGCAGTATGTTGTCACAACGTGTTCAATATCACAACACATCAAAATTTATTACAAGCTCCCAGCACTTTTCATACAATGTACTTTACTGCCATGGTAAACCGCATTGATCTCTGCAAATAATACTTTTTATTATTGAACATTATCTCACACTCTCTTTAATCAGAATGATATCCTGTCCGGCACACATGTAGGGGGGCACACAAGCAGATATATGCGACGATATCAAGCAATGAATCATGCCCTGTACTTGTTTTCATTATATGAATGAAAGAAGCCCAGTCAACAAGATTGATGTTATCTGTATGTGTGGTGCCTAAGAAAAAACTGACCACCTGGCAGAAATTTGGCAGTTGGTTAAAAAAAATGCCTTCTGAATGCCTTTAAATTTGGGAGCTTATACAGTTATGTATCTATTACGAGAAAAATTACAAAATATAATGCCTCAGCAGCTGTGGCTGTGGTTTGAACAATCTGGTTTTGGTATTTATATATATACATATATATATATATATATATATATATATATATATATATTCCGGACTATAAGGCGCACCTTCAATGAATGGCTTATTTTAAAATGTTGTTAATTTACAAGGCACACTGCATTATAAAGCGCATAGAATAGATGCTACAGTAGAGGCTGGGGTTACGTTATGCATCCTTTAAATGGAGCTGCGCTAAAGGGAATGTCAACAAAACAGTCAGATAGGTCAGTCAAACTTTATTAATAGATTACAAACCAGCCTTTTGACAACTCCGTTCACTCCCAAAATGAATAAACAGCTGTTTTATTATTTTCCCCAACTCAATAAACACGTAAAAAACAGTCTGATACTGTTACGGTAAATCAAATGTTAGTGCAATCACAATATAGTAACACTCGAAATAGTGCAAATTAATAATATATTAATAACTCAATGTTGCTCAAACGATAATGTAACACAACACAACCCAACACACAAAATAAACATGTAAAGCTCACTTTGTTAAGTTACTCCTCATCCAGAAATCCCTCAAATTCTTCTTCTTCAGTGTCCAAATTAAACAGTTGGGGGAATACGGCATCCAACATGCCCGGCTCCGTCTAGTCGAAGTCGTCATTAAACGAGTCAGTGTCGCTGCTATTGATGTTAAATTCTCTCGCTGCTGCTCTATTCCCGTGTTCTACTGCGTGACTGATCGCCTTGGGTTTAAACTCTGTGTCGTAAGCGTGTCTCTTAACAGGAGCCATTTTGGGGTCTTCACAATAACGGCACGCCTCCCGCAGTCATATATCCCAGCATGCACCGCACGTTTCTTCTTCTACGGGGTAAAATGAAGTCAGCACAATGAAGTCGGCGGCTGCTCACCATAGTTGCGAGACCTGTTGTGGCTCAATATATAAAGTGCACCGGATTATAAGGCGCACTGTCAGCTTTTAAGAAAATTTGAAGTTTTTAGATGCGCCTTATAGTGCGGAAAATACGGTGTGTGTATATATATATATATATATATATATATATATATATATATATATATATATATATATATATATATATATATATGTGTGGTTTTTTTTAATTATATATATTTTTTAAATTATTGATACATGGTGTCACTTCAAGAACACTATTCAACATGCAAATGTTATATTTTGCTTTTATGCTGCAAGCCACATCAATAAGCAGCAAGCGCCTCTTTGGAAAAGCAAACCGCCGCTGTGAACAACAGAACCGCCCCAAAATAAAACAAAAACCTGGAAAAGGTTCAGAAGTCACACATCTAAAGATACAACTATTGTCACTTGCTTGTGTTGTTGTTTCACATTATCATTCACACACAGACGGCAAAATGCAAGAAATCCAAGGAGGCTGGTGTTATCCTGTTTTTCAGGCAATGTATTTTGCGAAAATAATTATCATTATTTGCATAGCAAATAGAGATATGTTAACACATTCAAAAAATGCTGCAAATGATATTGAAGTAAACCATTGGTACAAGACCCTACTTGGAGAACGATGCTATATTATTTTATATTATTTCCCCACTATGGGAAGGGTAGATAAGTGGCAGAACACTTACTATGTTGCTGTTTTTTCAATCACACACAGGACAATCAATTTCTACTAACAGTTCAAATATATTTTTTAAAAACAGTCTGTTAACACGGTTTTGAAAGAAGGAACATCTAACTCATTAATTAATCTGCGGATGCAAAATTTACAGTGATAGTAATAGAAAATATATAAGAAAATAATAATGATAATAAATTGTGGCCATAATTTTGAAATAAGTCATGATAATATGTTTTTTTGTTTTTTAACCAATTACCTATTTGTATAGTCATTGGGGGTGTCAAAATATTTATATTTATATTTTCAGATTAATTGCTATTCTTATTTGTAACGATTTTTAATCGATACAAAACATACAAAATCGATTTTCTTTTTAATTTGTTTTATTTTTCATTTATTTTTTTCCCAATCTAACCTGTCCAGCCACTCAGGGAAATCATATTGTTGATGTAGGTGCTCATATCCTCTGTGCAGAGGAGAAAAGAAAAGTATTGGGTAGTTGTCTTGTTGCCTTATTTTTATTTGACTTTATTAAAAGATTCTGAAGAAAATCAGTTTTCTTTTAAGTAATATAGAAATGGATCAGAGCTGTTTAATTATTTTATGGAGAATTTTAGTTTATCATAGAACTTGAATCTGATGTTATCAAAAAAGTACATTTTCAACCGCAAATCATTTCTAAATCAAATTGTTACGCCAAAGAATTAAATTGTGTGTTGTCCCAATATACCCAGCCCTACTTTTCAGCTACTAGCTGGAAAACATATTTTGACAATAGCATACATTTTTCTTCTGTTCCTTTTCCAAAAAGTTAATTGAATTAGTAATGGGGTTTACAGGAAAATACATTGATGTGATGCTTTTTCGATAAACCTTATCAAATATCTGGCATGTGCCGTTGAGTACGGCTTAATAAGATAATATATTTTAATGCATTGGAGGACTTGCTGACAGGAAAACACTACTTGACTGTGGGTTAATGTTCAATAATACGACACGCAACACGTAAGATTGATGGATTGATAAATACATGTATTGATAAATAGATGTACTTTATTAATCTTTTGAAAGAGGAAACTAATTTGCCTTTGCATAAAACATTTACATAGATGCATATAAAAATACACATTACCAGACTTCTTAAAAATAGACTACAAAAAAAACACACATTTGTGGGAGAAGTGATAAAGAATAACTGATAACAATAAGCACATTATAAACCGCAAATATATGAATTCAACTAGCGCACATGGGAGTCTGGTAGTTCTTTCAATCCCTCAGCCTGCGATGATGATTTTCCAATAAATGTGTGTCGGTACATAATTGCTAAAGTTACAATAAGTATTAATTAATAACATAGATACTGTGTTTACCTGTTTAGAATTAGAGTGCCCTGATATTGTTTCTATGTGCTGTGACTGTGGATAGTGTTCTGTGTTGTGACACTCATGCATGTTTAATTAAAAAGGGACATACAATGAATTTAAAGGCCTACTGAAATGAGATTTTCTTATTTAAACGGGGATAGCAGGTCCATTCTATGTGTCATACTTGATCATTTCGCGATATTGCCATATTTTTGCTGAAAGGATTTAGTAGAGAACATCCACGATAAAGTTCACAACTTTCGGTGCTAAGAGAAAAGCCCTGCCTCTACCGGAAGTTGCAGATGATGATGTCACATGTTGATGGCTCCTCATATATTCACATTGATTTTAATGGGAGCCTCCAACAAAAACAGCTATTCGGACCGAGAAAACGACAATTTCCCCTAATTTGAGCGAGGATGAAAGATTTGTGTTTGAGGATATCAATAGTGACAGGCTAGAAAAAAAAGAAAAAACGTGATTGCATTGGGACAGATTCTGATGTTTTTAAACACATTTAGGATAATTCTGGGAAATCCCTTATCTTTCTATTGTGTTGCTGGTGTTTTAGTGAGTTTAACAGTACCTGATAGTCGGAAGAGTGTCTCCACGGGTGTGTTGACGCACAGTGTCTCAGGGAAGTCGAAGGCAGCTGTATGGACGGCACAAGCTCAGCTGATATCCAGTAAGAAGCAACTTCTTACCACAATTTTCTCACCGAAACCTGCTGGTTGACATTCGGTTGGGATCAATGTTCGCTGTAAATCCATAGTAAAGTTTCACCTCTGTGAATTTTGAACAAGGAATCACCGTGTGTTTGTGTGGATAAAGGCTAAAGCTTTCCAACTCCATCTTTCTATTTTGACTTCTCCAATATTAATTGAACAAATTGCAAAGGATTCAGCAGCACAGATCTCCAAAATACTGTGTAATTATGCTGTTAAAGCAGACAAATTTTAGCTGTGTGTGTGTGCAGCGCTCATATTCCCTAACAGCCCGTGACGTCACGCGTACACGTTATCATTACACGACGTTTTCAAGAAAAAACTCCCGGGAAATTTAAATTTGCAATTTAGTAAACTAAACTGGCCGTATTGGCATGTGTTGCAATGTTAATATTTCATCATTGATATATAAACTATCAGACTGCGTGGTGGGTTGTAGTGGGTTTCAGTAGGCCTTTAATATACAATAAAATTACTCCCTTGTGGTCCAGATAATATGTATTGCTGTCTTTGGTCAAAATTTTGCTCCACATAAACTTTTTTAACCTACTTTTTTCACATGTCAGCAAGGCGTTCAATGGTGAAGGCGTTCACATATTGCAAATTAAACTGCACCCCACCTTCTCCAAAAGTACCATGATGTATTTGTTCAAATTGTATACAGTCACGGTTGAAGATAAACTTTATAAACATTATATAGATTCAAATTAATATTACGTACACCTGCACACTCTGACAAATTCATACTCATACATTCATGCATAATTCTGCATAACAAAACATCTATTTAGTATTTTCCTGAGCAATTAATTCACTGCAAGTTGCACGTTAAGTGTTATTGTGCGCATACCAAGATTAAGGGGTGGCCTGGCTCGGTTGGTGGAGTGGCCGTGTCAGCAACATGAGGGTTCCAGGATCGATTCTAGCTTCCGCCATCCTAGTCACTGCTGTTGTGTCCTTGGGTATGACACATTACCCTTGATTCCAGCACCACCCACACTGATTTAAGTGTAGATTTAATGTGGAAAATGGGTTTCTCTATGTAAAGCGTTTTGAGTCTCAAGCCAGGGCGCCCACCACTGCGCAATCATCTGTGTGCTGCGCTGGGAGCACCTCCAAGAGTGTGCCGAACAGCGTCAATCTGGCAGGCAAACAGCTGCATTCAATCATCAATCAGCAATTAACATACCTGTCGCTGAGGAGAGGACCTGCCTTCAGGCTTTATGCATTATTTCTCTCTCTGTTTTGTCCCCCTCCGTGTTCATTGTGTGTTGTCCTGTATCGTGTCATTCCAGCAGCATTTCCTCCTTTCCCTCGTTACGAGCAATGTGTCTCGTCCCCCCGTATTCCCTCTGGTTCCCTGGCTGCCTCTTGGATATCGACCTCCCGCCTGGACACAGACTCTGATGCCTCGCTATTGCCCCCGACAACCTGCTTGTCTCACAGACCTTCAAGCCTGCCTTTCCCCTCAGGGTCTTCGGCCTCTCGATCAACACTCTGGTAAAACACACTCCATAATTTTGTATATATATATATATATAAATACAGTTAAACGACATCCCTGTTGCTGCACCGTCTTCTTCCCCTGTACGACAGTAACAATATATAAATATAAATATATATATATATATATATATATATATAGTGATTTATATTTATATATATATATATATGTATATTATTCACTTCACATTAATTAAAAATAATGCTTTATCATACCTTCTCTCGTGTTTCCTCACAGACTGAAGCAGAGGGTAAAGAGCCCCTCCCCTCTGGCCGATAGCGTACTCCTAGTATCCAAATTAGTACGTCAACATTGCTGTAACGTCACAACGTAGTCTGACTGCAAAACACAGCATGCAAATACATCTAAAACTGTCTGCAGTCTCACACCCAAATACAAGAAACTTATTATTTGATGCTCTGACTTTGTTTAACATAACTATTCAACATTGTAACATTTACAAGAGAGAAAAGACGAAATTCATCAAAGGGCGCCTTAAAATTGACAAGCTGTTGCACCTAACCTGCAAGCATATTTTTCATTAGAGTAACTTGTACCACCAGAAATACGTAACGGCGTTGTTCCAAACATTGATGACAGCCTTTTGAAAGGGTGTATATGTAACACCGGTTCGGCATCGTGGTACCGGGTTTGATTCCCTCGTGGATGCGTCAAACGAAGAACACAACAAAGGTAGGATCTAACAAATTTATTAACAAAAGGTGAGCTCTGAACAAAAACACTGGAGCTAATAAAAAGGGAAACTAAAGACGCTAGCGTGAAAGCTAGGAAATATAAAGAACTAAGACTTGGCATGAAGGCATAAAAAGTAGAAAACAAAGATGATTAGCATGTGAGCTAAAGATGACTAGGTGGCTGAGCTAATGAGCTAGCGAGAAAAGCATACCTGACGTTACGTGCGTGAAAACAAACTAGAGTCCCTGAAAGAATAAACAGAAGAGGCTGGCTTATAAAGGAAAGGTGATTGCAGAGAACAGCTGTGCAGGAACCGGGAGTAGCAGCTGAAACTAATAAGTAACCATGGTGATGGACTAAACGGGAAATAAACGGATCAAACAGAGAATGAGAATAAAGATGGAAAAATAAACAATAATATGTGAAGATCCGAGTCACGGATCGCAACAGTATATACACAATTGAATGCCATGCTACTTGAGTTACCCTTCATTTTTGTCTTTGTTCAATTTTTCTAATTGAATCTAATTCCGAGATGGTCAAATGCCAAACTGTTTCAGTTCTGAGAGCCCACTGCACGGTCCACTGTAGAGTAGCAAACGCAGCATAAAGCATCGGGAGCTGAAAAGGTGAGATGTAATGCTGGGTTGGAGGTGATTAGTCGAATAGTTCTGCACTTTTTAAATTGGAAGTGAAAAACATGTACAAATGTATGATTTTGATAATCAGCGTGAAGTTTGAGGGACTGACTCCATAACAGAAACATTTTAGATGGAGCATTTTGTTGAAAAAGTCTATGGCAGAGCATGGAAGTGCCTAATTAGGCTGCTGTCCAGGAGGCTGTAGCGTGTGTGAGAAACGCCCAGTTTTTGGCATTTAATCTAAGCCTGTCACATCCACTTTGCCTGCTTCGCAGCCCCCCCAAGAGGTGCTGTGAATGCATGACTGAGGGGATACTGAATGTATTCTGTAATTTTCTCTTTGCAGAAATCATGCCTCTGGAATGACACTGGCGGATGGCTTTTCAGGCTGTGTCCTGCTTTGCTCATGCAAGAATGAATGGGTTCACTTGTGTGTGTGTATTAGCCTGAGGACAAAATTATACAATTTATTATAACTAGTTCAAAAAGGTTACGCATGATAGCCAACCAATCACATATGTGGTTGTTGCTGATGAGGCATTCAGGCAACACTGGATTAAAACAAGTTATTTTCACAAATGTAAACTCTTTGGAAACGTCAGTATTGGCATTACTCCAATGTTTTTACGAGTGTACAAAATTGTAAATGTACATATTACAAAGTCTTAAAAAAAATAGGGCTGGCAGTATAATATTTAACTTTGAATTTGCCACTCGCCAGGATTTAAACATTTTATTTGTAACATTTCCTTCATTTTAAGAGCTGTTTACTTAATTTTAGTCATTGACTAATCTTAATTTTAGCTTGAGCAATTATATTTTTTCTGTTTTATTTCATAAATGTTAAAACTGAGAAAATAATTATTCAAATAAGATATTGATTCCCCTCCCACGTGGAAAATATTGTTTAATGTTTCTGCAACATTTCGAAAATGCTTAATTTAGGAATTGCAAATTGAATAATACTTTTTTGGAGAATAAAATACTTAAGTCTATCTTAAAAGTCCTGCTAATTTCTGGATATACAAATTTAAATTTTGGATGTCTTATCAAGTGCAATTTTCCATCCATGCAGCGAATTCATTTCACTAGCTTTTTGTATTTTTATTCTAAATCTTTTATATTTAAATTTTATTTTCATATTTTGACAGCTCTTTTTTGCAGTGTACACATTCTGGAAAAGAGAAGACATGCCTGAAAGACAACAACAGGGTTAAAAAAGACCACAACCACAGAGATAAAAGAAAGTGTAACCGAGGAACCAATTATTTCATTATTGAAATACTTTTAAGGCCAGTTTAAATTTAAAACAATATATTTTGAAAAACGGTAGATAAGTAGAGGGTCCCCAATGCATCTCTACTTCAGTTTGGAGTTCCATGGTCTGGAAAACACTAAAGACTCCTGCTACAGTAGTTAAATTCGGGTATATTTTAAAATAGTCCGTGTATAGCCTATTTAGTTGTATAGATTTTTTATTGAGGGTACTTTTTTAAAACGTTTTTAGTCCATCAAAGCTTTGTAACCCGTAACCTGTTTTGAAAATGTTTTATTATAACTACTTTACCAAATAATACATTACGAGAATCAGTGTTAATCAAGAATCTGAAATAAGCTAATCAAATGTTCACCTCATACTCTGAAAACAGGTCAACACACAGCCATTAGTGTCTAAACAGCTGAAAATAAAGGCAGGCATTGTAATAATTGTGCCTTGCTTGCACTCAAGCCTGGTGGTAGACAGGGATGTCAAAGTGGTGGAAGAGTCAATGAGGATGTTGTGCGGGGACCCTAAGCAAAGTTTTATGATTTTTCTGTCATTTATTTAAATACCGTACGTAAAATATGATAATAAACTACTTCATAAATAATGAAAATAAAAGAATATGGCCATGAAAATGCAATAATAGGGTTGCTTGAATACAACTTAAAAATGGTGGTGCCTTCAAGGACCCTCAATTAAAGGTAGAATCAGAGGTGTCACTAGATATTATAGGCTATGTCCAGACTGCAAGGTCGGCTGTTCAATTCTGATTTTTTTTTGTCAAAACCATGTGATTGTGGTGGGCGTGGTTTGCGCACTTACGGCGATACGGCGTGTGGCAGAACCGGCTTCGAGATTAGCGACAGGTGAGTGGATGACACAGCTGAGAGTGTTTGTCTAATCACCTGTCGCTCTGTTAAAGGCAGCAGTCGGGAAGGAGAGGTGGTTGGTTGGTGGAGCGGGAGAGGGAGCGAGACTGACACACATTTGCCTAAAGGCACAACGGACAATTTATTGAAAAAATAAACATTCTTGAGAACCTGAAAGAAGCTTGTCATGTCAGAGCTTGGTGGTCCGGAGAACCCGGAAACAACAGTCTTCCACAGTGATTTTTAATGTGAATGCCATCTGACCCCAAGCTGACATGACGTCATGCAGGCTCTGCAGTGTTTACGGAATGTTTACTTCAGCTTCTTGGGCTCTAATCAGTCTCCATATTGGTGCACTTGTGGCAATTTCAATATTTAAGTTCATTGTATAAAATGACAAGTGCCTTGCTAAGGAAGCTGAAGGTGATGGAGTGGCTAAGTACATACAGTATGTCTCCTCCGGACTTTACCCTACAAGAGCCTCTGGGGACATTCCTCAAGCGGAAGGTGGAGCAGCGCAGAGATTCTAACATCCACCAGCTCTGTGATGTCATCATGAAGGAGTGAAATAGGTGAATATCATGGTAAAAGGAATAAGGAGGCCAAGATTACAATGGCACTCACACTAAATATGGACAATTTGGTCACGTTCACCATGTGGTGTATTCACTTGTGTCCCCAGCAATTTAGATAATCACAGAGGACAGCAAATACCCTGTACTGTATGTCGCCCACCAAACAATACACTGGTGTTTTAGTTATAGCCAAGTGATATCATGCATAGATTTCTATGTACCTTGCTGCTGTTGTCTTCTCATCCACTCTACAACTCTTGCATGTATGCTGCCATTGTTTTGGGTACCATATAGGTAGATTAATATGATTATTGTTCTTGGTCATCCACTCATTTAAGGCGATGTACCAACAAAAGACAGATCGTCTTTAAAGGCCTACTGAAACCCACTACTACCGACCACGCAGTCTGATAGTTTATATATCAATGATGAAATATTAACATTGCAACACATGCCAATACGGCCTTTTTAGTTTACTGAATTGCAATTTTAAATTTCCCCAGAGTTTCTTGTCGAAAACGTCGCGGAATGATGGCGCGTGACGTCACGGACTGTAAAGAAATATTAGCGCTGCACCAAACACGGCTAAAAGTCGTCCCTGTTCATGGCGTAATTACACAGTATTTTGGACATCTGTGTTGCTGAATCTTTTGCAATTTTTTCATTTAATAATGGAGACTATAAAGAAAAATGCTGTTGGTGGAAAGCGGTGGAATGCAGCTGTTTTTAGCACCGAGACACAGCCGGTGTTTCTTTGTTTGTTGTGAAGCGGAGTGGTCAAGTGGACATGTTTTCTCTACGTCAACCAGCATGTTTTTGGATGGGGAAATTGTGATATATATCTTACCGGAGACATCAATGGATTATTCGTCGTCCTGCAGCAGCTGTCATGTCAAAAAAGGCAGCTGTGAGCTTGGCTCCTCGGCTTCTCTCTGAGACGCCGCGTGCGCACCACAGCCGACCGACCTCGAAGTATGTCTTTGCAATCTTTAAAATCTCACTAAAACACTATTAAAACAATAAGCAGATAGGGGATCTTCCAGAAGTTTCCTAGTAAATATGTCTAAAAACATCTAAATCGCTCACAATTTTTTTTTACTTATTTTTTTTATTTTCTAGTCCTTCGCTATCAATATCCCTTCATTCCTTTCAATCTTTCATCCTCGCTCAAATTAATGGGGACATTGTCGTTTTCTCAGTCCGAATATCTCTTTTTGTTGGAGGCTCCCATTATAAACAATGTGAGGATGTGAGGAGCCCTCACACGGGTGACGTCATTGTCCGCGACTTCCGGTACAGGCAAAGCTTTTTTATTAGCGACCAAAAGTTGCGGACTTTATCGTCGATGTTCTCTACTAAATCCTTTCAGCAAAAATATGGCAATATCTCGAAATGATCAAGTATGACACATAGAATGCACCTGCTATCCCCGTTTGAATAAGAAAATCTAATTTCAGTAGGCCTTTAATGCAGTTAAGATGTACCTCACCGCAATTAGCCTTAGTAACATATCTATACTGAAGACTACACCGAAATCAACCCGTGTTCAGCCAGTAGCAATCAGTGTTAATTTTGTTGACGAAAAATTTTCGTCATAGTTATCGTCAGCGACCTTTTTTTTCTGACTAAAACCAAACAATAACTAAATAAAACATAATTTACGTGGACTAAGACGATGACGAGGTGTATTGACATATTCGTCAATGAATAAAAACGAGATGAAAATGTCTGCCAGAGACGAGATCCAAGCGGAACTCATTTCGGGAGGAGTTGTGAAGAGAACCAATCAGAGCGACGTGGTAAGGAAGTTACGTAAACGCGCTGCAGAAGACAACATGTCAACGCCGGGGAGGAAGAGGAGAGAGGACATATGGGGAAATTTTATATTTGACGTACTCCGGCT
Organism: Nerophis ophidion; assembly: GCF_033978795.1. Classification (NCBI taxonomy): domain Eukaryota; kingdom Metazoa; phylum Chordata; class Actinopteri; order Syngnathiformes; family Syngnathidae; genus Nerophis; species Nerophis ophidion. The sequence goes on along the minus strand of NC_084615.1, from coordinate 63,041,560 downwards.
TCCTCCCACTTCCAAAGACATGCACCTGGGGATAGGTTGAGTGGCAACACTAAATTGGCCCTAGTGTGTGAATGTGAGTGTGAATGTTGTCTGTCTATCTGTGTTGGCCCTGCGATGAGGTGGCGACTTGTCCAGGGTGTACCCGGCCTTCCGCCCGATTGTAGCTGAGATAGGCGCCACCGCCCCCGCGACCTCGCGACCCCGAAAGGGAATAAGCGGTAGAAAATGAATGGATGGGATGGATAACAAGACGCAGTGTAAGAAATGCAGCGCGAGGATTACGGAGAAAAACACAACAAACTTGAAGCGACATTTATAGTCGAATCACCCCGAAATCCACACACAGGTGAGCATTTTCCACAACATACAACTCACTCAACGTTATCCCGTTTATTACACGGCTTACTCGTGAAATACTAAATTTGAGACATGATTTTCATCAAAATACGACTTGTATCTGTGATTTTTCCGCTGTTTTGCTTTGACTTTCAGAAATTAAAGGGAAAGTTTACATATTACCCTTTAGTCGACTAAATCTACTGTAGTTTTCGTCGACTATAATCTTATGATATTTCGTCAACTAAAACTAGACTAAAACTAAAACGATTTAAATAACTAAATTATGACTAAAACTAAATTACATTTTAGTCAAAACACTATGACTAAAACTAAATCAAATGTTCCTGTCAAAATTAACACTGGTAGCAATGCTGTATAAATGATGTATTTGCTTTACTGCTTCACTATAATAGCTATATTTACAGGGTCAGCAATAATATTATTAATAAGACCATATTTTCATTAAGTTGCTTGTAAAATCCTCCAATGGTAATCCTGTTTACATGTTACAGAACATAACCCAGCATTGATTTATGCCAACATTATGTCTCTGTGTCATGTGTTCCCTCTGGTGTACCTCTGATGTACCACATGCAGATCTGACTCGTAAATGGAGCATGTCCACATGCGTAAAAATGTTCCTTTACAATACTTCATGAATATCAAAGCAAAGGGGCGGTTGTTACATGTGCCGCTCTAGAAAATGGGTGTGATACTTTTTTTTCCCCAGCGAAATATCCATTTAGGGTCTTATTTATCTACTATAAGTTTGTGTGTATTGAAACATGTGCAACATACATCGCTGATATTATAAGCTCGTGCACAGAGCATTGCATCTCTTAAAATGAGCAACATAGAGTGTACCCGTCTTCATGTACATGCAGATTATATGCAGATTATCAGAAGAGCCACATTACTGGGAGGAAGAGATGGAAATATAATCATTTAGCAGTTGCAATGAGTTTTCTCAAGAGTGAAACTGTCCTGCGACTGCTGTTCTGCATCTATGTTTATTTATCCATCCATCCATTTTCTACCGCTTATTCCCTTTGAGGTCGCGGGGGCCGCTGGTGCCTATCTCAGCTACAATCGGGCGGAAGGCGGCGTACACCCTAGACAAGTCACCACCTCATCGCAGGGCCAACACAGATAGACAGACAAAATTCACACTATTTATATAATTTAAATATGTGCGCAAATTGGCACAGCTATGCACAAAAGGCTAAGAGAAAGGTGGCGATGGCGTCGCAAAGACCATGGACAGAGAATCCTGCTCCCCGTGTGTGTATCAACATATTTGGACCGCCATGAATTTAAAATATTAGATGTACGTTTTAAATCCCCTGACGAGCAGGGAAACCCGCGAAACAGGCTTGTAGGGATGATGTAGCCTCTTGTGTTTTTTCCTGACCTAACGTATATATCCCGCTCTACCCCCGTACTGAGCACTGTATAACAGATAAACCACAGAAACCTTGACATACGTCTATTCAGCAATATAATTTTATCATTTTATTGCTGTTGGATGATTGAATAAAACACATGAAAATATTTTGTTTTGGTATCTGCCAGAGTTCCATTCTATTGGCATTTAATTTTTGGTAATATATTATGCATTCGGGAATTCCCCCCGAATGCAGCTAAGATAGGCTCCAGCGCCCCCTGCTACCCAGAAAGGGACAGGCAGTAGAAAATGTATTGATGGATATTATCGACTTCCTACCGCATGCATTTTAATGCATAATTGCATGTATTTGTAAATGATTCCAGAAGCAGTATAACAACACCACACCTACCAACGCCCAAACTTAATGATGTACAATGTACAGGATTAAAAGTATATTTTTGGACCAGGAACACAAACTGTTGTTGCAGTGATCTTTTGTTGGTGTAGTCTGTTTAAACAAGTAGGTTTTTTTTTTTTTACTATTTCAAAAACTGTGAAAAGACAAAAACTTGCTTGTCATGTATACAGGTCTTCAGAACCATGACTTTCCTGTTCACAATGCACAGTATTTTCTTGGTTTTTGTATACCCGACCTTTTTTGTGGTGCAATTTTCGATGAAAAAATTTGCCAAAATTTTGCTCGGGTATTGGTAAACCGTCAAAATCAGGTACGGCCAAACTTTATGTTTGATCGCGTATCTCTCAGCAGGATCACGCGCCCAAACAAAAAATCCCTCCTCTGCTAATAAACGTCACTGACTTTCAAGACCTATCTTGTGTTTTTCTTTTTTATTGTCTGTGTGACAAGTCTCCAGCAGTCATCGTGTAGGTTGCAAGGACCATCAATACAGGACGCACTGTAGCAGGTTTGACACTTGTTTATTCTTTCAACAAACAGTGTTGAATCCCAGTCGGTCTCGCCACTGTTTAGCACGACCTCTTTTCCTGCTCGTCTCGGCAAGCTTTTTGGTGGCCGGTGGCTGCGTCTTTCGCGGGGGCTCATCTCTCCTCTGGTCGCTCTCGTCGTCTTTGTCGTCGTCGTCTGTTGCAGTTTCTCCTCCGTCTTCTGCCACGATTGTTCCTCCTTCTCCCCTTTTAAACTGCAGGAGCAGATGCAGGGGTTGGGAGCAGGTTTGTGGTTTATGCACCTGACTCTGCTGGATGCAGCCTCGCTCCAAGCGTGCCCCGCCTCTCCGCTCCACTGCATGCTCCGCCCCCTGGCCGCCATATTGGGTAGGACCGTTGTTTGTCCAACGCTGCTGTCGGCTCACAGCTCCGTCTCTCCACAGTCTGCATCAAAACAAAGTATCCCAGGTGGGTCACTTGCTGTGTGAACCCTGGTGTGAGAAGCCACAAATGTGAAGATGTTTTTATTTCATTCTTAATTTTCCTCAAGTTGCTGGACTTCTCTAAACATCTCACTTAATTTTTATGACTTTTGCTTTGTCTTCTTCCACTTTGCACAGCGACAGTAAGAAGGAAACGATCAGTGTGTAGCAATTTAATCATAACAGTGATATCATTAGTACAAAAGACTAAGCCTTGGCCATGTAAATATTCCAACTGAATGTTTGACCACCAGTGAAGCTTTGATTGGAGTTCCCCACCTGCTTATTGCCCAAGAAATGTCATCAAACGAGACCTGATATTCTGACCTAAAAGCGACCATCCACACATGACTCTCTTATTAAGGAGTTTTTAGAACCTTATAGAGGGCATCACTGACATATCCTTTTGTAGTTATTAGATATGTTTTTTTTTTTACTTTTTAGCTACCATATTGCATAAGGAGGGCAGGAGGGCAGCATGGTGGAAGAGGGGTTAGTGCGTCTGCCTCACAATACGAAGGTCCTGAGTAGTCCTGGGTTCAATCCCGGGCTCGGGATCTTTCCTTGTGGAGTTTGCATGTTCTCCCCGTGACTGCGTGGGTTCCCTCCAGGTACTTCGGTTTCCTCCCACTTCCAAAGACATGCACCTGGGGATAGGTTGATTGGCAACTCTAAATTGGCCCTAGTGTGTGAATGTGAGTGTGAATGTTGTCTGTCTATCTGTGTTGGCACTGCGATGAGGTGGCGACTTGTCCAGGGTGTACACCGCCTTCCGCCCGATTGTAGCTGAGATAGGCTCCAGCGCCCCCCGTGATGCCGAAGGGAATTAAAAAAAAATGGATAAATGGATTGCATGAGGAATGTTGGTTCATGGTGTCTAACCAGTACCTCCTTGGAAGAAGCTGGTCCTGATCCCAGCTCCATCATCAGTATTCTTAATGATCCTGTGGGAATGCTGCGGACATAAAGCTAAAGACTTTGCTGTCTCGCTGCAGTTTCACCCGAGAGATCTCCCAGGTGTCGCTCGTGCTTGCTCTGCTGTCGTCAACCACGTTGACACTTGCAAGCGCACAATAAAGCCCACCCTGTTAAGCTCATCGATATAACGCCGACTTAAAGGTTCATGCGGCAATGAATACATCATAATCACAGAAGAACGCAGGAAGTGAGGCCAGCAGGCTTTTAATAGCTTCAGATGGATTTGTCTTTGTACGGCAGGATGAGGAAAAGAGGCGAGCTACTCACACTGACTTGTTGTGACCTTCTCCATAGCGACAGGGAAATGTCATCTCGATTAGGCCAATCACATGCTCACTTTCTGTCACGTCTGGCCAAAGGCACATGCTGAGAAATTTTGACAGCTGGATGAAAATATGGCAAATTGCTCCATTAGAAACGTTTTGAAGTGGAATCTCCAGATAATTGATTCCAAAGATATACAATGTCCTCTATTTGAATGCACAGGCTGCATGATTGGCTAACGACATGTCCAGCCTGTTATTACCGCATGTGTCAAGGAGAGTGTGCCATTTGATGTAAGTTTTGATATTGTTTAATAAAACAGCGAGGAAAAATGTGTCATTACACGCAACATCAACCTGCTATATTAACCCAATAGGAGACATTAATTTAAATCATTTATGTGCCTGGTCATGCCATATCTAATTTTAGTTGCAATCACTGAGCTGATATATCTGCATTGTTAAACAGAAACCTCATATACCTGCTAAGCTGCTTCATTAATCAACTGGTAATCATTGCAATATTAATTTCCCCCCTGGCATGTAAAGCCTCCCAGGTACTTAGATTTTCTCACATGAGCCCACAAGTGCACACTCTGGTCTGTCTGTGTCCCTCTTCGGCCGTAATGTACACATTTCGATTGAAGGCACCCCATTGAGTGTGGTGACCTTGGTTCTGCACATAATATGAAATAAGCCATGTCTTTTTATTTCATTAATGCAGCGTACGTGTAGCCCTTCAAGCCCTATAGTTTCTGCCTTAACATTTAACCAGTCTTTATGGCTCGCTGACTAGGCTCAAGACAGCAAGGTCAATTACCAAGAGTTCTCCTAAGAGGCTACTTTACCGACCTCATCATTTTGCATAAAGTCTCCAAAAGTAGCCATAACGACCCTTGTAAATACCAGTCAGAGGGATTAAAGACAATGCCTTTTGTTTTGATACATTACTGTTCTGCAGTTTAAACCAGGGCAAAGAAATCAAATGAAGAGAGAGAGAGTACATTGAAAAGGTTGGTATACAGTGATTACGACCCGGTTACAGTTTAATACAGTGGTATTTTTGGCATCCCTTTTTAATGAGTTGGTTTACACCAGTCCTTCTCAAATAGTGGTATTGGCTTTTGACAGTGACACATTTTTCTATTAAAAATAAACATTCATAACTCGAAGGGTTAAGACAAGAATAGAATAAGCACAAGCACATTTACTACTATAAAATGAGCCACTTACTAGAGCTACTACTTTTTCTTTGCCCTATTTGCCAATGTAATGACAGTCTTGCCATACACACCAGCTTTACCATAAACAGTATGTGAGAAACAAAAAATAGATTAAGTAAATCTGTTGAAAATAGCTAATAAAATTAACATTTTAAAATGATTTCCTGCATCATGCAACTACTATTGACACAAATGTGCAATACTTACACATTAATGACTGTGTGTGATTTTAGTTGTTTAACTGATCTTCAGCTATGTTTAGAGCTTACATTTTATCAGTTTTTTTACATAAATATATACATAAGGTATACATACATTCACCGTACAAACATACATATATGCATACTGTACATATACATTCACTATGCAAACATACATATACACATACTGTACATATACAAGTACATATACATACACAAACTCATGCATATAATAACTGTGGACAGGCGGAGCCGACGGGCCGACAGCGGGGTAGGACAAAACGCGGTTCTACTCAAGATGGCGGCCAGGAAGCGGAGTGTGCGGCGGAGCGGAGTGGCGGGGCGCGCTTGGAGCGACGCTGCAGCAATCCGAGTCAGGTGTGTAAACCACACACCTGCGCTCAATCCCTGCATCTTCTCCTGCAGTTTAAAAGGGGGAGAAGGAGGAGCGATCGGGGCAGAAGACGGAGGAGAATTGAAGGCAAAAGACGATGAGAGCGACCAGATGAAAGATGAGCCCGCGAGGAAGATGCAGCCACCGGCCACCGAAAGGCAAGCCGAGACAAGCAGCAAAGGAGGTACGCTAGAAATTGGCGTGACCGACTGGGACCAAACAAGGTTTATTGAAATAGTAAAAGAGTGTCAAACCTGCTACGATGCGTATAAATGGTCCATGCAACCCACACGATGACGGCTGGAAACCTGTCACAATCACGTTTCATCAAACATACATTACGTTCTTGCCCTACGGTAAACTGGGTAACACATGGCACACTGACAAAGCTTAACCTATTTTTACTACAACAATCTACAAGGTTAATATAGGTTGTTTCTCTTTCTTCCCCTTCATTTATCTGCTTTCTTTTGTATTTCAAGTTATCATTATATATACGCATTGTTGCATTTGAACAATTGTGTTGTTGATAATAGAGGTAATTATTGTTCTTATTCATTATCAATAGTGCTATTTCTATTGTGTATTGTTCCATTTGTAGTGTGATAATGTTAATTGTCATTTCTGTATTATTTACTTCACTAACTGCTTCTTTGCTATCACTCTTACTGTTATATTTGTACATATCCTATTTGCTGATGTTGTTCTGTTGTTGTTGTTATTATTGTTGTGTTTTCTGTTGCTGTTGCCTCTCTGTCTTAACCCCCTCTTGTCTCTGAAATGTCCCCCTCTGTCTTCCTGTTTTTCTCTTTTTACCCCTTCCTGCTCTGACCCGGCTCACCAGATATAATATAAATCCATTTAATATAGTCAAATACAAATAAGGCAACAAGAGAAGTATCCTACACTTCTCTTTTGTAAGTAAATTTGTAGAGCTGATAAAGAAATCTATATCAACAATATGATTTGCCTGAGTAGCTGAACAGGACAAAAAATAAATAAATAAATTAGAAAAATAAACAAAATATATAATATAATAATGTAAAAACAAAAAAAACTATATATATATATATATATATATATATATATATATATACATATATATATTATACATTTTTACTTCTTATGTTGTTAGCTATTCTTATTTCTTAAATTTGTAGCTATTTTTATGTATTATGTTTGCAGAAATGTTTGAGCAATTTTTTTTGACTGTGTGATAATTAATTTCATAGTACATGCAACATGTTACAAGAACAACGAAAAAAAACAAAACACAATGTTTCCTTCAGGACAGTTTGTAACACAACATTACACCGCCACAGTTGCTCCCTCTCCTTCACCTCACTGACTCCCACAAGTATATCTCATAAATGTATGCATGCACACACAAAATTACTCCTGACAAACACATTTCCGCTCATGAATCGTAAACCTTGCACAAATGATGGTAATCACACTGGCCACGCATGAAGTGCTCCACCACCCACTGGCAAAACTTTAATCAAAGGTCAAACATAAAAAGAAAAAAAGTGGTAGTGTAATTGTTACACGGCTAATTTAGTAGATCATTGTATAAGCTTTAGGCAGTTGTTTGCCATCGATTTGTGTTATCGCAGCCCTATTGGCTTTAATAACAGTACAGTAGCCGTTCCTCTCCAGTGTTGACGACATGCTTATTATATTATGTCCAATAAATAAAATGTACTGCATGTACATGATCAGAGCTTTTGGCGCTCATTGCTTAAGATAAAAATCGTTACACAATTGTCGGCGCCATGCCATAGCTGTTGTAATCTAATTGTTTCAAGCAGGAATGATACTGGGAGATTTGTTCATCTATGGCTGCCTGACAACCACATATGGCTCCTCCTGGAAGATGAATTTAAAAGGTTGACTCAGCTGACCCTTTCCCCCTCAATTGCAGATATCCCTTCATGCTGGAAACTAATTAAAAGGACATTTAGTTACATCTGACGCCTGCAACGACAAGAGCATAAAGTTGAGCTTGCCACATTTCAAAAATACATTTGTATGTAGCAGTTAACAAAGGTGGTATTTATGAAAATGGCAAGTTTATTAAGCAACTCTTGTGGTCACACTTTTCAAAACACTGTTTAATATGTGCAAAGAGTTGACAAGTCCCTAGAGTTTTGTTTTGTTTTGTTCTTGTAATCTTTATTTCAGACGACATCCATTGCTTTCCTCCTCTCCAAGGTTCTCATAGTCATCATTGTCACCGATGTCCCACTGGGTGTGAGTTTTCCTTGCCCTTATGTGGGCCTACCGAGGATGTCGTAGTGGTTTGTGCAGCCCTTTGAGACACTAGTGATTTAGGGCTATATAAGTAAACATTGATTGATTGATTGATAACCTCTGAAATAAACAAACACAGTGGGCTTTACTAAAATCTAAATACCATGTGCTAAATAGCGTCTGCAACTATGAGATTGCATGTACTAATGGGAGGCGTGTTGCATGTACAGTTGATAACAAGTACAAAAAGAGTGCAGACCGCCCTATTTGGCGTGTATCAGCAGGTACAGTTTGCCCCAAAAATACATTTTCATCCACATTCATGACATCATTCTTCTTCCTACTCTTTTTCAGACATGCTGTGGTGAGAAACTGGAAAATATGTGATGTACCATATTGTAATAGTATGCATGTTTAAAATTAATACCATAACCATAACTGTAGGCTCCAACGGTTCAACCTTTGCTGTTTTAATATGTTGTGGAATATGCAGCTCACACCACTTTTGCTGGGCAATATACTGTAAAAGTGTAATCTAAACAGCAAAATCGATTTCTATCCCGCTAAAAAAGACTAAGACTAATAAAAAAAAACGCCGTCAGACACCAAACCCAATCAATTTAATTAGTTTTAATCATCCCCTTTGAGTACCAGTACATTGGAAAAAAATAGTTGCCTCTATATTAAAGCTATTATCATGTATATTTGATAAATGCCCGCTCGTCGGGTGACAGGATGGACCGCTCGCCTACGTATCGGTTGGGGACATCTCTACGCTGCTAATCCAACTCCGCTTGGGATGGATTCCTGTGGACGGGACTCTCGCTGCTGTCTTGGATCCGCTTTGAACTGAACTCTCGCGGCTATGTTAGAGCCACTATGGATTGAACTTTCACAGTATCATTTTAGACCCGCTCGACATCCATTGCTTTCGGTCCCCTGGAGGAGGGGGGCTCACATATGAGGTCCTCTCCAAGGTTCTCATAGTCATCATTGTCACTGGCGTCCCACTGGGTGTGGGTTCTCCTTGCCCACTGGGTGTGAGTTTTCCTTGCCCTTAGATGGGTTCTTCCGAGGATGTCGTAGTCGTAGTGGTTTGTACAGTCCTTTGAGACATTTGTGATTTAGGGCTATATAAATAAACATTGATTGATTGATTGATGTATGACACCAAAGTACTTCCAAAGTTTGCAAATAAATAGATATGATGGAAATAGACTCAATCTTGCGGGGATTCCTGAACCATTTTCAGAGACAATGAGCAAGCCAACCACGTAATCCGTGACGTAGAGGTAGGAACCACAGATCCCTTCATCGCCAACAACAATGTAAATCATGCAGACTTTGTGAGAGCCAACAACGATTACTTTGTGAAAAATTATAAACCAGAAACTTATATTGTTGATCCTGAAGATAAGGAAGGTGATCTACAAGTTTTAGAAGCTGTGCTAAACATAGCCAGCTTTAGTGAAACACTAAGCATCATGTAGCAGTATAGCTAAGTCCTGAAGAAGAAATACAAACTACAAACATAATAAAACGATGTCTTACTGGACAACTGCTCTTACTTTGATGACGACTTTTAGGATGTTCATATCTTCTTGTTTATATTAAGAATTAATGATGATGCACACAAAGAGTTAACAAGGAAAAGTCTCCCTGCAGACACAAACATTATTTCCATTGCAGTTTTTCGCATAAAGTTGTATGTGTTTCCATTAAAGGGTATTTTATGTCACAAGCCGTAATTCTCGTAAAATTTCATCCCACAAGACTCCACTATGAAGAAGATATTACAGCCACTGCTCCATGATGTCGATGTAGACAAAGACAGAGGGTAATTGCTTAAAGGCAACTTTTTTACAGCTTCCTCGTGGGTCCCTCAGAGCCTGCGGGTTGGCCTGGATTGTTGTGAAGGCAATAATCGATCGGCCGACCGACTGGAAGCAAGAGCAAGACAACCCGGCCCATCTACCGTAGTTGTCATGCATTCGCGCCCCGCCGGTTCGGTGTTTGGGTGCCCTTTAAATGCGAAAAAAGTGTTTCCATCATGCTTTTGCAAAAAAATCGAAATGTCTCAAAAAACACTTTCTGAGAGCGCAAAACAGTTTTTGCGATATTTGAGAGGTTTTTCTAAATATGGGTGTTTGCATCACCAGTTTCTTTTTGCGATATTTAGGTTTCGCACATTTCTAAGGGTAATGGAAACATACTGTAGCTACAGTCTTTGGCTGTGTGTGTTTGTCTCCATCTTTGGGTATATATTGAATGTCACAGATGAACAACTTGTAGATTCATGGCTAAATCCTCCTAATATCTAGATGAGAGACATGATTTATAATATAGAATAACTTTGACAAGCCAAGATGCGATGATGCGGGAGCAGCAGGACATCGCTGCCAGCTCAGAGTAAAGAGGAACAGGGCTCCTGAGCTGTGCGTTATCAATCCACCGGTAAAAAAATAGTGTGTCTGCTTAAAATAACAACATCGCTAATATTTGGTTAATATTCAGATCACAATTTGTATATAGACTATTGTTTCCGGATTTGGGATGGTTATTTAGAGGGTTTTGTGGGCAGAATAAAAAGCCCCCTTTGACTACATTGTTAGCAGACGTTTTATGTGAATTGTGAATTATATTTATATAGCGCCTTTTCTCTAGTGACTCAAAGCGCTTTACATAGTGAAACCCAATATCTAAGTTACATTCAAACCAGTGTGGGTGGCACTGGAAGCAGGTGGGTAAAGTGTCTTGCCCAAGGACACAACGGCAGTGACTTGGTTGGCAGAAGCGGGAATCGAACCTGCAACCCTCAAGTTGCTGGCACGGCCACTCTACCAACCAAGCTAAACCGTATTTATTTCTTTATGATTTACAATGCATAAAAAAAATTATGCTTTGTAAGTCGCTAATGTTTGCGTATTTCCAGTATGACTGATCTGATAATATAGTCAACGTGCAGAAGTGTGACTACAGGGACGCCAATCTACGGAAATTACCGAATACTTTCGGAGTGGAATATTCAAAATGACTGACTGAATTTGTGGCATTTTGTGATGTTTAAACGGTATTGTCACATACTTTGGGAATTGTAATTGGAAATGGGTATAATGAAACATAATTCCACTTATAAAGTCAGCTTGTTTTTTTCTACTCAACTGGTATTTTTAGATAGATAGATAGATAGATAGTACTTTATTTATTCCGTCAGGAGAGTTCCTTCAGGAAAATTAAAATTTTCAGCACAATCCCATTCAAGATCAGACAAACATTACAGGGAGACAGAACAGGATCGCTGACGGGTCTGCCGGCTTCCAGCGCTCCTTACAAAAAAGATGAGATACAGGTAAACAAGGGGTGGGGATGGGAGATAAAAAATAGAAGATTAAAATAAAATAAAAATAAAAATCGGTCTTAGCCTGGGCCCTGGAGAGGGGGTGCAGACTGAGGCCATAGTACAAATCCCTCTTACATGTGTGGAAGAAGGAAACATCAAACATCAAAGAACACAGAGGACATTAAAGACATTAAAGCAGAAGATACAACCAGACACTTCTACATACAGCTATGAATAAAAAGTAAAAGAAACATATCCACTGTGGTGGCCTCTGCGGTGTTCCACGCCATCGTTCGCTGGGGTGGAGGGGGCATGGCCAGAGACAGGAGCAGACCCAACAAAGCAACCAAGACAGTCGACTCCACTCTCGGCCGCCAACCAACTCTCGGCCAATGTCCAGTCCGCATGGATGAGCGAGGATACGTCCAAGGTGACTGAGGTGTCCGACACCTGCTCACCCAGCCAAGACACCGCGAAGAGGTCATCCATTAGCTATGAAATTGGTACATGATTACACTTAAGAGACAATATGTTCAATATGTATTATTTTTGACGGTACAAATTGGTTGACACACACAAATTGGATGTACAATTATCTCTCTGTCTGTCTGTTTTTGCTGCGCAATCCCCTCTTTTTACACAGCCATTTGTGTGTAACTGTGACAGTTTGCACACAAATTTATAGACGTATTAAATATAGGCTCATAACAGCTGTGGCAGAACAGTTTCTGTTTTGATAAATCACACTTTGACTGCTAAATGATTACATTTGCATCTTCTCCTCCTAGTATTGAGGGCGTTGTAATTTTTAGCATATACTCTGCATAAACATGAAGACAGGCACGCTAAATGGATTGCACTCTCTACTTTGCTCATTTGTGCACACAAGCTTATGAGATCAACTTTGTAAGCATTTTAATACGCGCACATCTTTAGTTTGATCAGGCCAAAGACTAATCACCATTCTGTCATTTAATGAAACAAAGTGAAAAGTCTGTATCTTATGTTATATGCACCGAAAGTGAAGATCAATACAAACAACGGCAGTTAAGATACATACACACAACAAATGTCAATTATGGCCCTGCGATGAGGTGGTGACTTGTCCAGGGTGTACTCCGCCTTCCGCCCGATTGTAGCTGAGATAGGCCCCAGCTCCCCCCACGACCCCAAAAGGGAATAAGCGGTAGAAAATGGATGGATGGATGGATGGATGTCAATTATATTATTGTTTCAAATAAGCCATTTTAGTCATTCACTTTGCAGTGAGTTGCTATTTACTAAATGAAACCAAATTAAATCGCCTTTAATGTTTAAACATCAATAAACATCACAACTTGGAAACAAATACTTTAGATAGGTCTCTTATAAATTTAGAAGACGCATTGTTAATGACGTGTGCATCGATTGAATGAGAGTATGGGGAAAAGAAAGTTACTGCATTTAGGATAAGATAGGATAGGATAGGTTTTTATTGTCATTGCACAAGTACAACGGAACTTTGTTTTCAGCACAAACCTGTTCAAGATTAGACAAACAAACAGTGTACAGGGTTACAGAACAAGAACGTTGATGGGTCGCCATAAAGCGCCCCGTAAAAGATGGGAAAAGGTAAACGTTGGGGAAGGATGAGTAAAAAATACAATCCAGACTGGGCTTTTAAGGGTGCCCAGTCTGGAGTGGGAAAAAACCTCCATGGCAAAGCACATATACATATTACAACATACATCTCGAGATATCTAGCAACAGAGGGAAGGTAGTTCAAGGTCATGGTGGTAGGCCGCAGCTCTCAGGCGCTGACCATCCATTCATCACCCCTATGTGATTTGTGTCGAGGGCGTTGGTTTGGGGGGGGGACGTATATTTTTTTGTGGATGTGTGTGTGTATAAGCCCGTAGTGTTCTTCTCTTCCGCGGCCTTGATGTATTATGCCGTCTAGTCCAAAGTCAACAACAACAGGTGTGTCCATGAGAGACAAGAGGGGAGTTTGTTGTGTCTTCGCTGCGCTGTTCTTCGGGAGAGTATCGAAGCAAGGGAAATAATCAAAGTTAGAATGATTTTTTATGCGAGTGAGTGAAAATAAAATTGGCTTTTCACTCTAAATTGTCTATGACTGGTCCTCAAAACATGCGGGGTAGACAGTCCGATGTAATCCACAGTTTTTCCCGCATCCTCCAATCATTTGTGGCAGCTTTGGGGTACTTTGAAGACTGCCAGCAACTTCCAATTTGTCGACAAACCAGAGCAACGCTTACACCAATCAGCAGACGTCCTGTTGTCATAATTCCGAATAGGTGGATATCTTCACGTCCTCGACAGAAAAGGGTCGCCAGGCACGCGGCCCTCCTTCTTCTCCCAAGAGTCCGTCGTGTGTCCAGCAACAACCGCTTCGTCACGACAGCGGGTTCCCCCAAACCCAAGATCTTGTCAATTTTGTTGAGGCCAGTTAAAAAGTTCCAATGTTTAGATTTGGAGAGCAGTGCAAAACAAGAAAGTTAAGACAAGACAAAACATAGGAGAAAAAAATAAATAAATAACATAAGCTAAACAAGGAGTGGAACTTACACTTTCAAAATAAAAGGTGTCACGGCCAGGGCGCACCTCACTGTGCAATCACCTGTACACTGTGCTGGGCGTTTTTCCAAGAGCACACCTGCGCGCACCACTCCGGCTGCAGCAGGCAGCTGCAATTAATCTGCAATCTGCACACCTGCCTCTGATGAACTTCCTGGGCTTCTTAAGCCAGTGCAGACCTGCGTTCAGGGCCAGAACGTAGTTTCATGTTCCATATAGTAAGCCAACTCGTGTCAAGCTCTATGCTCTCTTGCTCTCTCTTTCTGTTCTTTCCCTGTCATGCTTATTGTGTCCTATGTCGTATCTTTCCAGCAGCATTCCTCCGTTCCCTGATTGCAAACTGGGTGTCTCGTCTCCCCGTGTGGTCCTTTGGTTCTCTGGCAGCCCCATTTGGATCTCGACCTCCCGCCTGGACACGGACCTGTGACGCCTTTCTCCTGCCCTTGACCTCAAACCTGCTCACGGACTTCCGAGCTTGTCTTGCCCCCATGGACTTCCGCCTCTCGCTCAACACGCATCATATACTTGCTTCACTTAGTCACACACACCATACATAGTTTGGATTAATTAATAGAATACAGCTAAAACGACATCATGTTGTCTGTGCCGTCTTCTTCCCCTTACCGTAACAAAAGGTTTCAAAATCAAGGTCTTCAAAAAAAAAACTAGACACCTTTTAAGTCTTTACAGGACACATACAATGACATGGGCCTTGAGTTTGACACATGCATTAGAGGTCCTCACAGCGAGACAATCACATGATAATCCCACCTACTGGTTCTCCATGATTTTGTGTCACGGACAGAAAGGGACAGAAACATTTTGACACCCCCCCCTAAATGATCATGCTATTGAGAATCTAAACATATTTATTATCTATTTGTCAAGCTAGTTGTTCACCAACACTTGATCCGAATGAAGAGTTTGTGTAATTGTCATTGATTTAAAATACTCTAATAGTGGAAGTCCCCCTGGCACTCATGGCACACCACTAAACAGCGGTGCAGCCCAGGTGCATCTGATCAGCCCAATCAGTGGAGGCCCCCCATGAGAGGCAGAGAGCCAAGCCGCAGACTCTATTCACTGTGGTGTGGCCCAGAACGTGACAGAAGGAGTGTGAAGACCTCAACTTTGAGTGTATTTTGTTAAGTGTTAGTGGGTGGTGCATAGTGTGCATGTCATAGCTTGTAGCAAGTGTGTTACTACTTATGTTTGTCGCAAGTGAACATTTGTTAGTGAGTGTTCTGCCTTGACAGCTTTTCTGTTGTTGTAACATTCACCTTTGCTTGTTTTATCCCCAGTTAGTGGGGATAAAACATTTTCAGCGTAGCGATGCCTTTCCTTTCCTGGTATTGTTTTTTTTTTTTCTATTGATAACCTTTGTTAGTCCCAATTAGCATTATCATTTCATTGGGATGAAACACGGGCAGCACGGTGGAAGAGGGGTTAGTGCGTCTGCTTCACAATACGAAGGTCCTGAGTAGTCCTGAGTTCAATCCCAGGCTCGGGGTCTTTCTGTGTGGAGTTTGCATGTTTTCTCCGTGAATGCGTGGGTTCCCTCCAGGTACTCCGGCTTCCTCCCACTTCCAAAGACATGCACCTGGGGATAGATTGATTGGCAACACTAAAAAAATTGGCCCCAGTGTGTGAATGTGAGTGTGAATGTTGTCTGTCTATCTGTGTTGGCCCTGCGATGAGGTGGCCACTTGTCCAGGGTGTAAGACGCCTTCTGCCCGATTGTAGCTGAGATAGGCTCCAGCGCCCCGCGCAACCCCGAAGGAAATAAGCGGTAGAAAGTGAATGGATGGATGGATGGATGGGATGTAACACATTCATTTTGGGATGCAAAACTTTAAAATTTCAACTTCACGATTATAGGCGGGTTTACGAAGGGGGACATTTCTGGCACCCAGCCTGTTTTTTTTATTGACCCACAAACCATTCTACGGACAAAAAAAAATCCACACTCATTATACACAAACCAAAGACGTTATGGAACTGGTGCAATTCCCCCAGAATATGGGACATGATAACCGAATAGCCAATGTTTTTTACTGTTTGTGGTCTGATTTTTGTACGTCCTGTTATGATGAACATGTGTACTTTGCAAGATTTGGCAAGTCTTCAAATGAGATCTTTTTATCATCAGAGTGTCATTCACAAACATCTTAGAATGTTTTAATTGAATGCACATTTGCTTTTCACTCTAAATTTTCTATGACTGGTCCTCAAAACCTGCAGGGTAGACAGTCCGATGTAATCCACAGTTCTTCCCGCATCCTCCAATCATTTGTGGCAGCTTTGGGGTACTTTGAAGACTGCCAGCAACTTCCAATTCGTCGACAAACCAGAGCAACACTTACTCCAATCAGCAGATGTTCTGTTGTCATGATATCTTCACGTCCTCGACAGAAAAGGGTCGCCAGACACGCGGCACTCCTTCTTCTCCCAAGAGTCCGTCCTGTGTCCAGCAACAACCGCTTCGTCACGACAGCGGGTTCCCCCAAACCCAAGATCTTGTCAATTTTGTTGAGGCCAGTTAAAAAGTTCCAATGTTTAGATTTGGAGAGCAGGGCAAACAGAGGCAACAAGAAAGTTATGACAAGACAAAACAAAGAATAAAAAAAAATAACATAAGCTAAACAAGGAGTGGAACTTACACTTTCAAAATAAAAGGTGTCACGGCCAGAGCACACCTCAGTGTGCAATCACCTGTACACTGTGCTGGGCGTTTTTCCAAGAGCACACCTACGCGTGCCACTCCAGCTGCAGCAGGCAGCTGCAATCAATCTGCAACCTGCACACCTGTCGCTGATGAACTCCCTGGGCTTCTTAAACCACTGCAGACCTGCGTTCAGGGCCAGAACGTAGCTTCCTGTTCCACACAGTAAGCCAACCCGTGTCAAGCTCTATGCTCTCTTGCTCTCTCTTTCTGTTCTTTCCCTGTCATGCTTATTGTGTCCTATGTCGTATCTTTCCAGCAGCATTCCTCCGTCCCCTGATTGCAAGCTGGGTGTCTCGTCTCCCCATGTGGTCCTTTGGTTCTCTGGCAGCCCCATTTGGATCTCGACCTCCCGCCTGGACACTTGCCTTTCTCCTGCCCTTGACCTCACACCTGCTCACCGACCTCCGAGCATGTCTTTCCCCCTTGGACTTCCGCCTCCCGCTCAACACTCAATGTTTTAATTGAATGCACATACAGTGGGGCAAAAAAGTATTTAGTCAGTTACCGATTGTGCAAGTTCTCCCACTTAAAATGATGACAGAGGGCTGTAATTTTCATCATAGGTACACTTCAACTGTGAGAGACAGAATGTGAAAAAAAAAATCCAAGAATCCACATTGTAGGAATTTTAAAGAATTTATTTTTAAATTATGGTGGAAAATAAGTATTTGGTCAACCATTCGAAGCTCTCACTGATGGAAGGAGGTTTTGGCCCAAAATCTTTTATGCATTTGTTCTCAATGTTAAAAAGGTGTTTTTTTGTTTTTTTTTTAGATATATATGGAAATATATGATGCTAAATATTGACCAAGCAACTCTCGAGAATAAAAATGCTTCTCTATTGATTTTCTATTTAAGTTTCCCATCAGACTTGATGCAACTTACCTTGACACTAAAAAGGACTTATAATGAATAAAGGGGAATCCACTCAAGCTGTGGTGTGCCTGCTGGTCGCAAACACAAATAGCTGCTTTGACACTGATAAACATAGCCCTCTCAAGCTCAACCTCATATTGACAAACAACACTGAACACAGGCTTATCGGCCATGGCATCCCCTGCTGCTGCTCTAAGTGTGTTTGATGAGGCCACATCGGCACTTCCGAAATCACTAAGTATGGTGCTGTCTGTAAGGAGTAAAAGCACTTCTGATGCACTGAATATGTTTGACGAACAAGTATTCTGTCAAAATCCTTTACTTGGAAAATACTCACAACGAGCAGGTCTACAAAAGGAAGCCTCAGCCCAAATAATTTGCCTGGGGCAATGTGTGCTTTCAGTCATTGACAATCATCTTTTTTAATTCACTTGGAAAACTGGAAAAAACTCATCTCACCACTCACAGCTGCACATCCTCCTATCTCAGCTTTGCAAAGGAAAACCAAAACAATAAACACCCTAAATCACAGACCTTCCTTGAATGTAATTACTATTCTCCTGGTAATTCCGCCGTCAGTATTTCCCCCCCCCCCCCCCTTTGATTTTTCTTTTCCCATGTTACTATCCCTTTTGAATACGATGCAAAAATTATGTGGCTCTAATACATGATGTGGTTTCTTCCTTGGACGTTATTATGGAGCCCTTACAGAATGGCTGTAGGAATAAAAACGTCTCCGAACATAAAGCGCCGGCATACTGTAGGGCTGCAGACACTGAGTATGCAAATGAATGCTCCACGCTGCCTCATTATGAGCCGAGGAGAGAGGTCGTTTTTCTTAGCTGTTTTCCAGAAGAAGCACTGCTTGAGACGGAGAGGGGAGTTTGGGGTCCATGGTGTGTTTCTTCTGGGGGTTGTAAAAGCAAAATAAATAAGTTAAAGAAGAGACTTACAACTAGTCTGTGCAATTTGTATACATTAACTGGCTGGGTGTGTGTCTTCTGCAGGATATTTGTGTTTATCTCAGCTGTGTTTACCAGCCACTGACAAATTAACAGTAAATTGGTTTAAAGTGTGTTGGTATTTTACAGGCATAATTACGACCGGAGTTCTCCGGTCACTTTAGGGCCCCTGTGTGGTTCAAACAGGATTCTCATCAAGTGGAAAAAGTTGGGAAATATCCTGCTCTATTTTTGGGGGACAGGGGCAACAAATTAAATATGTGTGCCATCCGGAACATTATGCACAAGTTGTACATATTTTTGTGAAGAAAGATCACGCGTCTGCAGGCATTTTGGAGCATGCAAAATGAGACACCCACTCGCGTCTTACGTTTTCTCTGCTGTTCTCTCATAGCAGCCTCCTCCTCTCTGGTTATTTCTGATGTTGCAATTTTCCTGTCCTGCTCTCTCCCCCTCCCCCCTGTTCCCCGTCAACATCACAGCCTCATAATTAGGCAGCATTAATTACATGCACTGGCATAATTGTTAATCATTGGTTACGCAGGGAACATCTTTGAAAATGAACAGAATGCCAAGTGAAGCAGAAGAAACAATGACAATATGAGGGGAAAAAAGAGACGGCTGTGTGGAAATGTAGTCAAATGTGCGCCAATTTCACTTTTACCCACTGAGACACTTCATAGTGCAGCAAGAACGAGCTGCTAACTCAGTAATGACTGTGTGTTTTCCCGTCACCTTTTGTTATTATTACCGCAATTAAGCTAAAGAAAATCCAGGACTTCAGAATGCTCGAAGAAAAAGTCTGAGTTTAAGCAGTGAAAATAGCAATACATGGAAAGTCATTGTGCCGGACTCACAGCCGTCCTCGTGTGGGTTGTGGTGACACTGGACACACGACGCATCGTAGCAGGTTTGATTCACATTTATTGGTTCAAACAACCTTTCTTCGTGCCAGTCAGGCTCGCCCATTTCTAGTGCGCCGGCTCCTCTTCCTGGTCGCGCTGCACCTTTCGGTGCTCGCCTGCTGCGTCGGTGGCGGAGTCTCATGTTGGCGTGATCTCTGTGTCGCCTCTCTTAAAGTCTAGGAGCAGATGCGCAGATTGTGAGTAGGTGTGTGTCTTACACACCTGACTCCGATTGCCGTTCTCCTGCCGCTCCGCGTGCATCACGCCTCTCCTCGCCGCCGCATGCCCCGCCTCCTGGCCTCCATCTTGGTCCAGAACGCCTCTGTCAGCCCGCTGTAGGCCCGTCGGCTGCGTCTCTCCACAGACCTCCTCCGCCAGTTCGAGGCCGGGCTACAGTCCGGCCGAGCATACTCCCCCCCCACCTTTTCTCCCAGGAGCGGGAAAAAAATTGCGGTGGCACTCTGATTCCTTTGTCTCTCTTTTCTTTGTCTTCTGTGAGTCTTTCCTTGTCCTCTTTGTCTTCTTCCTCCCTTTTCTTGCATTTCTCCAAGAATGTCTTTCTCCTTGTCCTCACCCATAGAGATAGAAACACTTTTACCTGCACAATGCCTAGAAAGTCAAAAGCTAATGGCTGCCATCTACTGATATGGAAGAGTATTACACGGTTACTCAGTTAGGGACGGCGTGGCGCAGTGGGAGAGTGGCCGTGCGCAACCCGAGGGTCCCTGGTTCAAATCCCACCTAGTACCAACCTCGTCACGTCCGTTGTGTCCTGAGCAAGACACTTCACCCTTGCTCCTGATGGGTGCTGTTTGGCGCCTTGCATGGCAGCTCCCTCCATTAGTGTGTGAATGTGTGTGTGAATGGGTAAATGTGGAAGTAATGTCAAAGCGCTTTGAGTACCTTGAAGGTAGAAAAGCGCTATACAAGTACAACCCATTTATCATTTATTTACTCTGCCGAGCTCTAGACCGTACTGACACTCAACAACAACAACACGTAATTTGCAGACTATAATTAGTGTTTTGCAAAAAAAAAAAATGTTTAACCCAAATAGGTGAAAATTAGATAATCTCCCGTGGAACACGAGACTGTATCTCACGGCACATCAGTGTGTCCCTGCACAATGGTTGAAAAACACTTGTCTACATAGCATGTAACGGTGGTTCTTTAGTCAAAATGTTGCATAGATTATGTTTTACAGACCATCTTCTAGCCAATTTCTGACAGTCTCTTCAGGCTGTGCCGTTTTATATACGTCCCTCCACTTTGACTGTGTCTTCCCCCCACTGGCCATGTTGTAATTTTTAGCGCTTCCGTATCGAGTCTACTGACATATATAAGCTGGAACAATACACTACTTTTCATATCAAAAATTGTAACAGCGGAGCATTCATGTACATGTTGAGCCAGTCTGCCCCACAACAAGAGGATAGAGAAGAAAAAAAAAACTTACTGACCACAACGTCAGACTGCAATAGCAACCACGGACTCATGCAAAGCTCTTTGGGTAAAACTTTACCATATTTAGAGATATCCACAGCCGCCACCAATGGGAAAACCTTCGAAAATGGGGCCAATTCCAAATCTTCGCCATGCCTCCATGGTTTGATTTCAAAATTTCTGGACTTATGCAGATCCCAAATTCACAAAAACATGTACCGACAGGGAAGACAAGTTGGTTTTGTATTCTACGTCTCTTTAAGCGATAAACCTCACCCAGCCATCCCAGCTGAGTTGGAGGTGACCCCCATCCCTCTGCGTCCGGACCAGGGTTGTAACTATACTTGTAATTATATATTTTGATTCTATGGTTATGGTCTGAGTATTAATTATGGTTTCACAATCATCACAAATATTAGGCATTGTATTGCACTGCAATTGAAATGTACTAGTGCGAAGGCTGTTTCCACCTTAGATTACACAGCAATATGTAAATGTTTATTCCTTGTTACACTAAAAATAAATCTTCATTGCAACGTTAGCGAGCCGGCCATTCAATTCGGTTGTTTGTGTATGTAACAACCCTCCAGTCTTTTGATAACATTTGATAACAGTGCAGGACAAAATGTATCTGAACTTAAATAAAACAAATTAAGATCCAACAGAAGAAAGTTAATTTGCAATTGTAGGCATACTCAGGATTTTCTCACTTCTTGTATCTCTCCCAGAACAGTATTCCCCTCTCCTACAGGGTTCATTGTGTAGTCACTTATGCAAATGAGGTGATAACGTCATCTGGCGACTTTTTGGACAGCCAATAATTTCCTTACTGAGGAATTGACAATACTGATCTTATCCAGGATAAGTGGTATGTGAACACAACATTTCCCAACCTTTTGATTGACCAATTGACTGATTAAAAGTTATGTTCCAGTACTTTTGCCTATATTGCACAGCTATACTTGTTTGCGTCCATCTGCCAATTCGTATTCTCTCTCCGTCCATCCCAACCCTGCCATTTCTCAACATGTTGATGATGATAATAGCTGCTCCCGCAGTAGACTGAATGGCGGTCATCAGGAGTCAGGAAGCGTCCTACATAGGTTACACGGCCCATTCCTCATTCGCCATGTCAACTGCCTGTAAATGTTTATGGCTTTGTGGTAAGACCTCGCCTATTCAAATGTTCTTGTCACAATGCATCCCAGAGCAGGAATAAAGACCTCCTTTATGGGAAACTGTAAACACTCACTGTGTGGTTCATGGGGAACAATACCCATTTATAAGAGTCCAGCAGAGGCCATGTCCAAAGGGGACTGTAAAGTTTTTTTTTTGTTCACCTCTTTCTTCTACCGGCTTTCTGTCCTTCTCTGTTCACCCCTCCTTTCCAGAGGCTTGGCTGAGATCAGGTCAGGTTTTAATGAGCGTTGCAGCCTTATATCTGAGCCCTTGTCTCTATGCAGCTCCATGAGCCTCGTAATCCGCCATCGATCCTGTCATGAGTTGTTGCTGTCAGCTTTTTGAAATAATAACTGAAAGAAAAGCAAAGCTAATTCCAATTAGCCCAATTTATAATTGGGTATTATTACAGTCTAAGAGGTGGACTTGGTAGAGCATGACGCATGCGAAGCTGGGAATTATGTTCTGCCCTTTTTGACAAACTAAATATTTTGTGGCAGGTTAAGTGGCGGCTTCTGACTTTTACATCTCATTTTTATTTCATCCTAAATTGTATTTTCAATATGAAACAGGAATAAAAGCATGACCTTCAGTTATTGATGTGTGATTATTGTATAAATGGTCTTTGGTGTTATATGGCTCGTTCAAGAATGAAAAGCTGCAGTTTCACAATTCCATTTCATCTATGAGTCTGTCAACGGACAATGACTTGGTGATTTCATCCCTTTAAGGTTGTATTTATTTGTAAGGTTGCACAAATAAATACACTTGAACACATTTTTTAACAGATCACACAGTTTTGTTGGGTATTTGGTAGGGGTGTCGGAAAAAAATCGATTCGAATACGAATCGAATCGTTTATGTTGGGCGATTCAGAATCGATTCTAATTTTTTAAAAATCGTTTTTTAATTTTTTTATTTCTATTTTTTTTTTTTTTTTTAATCAATCCAGCAAACCACTACACAGCAATACCATAACAATGCAATCCAATTCCAAAACCAAACCTGACTCAGCAACACTCAGAACTGCAATAAACGGAGCACTTGAGAGGAGACACAAACACGACACAGAACAAACCAAAAGTATTGAAACAAAAATTAATATCATCAACAACAGTATCAATATTAGTTTCAATTTCAGTATAGCAGTGATTAAAAATCCCTCATTGACATTATCATTAGACATTTATAAAAATAAAAAAAAAGAACAATAGTGTCACAGTGGCTTACACTTGCATTGCATCTCATAAGCTTGACAACACACTGTGTCCAATGTTTTCACAAAGATAAAATAAGTCATATTTTTGGTTCGTTTAATAGTTAAAACCAATTTACATTATTGCAATCAGTGGATAAAACATTGTCCTTTACAATTATAAAAGCTTTTTACAAAAATATACTACTTTGCTTGCATGTCAGCAGACTGGGGTAGATCCTGTTGAAATCCTATGTATTGAAGAATACAGAATCCTTTTAAAATCGGGAAAAAAATTGTTTTTGAATCGAGAATCGAATCGAAAAAATCGATGTATTATCGAATCGTGACCCAAGAATCGATATTGAATCGAATCGTGGGACACCCAAAGTGTGTGTGTGTGTGTGTGTGCGCACATGGGTAGAGGAGTGCAAATGTGTGGAGAAAACCGCCAAGCTTGTTAATGTTTTTAGTGGGGTCTGCAGCTGACCTGAACTAGTTTTGCTTCAATAAAGACATTGTAGATAATACGATACATCATTTATATGCAAAATACAATATAAAAAGGTGCGGCATTTCATGTTGTTGTGAATGACTAGCATTATTATTAAAATAAACATAATTAACTCCTAATCATCGAATGCTTTGTTGTCAAAACATAAGAGTTACATTTCTGTTAGTAACTACGAGCATTAAGTTGGTGCCTGTAAGCATGACACTCACCAGAGATGCTGATATTTTACTGAAAAAATTCTATCCTTCTACCCAGATCACTACAACCTATTAGTCGAACCGATTTGTTCTGATCAAAAAATCAGAGTATGAAAACAAGATGATTGATATCTGATTGGTTGAATAAAAAACCCACTTACTAACATAGTTTAAGAACACGATTGATGCTGAAGCCCCTGGGAAGATTACATTTAGTACATTACAAATCAAGGTTAAAATCTGATTGGAAAAAGACAACTAACTTACACAAACATGTACTGAAAGTCATACATCTAAGATACATGCTATAAAATGAAGGTTAAAAAAACCCTGATGGGCTTAAATAGGTACATTTGCATGGAACAAAGACAATAACTCAATTTGTAAATGCCAGTCAGGGCTGTAGGCCAACAGAGACGGGCTTGCAAATGATTACTTTTTTTTTTTTTTATCCAAAAATGATTTAAATTTTTAAGGGATGATTGGGAACATTGTCTCATTTTCAAAGGGAGATTACAAACACCAACAATCATTGCAAAACATAGTAACAAACAATTACGTGTCACTCAAAAGCAATACATTGGGCAGTCATGGTTTTAAATTGTCCAATTGATGTTCCTGTTATTTGTTTTCATTTATTTTGCAGAGAGCTAAAAATGCTCAGTGATTTATTGAGAAACTTTATATTTAATACCCCCAATCTTATGACTAGCATCTAATATGAGGAAACTAACAACTGCCATGTCTTATTGTTAAAGGTAGCCCACCCTTTCATCCATCTATTTTTTGTATTTCTATCCTCATGGGGGGATGAGGTGGTTAGTTGTCCAGGGTGTACACTGCCTTTCGCCAGAGTGCAGCTGGGATAGGCTCCACCCCCCACCCACCCAACCAGGAAAGGGACAAGCGATAAAAAATGGATGGATTTATAGGACCATTCCTGGCTAATTTAGGGGCTGGTACTATAAATGTCCAGGACACCCGGGATCCGAGAGTCGCAGGGGCACATCGATATAGTCTTTAAAGGGTAACATTACCACAATTTCTGAAGGGTTAAAACTAATAAAAATCAGTTCCCAGTGGCTTATTTTATTTTTTGAAGTTTTCTCAAAATTTTACCCACCACGCAATATCCTGAAAAACGACTTTAAAGTGCCTGATTTTAACCGTCGTTATATCCACCCGTCCATTATCCTGTGACGTCACAGCGTGATCACACAGAAACAAACATGGCGGATAGCACAGAAAGGTAAAGCGATATTAAATCGGATTCAGACTCCGATTTCAGTGCCGTAAGCGATTCAACAGATTACGCATGTATTGAAACGGATGGTTGGAGTGTGGAGGCACGTAGCCAAAACGAAATTGAAGAAGAAACTGAAGCTATTGAGCCATATCACGACAGACAGCGGCACGGGAGGAAGCGAGGACGAATTCGGCGATCGCCTTCCAACCAACGATTGGTATGGGTTTGTTTGGCATTAAATGTGGGTGGAGGGAAAGGCTGGATGCAAATATAGCTACAAATGAGGCATAATGATGCAATATGTACATACAACTAGCCTAAATAGCATGTTAGCATCGATTAGCTTGCAGTCATGCTGTGACCAAATATGTCTGATTAGCACACTCCACATAAGTCAATAACATCAACAAAACTCACCTTTGTGCTTTCATGCACAACCTTATAAGTTTGGTGGAGAAAATGAGACAGAAAAAGAAGTGGCATAAATCATATCCAGGGGCTTTATCTCGCTCGTCGTCTGCGGGAAGAGACTGCGGTCGCACCTAAATAGCTCGCACTCGGGCAGATTCAGTGGTGGTCTATTTTCCAATATTGCAGATTTCGTTGACTTTATTGTTGGAAATGCATCTGCATTGAGTGTCGCAGGATATCCACACATTCTTGTATGGATATTGAAAAATAACAAAGCTGATTTGACTTGGTGCGTGTGAAAAGATTGAGAAAATGGCGGACTGCTTCATGTTGTGACGTCACGGGGGAAAGGTCAACGCTCGACAGGCTATCAATTGAAAGGCGTTTAAATCGCCAAATTCACTCTTTTAGAGTTCGGAAATCGGTTAAAAAAACATACGGTCTTTTTTCTGCAACATCAAGGTATATATTAACGCTTACATAGGTCTGGTGATAATGTTCCTGTGGAAGGCTTCCTGCCCTCCTCGTGCGGGTTCCATGTATCTTGGAGAAATGACATCTCTTGATCAGGTTTGACTCTTATTTATTCTGACAATCAACAGTTCTCTGTACTTTTCAGCAAGTGTATTTTGTGCTGTCTCTTGTGTGTGCTCCACCTTCAACTCCCGCCGCCTCCCGACTGCGGCCTTTTAACAGAACGACAGGTGATTAGATGAACACTTTCAGCTGTGTCATCCACTCACATATCGCCAACCTCGAAGAAGGCTCTGCCACACCTCGCTTCCCTGCAGGTGCGCAGGCCACACCCACCACAGTTCCCCTTTAAAAGCAAATAGGTGAAAAATAACTACAGTAAGAGCATATTTCTAAACTTGCAAGCAAAGACGAGGCGATGGTCTATAGAAAGGAAGAGTTATCAATTGCAAGCCTCAGTCAGAATATGGATGGACATGTTTCCTGACCTTTATTTTGTATCCAGTATGTCCAGTATTTCATGACGACTTCATTTCTCCCTGCGTGTAAACAATTGTTTGCAGATATATTGATATTACACAAGGACAAGTCATAACTTTTATTTTGGAAGTGATAATATATTTTACCACTCTACATGACTGCTAACTAAGAGTAACTGCTGGTGAATGTGTCCTGTACATTCCCTGGCGACTGCTGGTCTTTCAAGTGGGGCAAGTTCATTTTCAGCCACTTTCTAAACACAAGTACAGTCTACACTAACATATCAAATATGTATAGATGCTTAAAGGAATGGTCATGTAAAAGATAGTAAAATACTCCATATCAAGTCGGAACAATGGAATGAAAACTTTAAAAATATCTGATTTTCTTATTTGGCTGTCAATCCAAAAGGGATACATACACAATCTCAGCATTCAGGCCAGGCAAAGCATAGTCAGACTTCCATTTACTTCCAGAGACACCAAGCGTCCAATGGGCAAAAGTAACTCGGAATAGAAGTTGAACGCATTCTTGCGCATATTTTGTCAATTAAATGTTAACACAAACGCACATATTTGACAACTTTTTTTTATACCTTTTAGGGAAACATTAGCTTTTTTCGCAGTCTTTGGGCAATTATCACTGAATACGTTACATTACTCTGTGCTTACCAGAGAAAATAGTCACAAAACATCCTCTCTCCATTGGGTCAAGACGATCCTCACAAAATTGTACACATTTTTGTGTAGTTTTGGCATCGTTTGGCAGAGTTGTCCCAGATTTTTCACTTTTTTATAATGGCTGCATTCAATTTGATCGCAGTGTTGACAAGTGTTTCCCCCCCAAGATGGCTCAGCAAAAGGATGCCCAGAGTGGGACCAGCCGGCCAAACGAAATGACACAACAAGCTAAATTTGGCCCAATTTTGGGCATCCGTAGAGTGGCTACCATATGTAAAACACATTTATACTTACCACTTTCAGGCTGCACAGTCATTGACTGTAGTTTAAAAAAAAAAAAAAACTGGCAACCCAGTGAATAAAATGTTACTACAAGAATAACAATGTTACTGTTTATCAATTTACAGTAATGCATGGTAAAAACATGACCATAGACTTTGCGGTAAAAAACTGGAAGCTCAGTCCCCACAATTTTAACGTAGAAACAACAGTGATACAGCTTTTCAATTTACGGTAATTAGGTGCAATTAAAAACATTGACATTTCACAGCAAAATTCTGGTGACTGAGCTGCCAGGCTTTTACCGTAAAAGCTATTTAAAAAATAAAAAATACAGGCTAAATTGTTATCTATTGAACCTGACAATCTCTTCTGTTATATTTATAAATGGCAGTATGAGGCTAAATTTCTTACTTATGGAGCTGTTGGCCATTGGAGGCAACCGGTTTGGGCACCCCTGATCCAGATCTGGAAATAGATTAGATTAGATAGATTTTCCTTTATTACCTCTTGTGTTATTTATTTTACCCCATATTTGTTCCCACAACCGCACCTTAAGTTGGAGTCTTTAATCTTGTTATATGCAAATATAATGACAATAAAGTATATTCTATTCTATTCTATTCTAAATACGATATGTACAAATACGATACGGAAAATGATAGCAAAAGAAAAGCAATTGAATGGAGGGAAAGAAAGACAAGTGAACTATTTTAACCTTGTAGATTGTTATACTTAAAACAAGTTAAGCTTTATCTGTGTGACTTGTTTTAACCAGTTTCCCCTAAGGAAACAACGTAAATATGTTTGATAAAACGTGATGATATGCATGAGTCTATGTATGCATATGTGCTTGTATATGTACATTATGTGTATATGTATGTTTGAACAGTGAATGTGTGTGTGGCTGTATGTACCGTGTGTATGTATGTGCGAGCATATGTACATTTTGTGTGCGCGTATGTATGTATGTATGAATGCATGTATGTATATGTATGAATAATTGTGTGTTTTTGTGTCTGTATGTACAATCGTCAAACTTCCCTGGATACCCACAGTTTCCGGTAATGCATTTAGACTTCAACAAGCTGAGATAGGCTCCAGCACTCCACGTGACCCCAAGAGAGAGACGCGGTTAAAAAGGGATGAATGGATGGATGGATGGACTTTTATTGGGCACATTTTCATCCATCTGTATTTTTTATACTGCTCAGGGTCCCAGAGAATATTGAGGAAAAACAACATCTTGAGTATTGTGCAACTCACTACTATACTGGTAGTTAAACTCATTGTTAATGATCTATTTAATTCAAAATTACATTAGTCCTCTGTTTTCTTCCATATGGAATTATATGTAAGCCATTCCACTGAGTGACCTTGTCCCCGTGTATCCAGAGCAGCTGGTTGTCACATAAGTTGATGCTGTATGCTGATATGATGTGATTATATTTGACTATTACGCCTCAGTCAAGGCAAAGCTTGCACAGGCACAAGGTACATATTGGCAGATGGATTTTTTTCTAAAGTTTTATCAAAATGATGGATGTACTTTAATTCCACAATTCTCTCTCCTATTATTTCCATCCTGTCGCTGTTATAAGGCAACTGTCCCCTCAGACTTACAGCAGGGCCTAGTTGATGGAGGAGACATCAACTTGCCGACTGTGTTACTGAACCACCACAATCTGATACAGCCTGCTCACACTTTCATTTGTTTGGATTGAGAATTATTGCCATAAAAAATAACAGAAATAGAGTTAAACTACTCCGGGGAGTACCCTATGTCCATCATAAAAACTTGATTTACTGTAAAGGCAATGCAATCAGTCACATTTTGACATGTATATCTTTCAGAAAAGAAAACAGTATACTTCTTTTGGAGTCAAACTGACATAAAAAGCTAAAAAAAGCATGAACTTGACAAGAGACATATCCAATCTTCTATTTGTTTTTTATTGTTGACTAATTGATAATGTAGCCTTATTTTATCATCCTGTTATACGTTTTATGTCTTCCTCCTCATCCATACTGTGATGGTTGTGGCAATTTAAATAACACAGCGAGGTATCAAAATTGAGTACCCCAGTGTGTGAGTCGTTAGGGATACGAGCTGATGTTATGCTTTAAATTGCGAGCGAAAATTTGTGCTACAAGCCTCCCCACCACTAGAGAGAATGTCAAAGTGAACCCCATAAGATCAGAACAAAATTTGCTAGCAATAGCTTGTGTTAGCTAGCTTCTAGAAATTGATTGATTGATTGATTGATACTTTTATTAGTAGATTGCACAGTACAGTACATATTCCGTACAATTGACCACTAAATGGTAACACTCGAATAAGTTTTTTAACTTGTCCACGTTAATCAATTCATGGTACATAACTGTCCCCATAGCTGTCTTTAATTTAATTAAATAAAAACAATTCAAAAAACATTACTGAATGTGTAGTAAAATCAGTTAATAATGCCAGCTGAGAATTTTAATTTATAGCTAAGAATGTTCATTTATTTTTCAAACGGTAAACATTTCGATGGTGGTGTTTTGGAGAGCCAGGCGTTGACTAATTGATTTGAATACATTTTAAAGAGCAAGGGTTTTTGCAAATCAAGTTTTTTTAAGGTACACACTGTTTCGACAGAACCAATTTCCACCACATGACAAAACATAAGAAAACCAAAGAAGAAGCCAATTCTCGATGTAACTTGATAGAAGCTCACTGAGCTGAGGTCTTAACAAATACATGGGTCACACATGATGTCGCCGGTTGGAGCTCTGGCTATTTTGTATGACTTTGAAAGGGTCATATGATTTAGTTTTCCTTGTTTTACAAACCATTTCTAACCCACTTTCTGACGATTTCTTCATGATGCACTGTTTTGTGGGCGGTCTTATTTGCGTGCCTCTGCTTCAACTGCTTCTTTTCCCCGTCATCCATGTTGTAGTTTTCAGCGCTTCCACATCGAGTCTACTGACAGATATAAATTAGAACTGTACGCTACTTTTTTATTACAAATGGCAACAGTGGAGGATTCATGTGCATGTATGAGCCAGTCTGCCCCACAACAACAAAATAGAGAACAATAAGTAACTTGTTGACTACAAAGGCAGACTCGTGCAAAGCTCTAGGGGTAAACCTCTACCGTTTACGGAGATATTCGTTGATGTCACAAGTTGTGCACATTTCAAATGGTTCGTTTGGAGGAAGTATGAAAGAAGGCAAGATTTTTTTTTTTTATATATATATTTCCACGATATCTCCATGTTTGGACAGGTAACAATTGGTAAGGAATGTTTATTTTGCATAACAGAACCCCTTTATAACCACAGTGCTCTTTTATCCTGCACTACAATGAGCAAATGCAAAAACATTTTGTTCTTATCTGTACTGTAAAGTAAAAATTTGAATGACAATAAAGGAAGTCTTAGTTTTTGTCAATATTATTTTCCAGAATTTTGTGAGTCAATGCATACATGCATGTTGTTGATTTTTTTTTTTTTTTTCATTAAAATGTAATGTATTAAATGTCCAAAACAATCATGAAAAAATCCATACTTCATCGCTGATTATACAAATTAATTGTCCCACTGGGTGTGAGTTTTCCTTGCCCTTATGTGGGTTCTTTTGAGGATGTCGTAGTCGTAGTGGTTTGTACAGTCCTTTGAGACATTTGTGATTTAGGGCTATATAAATCAACATTGATTGATTGATAATAAGCTGATGTTATCTTGGTACCACGCAGCCCACGCAGCCATGAATGGAGTGCTTTTCTGTGGGGAACACTGAACTGAATTTTTTCCTTTAAAACTTACTTCATTGTTTAACTGTTGAAGTAGAACTAAAACCTAATGGAGGCTTCTACTTCATGCTGTTACTAATGAGAAAAAAAATAGTTTCAAGTTTTAAGAGACTATCTGAGCCAGTTGGTAAAATTACAGTACATCTGTGATTTCAAGAAAATAATCCTCTGAATAATACAATTGGTGGCCAACAACAAAAAATCACACAAGCATTCCAAGCCAAAAAAAAAACAAATCAACATTTGGTATGAAAATCCATGTGTTAGTTAAGTGTTAGGGAGGCTTTACACTCGTTTGAAATCCATCAAAGGAGCCTCTGGAGAGAGGCAATGAAGAAACGGCAGTTTTGGAACTGGAGTGGAAATACAGATTTGTGGCTTTGTCAAAAACCAAACATCAGGTGGGTTTCAACTGCATGATGATGGCGAGGTAGCCTGATCGTGATAAAGTCGGTCACCAAGACCTAGTTGTCAAGCTGATTGGGGCCTTTTCGTCTTGGGTTTACTGCAAGGCTTTATTTCAACATGGCTGCCTCAGCTTCATGAAGGACAAATACCGTATTTCATTGAATAGCCGCCGGGGCGCTAATTAATTTAAAACCTCTTCTCACTCCTGCGCTTATTCAAGGCATGCGGTAAAAGTAAGCAGGCGCTAATAATTTTAAAACCTCTTCTCACCCCTGCGCTTACCAATGGCATGCAGTAAAAAATTGAGTGTGATGTAAGAATACCATCATGAGAAGCACATTTAATTAAAAAAAAACAACGTAATTATGGTTATTATTTTCAGCACAGAAGGCTTGGAGTAACCTACAATCGAATATTCAACTTAAAACCCTTGTTACATTAAATGGGTTTAAAGCTTCTGTGAAAGGATTGCAGTCTACCTTGTCTGTATGCACATGTGTCATATGAGCAAGTTTTAATGTTGTAAATGTGATGTTTTATGTGTTTACTGTTTTTAATGTAACCTTGCAGCTGCCCTCTTGGCCGGGTCTCCCTTGGAAAAGAGATCTTTGATCTCAATGGGATTTTACCTGGTTATAAAGGCTACCGGTAAATAAAAAATAAATGAAAAATGGTCTTACCTTTACTTATAAATGAAATCCATGCCAGCTCCTTCTGATCAAAAGCATCAATAACTTGTTTATAGAAGTATTCCTTATCTTTCTTCAATTTCAAAAAGTCTCTCAGAAAACTGCTATCAGACCGCTGCTATCAGTTAGCTCGGGCGTGGGCGACTACCCCTCTCGTTCTGCTCTGTGCGTGATCTCTTTATCCCAGGACCACCAAGAAAGGACATGGCTTGAGCAGTTTGACCTTGTTTATTTTTCAATAAAACCTCAGTCCAGGTCGCTCGCTCGCCAGTAACCTAGGCACGGCTGCTACAGCTAGCGTGCCCTGCCTGTCTATCGGACCCTCGGCTCCACAGGTGGTACCGGTATATTAATAAAACATAGCTGCTTACTTTTCTTTTTAGCATACCCGTATTCAATAGCTTGGACCTTAAATCCTACTGAATAGCTCTTAATCTTCTTCCCTTTATGCGATTTCAAATTGTTGAAATAAGCCTCCTCCATTTTGAAAATGATGACAGGGGAAGTGTCACTTGTGACGTCACGAATTTGACCCGGCGGTAATAGTAAGCATGCGCTAATTATTTTGCGAAGCGAGTTTGACCCGGCAGTAATTCAAGGCAGGCGCATACTATATGCCCGGCGGCAATTGAAGGAAATACGGTAGGTGCAATGTACTTTTACTTTTCCGCTGGAAGAAACCTTAATGTCAGTGTGGAAGAATGTCATTTGGATCCTTTGTTCGCCTTGAGGGAACACAGATACAAGAAGACTGTTGTTGCACCGTTAAATTGGTGGTTGACTTGAATGTGCTGCTTGGGTATTCTTTGGGAAATGCTGCAGTGTATTCCTCGTTTTTAGATGCGGTGAAGCCGCAAACCATGAAGGTGTTTAATAAAAAAAAAGAGCAAAGCAACAGATGATCTTTGCCTCTGTCGTCCCGCGGGAGGAGGAAAGCGATGGCCAGCAGCCACCTGCCACCGGGAGCCTCGCACTTTAGTAGCGCCATGAAAAGACACAGGCAACTCTCCACAGGCCAATCAAACTATACCAACAGCTGGCCAGCTGCCCTCCGCTGCATTGCTCGGTCTCCGTCTCTCCCTTTGGGTGCATGTTTCACTCGACCACACACTACAGAGAGCATTTTCGTCCCCTTACTCCCTCCCTTTACGATGCTGCCCTGATTTATTCTGGGTTAATTAGTGCGAGTTAAATCGCCATCATAGGCGCCATTGTCCAAAACACAAGCAGGACCGCGGCCCAGCACACAAGCACATGTGCACTCTGACAAGCTGCTGACCCGCCTTTTACACCCCAAAGGCATAATGTGGTTTATTCTAGACATGTGAAGACTTAATTAGATGTGTATAATGCATGCCGTCCAGGGAATGCACGTATAAAACCAGGCCCCGAATAAAAGTGGCTATGCTAACTGCCTGCATTAGTAAATCTCTTTGCGTTGCGTTCATGATGAGAGGCAGCTCGTAGTAAAGCACTGCTTGCTCCTCATTATGATAGATATATGCTGCTTCACTGGCAAGGAGAGGAGCAAAGCAGGAGAATTTCATAGCGCGCCATTTCCTGAGCTTTATGAATAATTGGCTCATTGTAGGGTTAGGAAAAATGGAGCAGTGTGAGAAATAATAAGTAATGAGCGTCATCATTAACCAAACATTTTGGCTGGGCTTAAGACGTCCCCCTATTGTGACAGCCGGTCAATGCATGAAGAAACTTCCGTCTTTAAATTCAATCCCAAACTACCAGAGAACATATAAATCTCGGGCAAATCATTCGGCGAGGTTCAGTGTCCTGCCCCGGAGAAAGCCGTAAAGATTAGCGGTGAGATTACAATCTTTACTACAAACAGTCTTTCCAAGAGTGGGAGGGGTAAAGAGCAGGCAAAAGCAATGTCGATGAGGCAGATTAGCCCGGGCAGAAACAAGAGGCACAAAACAAATCCACTCAAAGGGAGAGAGGACAGTCACACTAAAGCCAGATATAAGATGTGTAAAAAATAAATAAATAAATAAAAAATGGAGGGCCGCCGCTGACTCCAGGAAATATTTATGACTTTCAACGCAAATAAATCTCCAGTGAGAGCTCCAGTAAACCAAACAGAGACAAAAACAAGACAATCAATAATTCTATAAATGTTCACACTAAGTAAATACCCCGACATTTGTCACATGCATTATTGGACTGCCGGACGGGATCACGACCATGCTTGACCCTGCATGTGATGCTCTCAGTCTAATACGGAGCATGGCATCAAACAAATCATCAAGACAGATCCAGTCAGCTCTTTAAACATACGATAAACTCTCACTGGCCACATAAGAGTACAAATAATATTGAAATAAACCCAAATACATGCCCACTCTGAAGTTACAAATACTATGTACTTTAAAGGCCTACTGAAATGAGATTTTCTTATTCAAACGGGGATGGCAGGTCCATTCTATGTGTCATACTTGATCATTTCGCGATATTGCCATATTTTTGCTGAAAGGATTTAGTAGAGAAAATCGACAATAAAGTTCGGCACTTTTGGTACTTCCTGAAAAAGCCTTGCTTTTACCGGAAGTCGCAGACGATGACATATTCACATTGATTTTAATGGGAGCCTCCAACAAAAACAGTTATTCGGACCGAGAAAACGACAATTTCCCCATTAATTTGAGTGAGAATGAAAGATTCGTGTTTGAGGATATTAATAGCGACAGACTAGAAAAAAGAAAAAAAAAACTGTTAAAAAAGAAAACGCGATAGCATTGGGACATATTCCGATGTTTTTAATACATTTACTAGGATAATTCTAGGAAATCCCTTATCTTTCTATTGTGTTGCTAGTGTTTTAGTGAGTTTAATATTACCTGATAGTCGAAGGGGTGTGTCCACGGGTGTCGACGGCAGCTGTACGGACGACACAAGCTCAGCTGATATCCGGTAAGTGGCGACCTTTGAACCACAATTTTCTCACCGAAACCTCCTGGTTGACATCCGGTAGGGATCCATGTCTGCTTGACCGCGCTCTGATCTATAGGAAAGTTTCAGCTCCGGGAATTTTAAACAAGGAATCACCGTGTGTTTGTGTGGCTAAAGGCTAAAGCTTCCCAACTCCATCTTTCTACTGTGACTTGTCCAATATTAATGAAATTGCCAAAGATTCAGCAACACAGATCTCCAAAATACTGTGTATTTATGCCGTTAAAGCAGACGACTTTTAGCTGTGTGTGTGCGTAGCGCTCATACTTCCTAAAAACGTGTGACGTCCTGCGTACACGTCATCATTCCACGACATTTCTAAGACGAAACTCCCAGGAAATTTTAAATTTTAATTTAGTAAACTAAAAAAGCCGTATTGGCATGTGTTGCAATGTTAATATTTCATCATTGATGTATAAACTATCAGACTGCGTGGTGGGTAGTAGTGGGTTTCAGTAGGCCTTTAATGCTCACTGTCATAAGTAGGTTGTTTTTGCTAATATGTTAACACTTGTGGTGTTGAACTACAAATTGAGAGATGTTGTAATTATAATTATGGATGTCCAACTTAACACGTTAATGCATGCAATTAACTAAATAATACATTTGTTTATTCAATTTACCTCAAACACATTGATGAGGTCAATGGTGTGCTTGGTGGACTGAAATGTTATTCCAAAATACTTCTCCACATACAAACTTAAGTAATTTTTGCAAATATTTTCTTATCATTGCAGCACAACACGTTTTAAAGGTTTGGATTCAATGATTTAATGATTCAATTCATGCATGACATAATACAGGGTAACAAAATGTGGTTCAATATCAAATCCAGATGTGCTTTAGTAGGTATACAGTATTCATATATTATGTACTAAATAAATAATGTGAGTATTTAGAAATATATAACTAATGGATAGAAAATAATAGATAAATATACACAAGTTCTGATATGAATATGCTGTGACACTTTAGAATGGGGAAAGTATTCAAAGTAACAAATACTTAATTTAGAGTTATTTGACACTAAGGGAACAAATCAGGGTTAGGGTTACTAATAAGCAACATTTATTGAGGGAAGACTCTTAGTTAATGACTTACTGGTTGCATAATAAGGCCATGCAGAATAAAGCATTAATAAGTATTTAATAATGACTAATTAAGAGCCAATATGTTACTAATTTGCATGCTAATTGGCAACTAATTAATGGTGAATATGTTCCCCATACTATAGTGTTACCGAATATGCATATAACATTGTTGGACAGAAATAGTACCGTCTACAAAACTAATAAACAATATTTTGTCCCAAACATTCACATGGGTAAAATCAGAGTAAATATAAGGAATTGGATCCGTGGAGGTGAACGTTTAAAAGAGAGACAGCGCTAAAAAACACTTAACAGTCAACTAAGATTATGAAGCTGCCTCTCGTGACAACATTCTTATATTTTCTTTTCTTAGTTTATTTCGAACATGACATACATACAACATTATACATCAGTTAAATTCATCATTTCGCAATACACAATACATCATGTCCGAAAAGGAGCATATTAATAGCATATCGACAACAAACAGATACATTTACAGTACAGATACATTTTGAGGAAATAAATGTTGTGTGTTCAAGGGAACCCCAATATCATAATTACAGTGGCAGGCAATAAACAAATGTATTCACAGATATTTTAGTGATGCTAGAATATTTGGCATCACTAAATAATGATAAATATTTGTTTAGAAAAAGCCATTCTTCATCCTGCTCCTTTTTGGACATGTTGACATGTGTAACTGCAAACATGAGATTTAGTTCAGCGTAGCCTTACACACGTTCAAAATAAACTCTGACAAACCAACCAACCAACTTCATTTGTCGTACATTCCAACTGTTGTCGGATTCTGTGTTTGACTAAAAAGTTCACCAGAATCTTGAGCTGGTTTTCATAGATTGTCTCATCTAACATATTGCTAATGTCACAGTCTGTCTGTGTCTGTTTGTCTCTGTGTGTCTATGGGAGAGTGGGCGTGTTTTGGCCGTAGGCTTGGCTCCAGCTGTCAGCCTGGCACAGCTGATCCCAGCACCCTAATCACTCACCTGCCTGCCATCAAGTCATCACCGGCAGCCTACAAATGTTTGGACTTCACTCGACGCGAATGCCGAACCGTTTCACCTTTCTACATGTGGTAACACTTCTCGCCCGTTTGTCCTAGAATTCTAACACTTTTTAAAATCTTGCGAACCTGCCATTTTTGTGTTTTTTGGGTCCTCATCTTACCCCTGTTTTTAACGTAAATGACCGCCATAACCACAACACCAGGGGGAGTTCCACAAACCAAGTTAAACCCAGATTCCGATCTAACAAAGGTCTTAACTCATTCTCTTTCTATGCCACATCAATGTGGAATGCACTCCCAACAACTGTAAAAGTAAGTGCATCTCTATATTCCTTCAAAACCGCTCTAAAACAACACCTCCAGGCAACTTCAACCCTTTACTAATACCCTCCTCCATTTACATCCCATCTCCCCGGATTATAAATAACCTAATGTAAACAATCAAATGTACTTCTAATGTATTTACTAACTCTTATGCTATCTGAACTCACTATGTTCTCTGCTGGCTATACATATCCTACTGAAAGACCTACACTGTTTCAATGTCCATTTCTCTGTTGATGCAATTGTGGATGACTGAAGTACTGATATCAACCAAAGCCCCTTATTCCACCCCCAGATTGTAAATAATGTAAATAATTCATTGTAAATACTATGCTGATAAACCTGTGTGATGACTGTATTATGCTGATAGTATATATTTGTACCATGAATTGATTAACGTGGACCCCGACTTAAACAAGTTGAAAAACGTATTCGAGTGTTACCATGTAGTGGTCTATTGTACGGAATATGTACTGAACTGTGCAATCTACTGATAAAAGTATCAATCAATCAATCAATCATTCAAATTCCTCTGCCTTCAGTTCCCTACCTGCCCTGTGTGCCTGCCTCAGCCTGCTAGCCACAGCCTACTGGCCTTGGCCTGCTAGCCACAGCCTGCTAGCCTCAGCCTGATAGCCTCAGCCTACTGGCCTTGGCTTGCTAGCCACAGCCTGCTAGCCTCAGCCTGATAGCCACAGCCTGATAGCCACAGCAGGCTAGCCTCAGCCTGCTAGCCTCAGCCTGATAGCCACAGCCTGATAGCCACAGCAGGCTAGCCTCAGCCTGCTCTCCTGGACTGCAAATCCAAGGACGACAAGCGCCCTCCTTTCCCTCAGGTTTTATTAATATCCCTTGAACTCTAATTCAGCTTGTCTTTTCTGCATTTGGGTCCACCACTTTTACCCACCGTGACAGCTAAATATTGCACATCACAAACTAGTCTCCTATCCCGCAAAATTGAGTGCCAAAACATAGAATCCCACATATTGATAACAACAAAATAAGCTATCATTGGGCCAAAGAAAGTTGTAAATGCCATCACTTTAATGAAAAATGGTGAGCAACAATGGTAAATTCCCAAAATAAATACAAAGGAGGCATCTGCATCAAAAAGTCTCCAATAAAAGTAAAAGTGAAATGGAGATTGATCCATTTGCTTCATCATTTATAAGTATTTTTACAGTGTTTTCCGTTGTAAACGGATGATTCTATGTATGAAATGTGTGTGTATTTGGCACCTATTAAATGGATTTGCATTATTTCTTAGGGAGGGGAAATTGCCTCGTTTTTTTTAATAATTCCGTTTTCAGCTGACCTTTTGGAACGAATTACTAACAAAAAACGTGGTACCAGTGTAGGTTCCACTCCAGTGTCAATTTTCCCCATCTGACATTTAGAGAGCCTTGAGTTATCCAGCACAATTTGTTGGACTTGAGAGTGAAAAGGTGCTCAAAATTATGAAAATGAAGGCAAAAGGATGAGCTTGACAGAAAGTTCACCGTCTGCGTTTAAATTATTACCAAGTACAAACTAAAAAAAAGGCGCCGGAGATTTTGGTCCTTACCGGCCCACTACAATCCACGGCCAGATTTTATTCCAACTTTCCTTATCGATGTACACACACAAACCTTATAGCTTTTATATTCTGAAGCCTTGGATACACGAACACATGAATAATAACTACACAGTGGGTTACTTATTTGCGCTTTAAAGGTGAACTTCACCTTTTGGGAATTTTGCCTTTCGTTTACAATAATTATGAGAGAAATGACAGCAAATTTTATAATTTTTTGGGGATTCTAAATATTAAAGCACCAGTAGAGTGAAAAGACAAGTTGCCTCTATAATGAAGCTATTATCATATGAATATATGTATGATTTATGACACCAACAGATGTATACAGTTTGTGTGGAAAATACATATGAAAATAGTATCAATCTCACAGAGATTCCCGAGCCATTTTGACAGATAATGAGCTAACCAGAAACGTATTTGCATGGCGTACAGATTGTAAGCACCGATCCCTTCACCAACCACAATCATGGAGACTTTGTGAGAGCCATCAACAATTACTTTGGGAAAATTAATGATCCACAAACTTATATTGTTGATCCTTAATATAAGGAGCTTGAGCTACAAGTTTTAGAAACTCTGCAAAACAGATCCAGGTTTAGTGAAACACTAAGCACCAAGTGGCAGTATTGCTAAGTGCGAAACATAAAATACAAACCAAAAACTTAATAAAACGACAGGTTAGTGTACAATATCTGCTCTGATTTCGATGACTGATAGGATGTCCATATCTTCCCGTTTTGCTGAAAAATTAATAATGATCCACAAGAAGTGTTAATTAAAGTCTCCCTGCAGACACTGTCTTTGGTAGTGTGTGTTTGTCTCAATCTCTGAGTATAAATTGAATGTCACAGATGAACAACTTCTAGATTTGTAAACTAAATCCTCCTATTATCCAGATGAGAGGCATCAAAGTTATTTTAACTTTGACGAGCCGGGACGCGATTATACGGGACATCGCTGCTGGCTTACAGTAAAGGCAGCAGAGGGCTACTATTGTTTGCGGGTTTTGGATGGTTATTTAGAGGGTTTTGTGAGCGAAATAGAGAGCCCCCATTGACTACTTTGTTAGCAATATTCAAAATGGCTGACTGAATTTGTGTTATTTTGTGATGTTTTAACAGTGTTTTTACATACTTTACGGATTATAAATATGATTGGATATGGTTTAATGAATACAATGAAACACAAGCATGTAAAATCAAGTTATTGTTCCACTCTACTGGTACTTTAAATAAATGTGATCAAAAGTCTGATTACAATGAAGCCTATGAGAGCCGCTCTGTTCCACCCTTAACAAAACAAAAAAAAGCATCAAAACACCTCCATTGAGGTTTTATTTACATGATGTAAGTATATACTGTATGTAATGTAATAACGGGCACATTTATAATATTTTATATTTTAATAATATTACTAATTGACATTTTAAGCATACGCTGAACATTTATTTAAAAAATGAATCACAGGGTTTGCTTTTTTTAATTCTTCATCACTGATTACGACTACCTGCAGACTTCATGAAAGCCAAATAACATAATAAAAAATCACTAACTATACAAGGTCTGCTTCTATTAGGATGCAAAATGCTAGGATGTTCATATATTTCCGTTTAGATGAAGAATGACTTATAATCCTCATGAAGAAACACGGTAGAGGGGGACTAATCGTCTTTTTGTCGTTCTCACCATTTCCGGGTCCTAAATGGCTGTCAAAATGTACCAACTTATCGGCATACATCCCCAGACTTGTTCTGTCCAGGTGAGAGGCATGATTTATGATCTATAATAAACTTTCAGGGAGCAGGGTGGCGAGGAAACACCTTGCCAGTCGATCATGTCGAAATTGTACACAGGCTTGTGATCACAGCGCCGCTATGAATTGTTTGTCTGTGTTAGTGCTTATAATAACAATATCACTAATACTTGGTTAATATTCAAGTAAATTGGAGAAATGTTAGTGGTTTTTGAAATGTTATTTTTTTATTTATTTAAGGAGCACTATAGAGTACCTCCCATTGACTCTGTTGTAAGCGGACTTTTATTTCCATGTGTTTACGAGTTGGACTGCAATAAAGAAAAATCTTTCATAATTATTGGGAACAATAGGCAAAATTCCCCCCAAAAAGTGCAGTTACCCTTTAAAGACTAAATATTTAGAATTTGGGACTGTTTTAAAGAGTAAATATTTAACATTTAGGACCGTTTATTGATCAGTCAACCATACAAGTAAAAAAAAAAACCTACCATGGCACTGGCAGGCTGGCAGTCAAGTACTGGAGGTGCAGGGGTTACTGGTGATATCTCAATGGCAGATGTTGTACTGGGCCGGCCGCCTATCAAAAATCTTGACATAAAAAATAGAGTAACAGCATGGAATAGGTTTAAACCTTGCCATGTTCAAAATAAACATTTTTACATGCAAGTAGAACTTTGACTGTATTAAAAACAGTAATATAATAATCAGAACATTGGATACATCAGAATTATGTTTTCGAGCAGACAGTATACATACCGTAAAGCATAGACAAAAAAACTGCATATGTATGCATGCAGATGTTTCATTGTACCACTATCTGTGTTTTGTTAATTTTAACTTATATAATGTGTGTTATGGGTGGAAATGACAAAAGAAACCTTAAAAATAGATACATGCTCGAGACATGGCAGCACGGTGGGAAAAGGGGTTAGTGCATCTGCCTCACAATACGAAAGTCCTGCAGTCCTGGGTTCAATCCCAGGCCCGGAATCTTTCTATGTGGAGTTTGCATGTTCTCCCCGTGAATGCGTGGCTTCCCTCCGGGTACTCCGGCTTCCTCCCACCTCCAAAGATATGCACCTGGGGATAGGTTGATTGGCAACACTAAATTGGCCCTAGTGTGTGAATGTGAGTGTGAATGTTTTCTGTCTATCCGTAATGGCCCTGCGATGAGGTCGCGACTTGTCCAGGGTGAACCCAGTCTTCTGCTCGAATGTAGCTGAGCTAGGCTCCGGCACACCCTGCGATCCCAAAAGGGACACGAGGTAGAAAATGGATGGATGGGTGGATAGCTGTATCACACCACACAATGCTAACTATTTAGTTTAGAATAGAATAGAATGTACTTTATTGTCATTATATTTGCATATAACGAGATTAAAGACTCCAACTTAAGGTGCGGTAGTTGGGAACAAATACGGGGTAAAATAAATAACACAAGAAGTAATAACGGAAAAACTAACAATTGAAATAAACAGACTAGTATCCAATAAAAATAATAGGCAATCCTGTACAATATACAAAATACCATAGAAATACAAAATACTGTACAATATACAGAACAAGACAAGAGTACTGAAGTAATAAATAACAATCAGTGCCAGACGTATTGCACTCGAAGGGTAGTATTGCACAGTAGGGTATTAGAGTAGGATATTGTATAGGGGTGTATTATTATTATTGTAAGTTAGAATTCAACATGGTGAGAGCTCTTGAATGTTTATCCACATCCTCAACATTCTGGAAGAAAGCACACCTGCTTACCACATGACCACATGTCCTTAATGTCTATAAATGTTCTCATTCATCCAGGTCATTTTAATCTCAGGATATTCAATTGATTGCAACTGGACTGCTTGGTTTGTCTTTGAAGACATTTCGCCTCTCATCAGTTCATGCTCATAGACTTAGATTGGTCAGATCTGGTCTCAGACTTAAAATGGTCAGATCTAGTCTAGTGGCTGGGGCCAAAACCCCCAATATGTATGCTTCAAAAACAGGGTGGTGGGCCTGGGCAAGGATGATTTTGCCCTATTGTAGTCAGAAGAACAACTGCTTTGATGCAAATGAGCAATCCTACTGTCAAAGCCAACGATAGTTGTAGGAGTGTAATTTCCCCTTGTTAGCACTGAGGTTTTGTGTTGCAGTACGACCGCTCTATATTGACTATTATCAGTCCAACATAGTCGTAATTCCCCGCGTTAGCATTCCATTCAGCTGTAAACAAATGGCACAAATGGCATATTAGTCACCTTCTGTGACCATAATATTTCTAATTCTTGTCATTCGTTGGAGGCTAATTTGCAGAGTCTTATATGAATGGCTGTAAGGACAGCATTGTATTTTCTTATCCCTAAATTTCCTGAACCCTCTTTTAGTTGTTTACACGGATTCTTCATTTTTTGTTCCCCCCATTTTGTTGTTTACTTTCTTTTGCCACTGAGTGATCATCATTAAAGATGACTGGATGATGACAGACTACAACTGTGTAGGTGGGACTTCTGGGCCTCCATAGCCTCTCGTAGGGCCATTTCGTCAAGGAGCCTTGACAGACAAGTCACTGGCTGAGCCAATCAATCGTCACCTCTCTGTCTGTTGTGTCCGCATCTCCCGGCTTGGGAGAGTTATCATAGTTTCAAGGCGTGCAGCAGCATAAGAAGTAAACAACTGGCTGTTCAGATTAGCAGCCCGGTGATGATCGGCCCACCGGCAAAACTCCTGTTACTCCCAATGGTCAGTCCAACCCTGAACCTAAACACAGCAAGGAACTTGTCATGTCAGCACACATTTCACACA
The DNA here is from genome assembly GCF_033978795.1 of Nerophis ophidion. NCBI lineage: Eukaryota > Metazoa > Chordata > Actinopteri > Syngnathiformes > Syngnathidae > Nerophis > Nerophis ophidion. The sequence continues at coordinate 62,997,228 of NC_084615.1, read as the reverse complement.
TGAGATGGCATGGAATTTAGTACTCGAGTTAGTAAAATAATTAACAAATAAGCGACTGAAACGTGTGCTGGCAATTGAAAATCTTTCCATGGGCAAAAGTATGGTTATTAATTACTGATGAGAACCCCAAGGTGCCATGAAATAATTCAGAATTCTTAATGAGCCTAATGTTTTGTGATATACCGTATAATGAGTAGTAGTGTGATGTTGATTTGTTTCAACTCAGACTCATTAAATAATAAACAAATAAGGCTGGGTATGTATTTTCCGGGGTATGTGCCAAACGTTGCATATCAGCTGAATATTTTCTCTGGCCTCACAGTGGCCTTGTGATTAGTATGGTCTCACAGGCAAAATAATGCACGCATGCCTTTTTCCATAAGTGTGAATGCTTGTTTGTATATACCAATGTTGTCAAACATGCGGCTCGTGGGCCGGATCAGGCACGCAGAAAGGTTTAATTAGGCCCGTGAGATGAGTTTGCTAAGTCTAAAATTGAGCTGAATTTTTAAATAAAATCAACTGCTGTTCCAAATGTGTCCACTGGATGATGCAATAACAATTCTGTTAGGCATGCAAATAGTTTATACCGGGGCGTGCAAGTATACCAAGCAAGAGGTACACGGGAAAGTGGGGCTGCGACCCCTCCAGCTCGAGAAACAAACTGGATTGAAATGATTGATTGAACCTTTTATTAGTAGATTGCACAGTACAGTACATATTCCGTATAATTCCCCTCTAAATAGTAACACCCGAATAAGTTTTTCAACTTGTTTAAGTCGGGGTCCACGTTAATCAATTCATACCAATCTAATGTCTCATACCAGACTTAAAAATCTGGTATGAGACATTGCACGTTGATATAATTCTGTGGAAATTATTGTCTCATGTGCAAATTTAAAGAAAGTGAACGGTGGAAAAGACCAATGAGGTTGTTGATACATAGAAGAGTTTTTATTCATGCTTTATTTAGTTTTTTGTTCTATCCAAGATTGGCTGTGACTTAAGGTTTAACTGCTTTGTCAATACACTGAGATTAAATCTAAGATAATTGGGTTTTTTATGGTGTTATTGAAACCGCGTCATTTTTTTCCTTAGAATTTTCAACTAAATTGAATTGTGTTGCCCCCGCGACCCGACCTCGGATAAGCGGAAGATGATGGATGGATGGATGGATTATTTGTTAATATGTACCGTTTAAGAATGTGCTTCTTCTATTTTGGACCGAAGTAAAACAAAGTAAACCATCTGAAGTTGTCGTAGTTGTATTTTTAATTTATTATGCCATTAATTTGACCCGTCTGACACATGTGGGAATAGATTTTCCTCCATGCGCCCCCTGACCCAAAATGTTTGACACACCTGGTATATACAGTATTTGCCCTGTGATTGACTGGTGACCAGTCCAGAGTATACCCAGATAGGCTACAGCTCACCAGTGACACCGTTGAGGACAAGTGGTAGAAAAAATTGTCACGTGTTCGGCGCACTTGTTGCGCGGGGTTGCCACTTCGTGGATGCACAACGACCAGTCAGCAGGAGTGCAGGTAAGAAACAGATTTTTATGTAATCAAACAAAAGAACACTGACACAAAAGTGGAAAAATAAAGCGCGTGCCTAAGCACGGAAGCTAACGCTAAACTTAGCAGGATACAAAAAGGGTCCAAAACGGTGACGTGCCGAACGCACGCGAAGCTAGGACGGAACTTAGCACAACTAAATCAGAGATAAGCAGAGGATACATACGTGATTGTTGCCGTTAGCTAATAATGAGCTGAGGACGAACTGAGGAATCAGGTGGGCTTAAATACAAAAATAATAATCAAAAACAGGTGTGACATGAGCCCGTGAGGAGGAGCACACTACGTTGCCATGGTGACTAAACAAACGGGGAAGTGCTCAAACACAAGGAATCGGCAGAGTCCAGAACTAAACATGAACAAAGACATATAAGCGGCAAAACAATAAACGATCCGCATAGCGGATCGTGACAAAAATATTGTTATATTATTTTTTTTGCAATGTGTTTTTGTGTTATGCATGTGTATACGTGTGATTTCCGTGTAATGATGAAGCAAGGGACCTGTTACAGAGAACACAACCCATAGGTAGGACTGTACATTTCCATTACAAAATCTATGTAAATTCAATGAAAGCCAATCATCATCCACCTCCACTTGTCAGAGGAATGTTTGCCTTATAACTTAATCAAGCAAAACTTGAAAATAAACTCAAAAAAATTACATTGTTTTGGAAGTCAATGTAATATGCCTGAATTATTCCATTTAGAAATGTCCATATGGCAATGTTTTCATCAAAACTAAACCTGAAATAGAACAAGCAACTCGGTGGGAACATAAACCCAAAATATGCAAGTTAATTTGTCTGAACATGCGGTTTGTTTTGTTCGTGAGCATGTGAGACACAAGCTAGGAGAATATTCAACAGACAGATGATATAATACTTTACATTTATAAAACAGTGGAACCATTTTATCTCCACACCCCTCAGATTAGCTGACTGATGTCAACATAACTGACACCGAAATTAAAACAAACTTGCATGCACGCCTATTTATGACTTTTGCCAGAGACATAAACATTGGGCATCTTAAATGGTTTATACTCGTATAGTGCTTCTCTACCTTCAAGGTACTCACAGCCCTTTGGCACTATTTCCACATTCACACACATTCACACACTGATGGCGGGAGCTGCCATGCAAGGCGCTAACTATGACCCATCAGGAGCAAGGGTGAAGTGTCTTGCTCAAAGACACAACGGACGTGATGAAGTTGGTAGAATTTTGGGATCGAACCAGGAACCCTCAGGTTGCTGGCACAACCACTTTTCCAACCGTGTCACGTGGATATAATAATGTGGAAAAAGCATTATTGGGTATGTTAGGACGTTTCTAGATGCCAATTAAAAGTCGTTTAGTGCAAACTCATTTTGCCTCATCATAATTCTGAAGACATAAAACTTCAAACAATGATATAAACCAGGGGTAGGGAACCTATGGCTCTAGAGCCAAATGTGGCTCTTTTAATGACTGCATCCGGCTCTCAGATAAAATCTTAGCTGATGTTGCTTAACACGATAAGTAATGAATAATTCCGCTGGTAACCACACTGTTAAAAATAACGTTCAAATTATAAAACATTCTCATGCATTTTAATCCATCCATCCGTTTTCTATCACACCTTTTCAAGATGTCGCATTAATGGTAAGAATTATTATATTTATTATTGGTTAACTTTATCAATCAATCAGTCATCCATCCATCCATTTTCTACCGCTTATTCCCTTTTGGGGTCGCGGGGGGCGCTGGCGCCTATCTCAGCTACAATCGGGCGGAAGGCGGGGTACACCCTGCCACCTCATCGCAGTCAATCAATGTTTATTTGTATAGCCCTAAATCACAAGTGCCTCAAAGAGCTGCACAAACCACAACGACATCCTCTGTAGGGCCCACATAAGGGCAAGGAAAAACTCACCCCAATGGGACGTTGACAATGATGACAATGAGAAAACTTAATAACAATGTTATTAAAATGAATAAAAGACTTATTGTCAGAGTTATTTGTTGACGAACCCCAAGATGCAGCGATGGAGGCAGGCATGGAGTGAGAAAACATGATTTAATAAAGATACTAAGACAAAATCAAACAAAAGGGTACTAACACAAAGCGCACACAAGGCGGATAACAAATTAAGGGTCTTTAGCATATAAGCTAGCAAGAAAAGAAAAATTGCCCAGCGTGGAAGCTAGCGGGTAGCAAACAGGAAAACAGAAGTCGTTACTTGTAGAGTGAAAACAAAACAGAAGCAGGGAACAAAAGACAGTAAGTTACAAACAAACGAATGTAGTTTACCGCTACGCTGCAATAAAACGACACGATAGCAACAACAGGAGCGATATGTGGCAACGACAATACAAATGACAATACAATGATCCATCTCAACTGACACAAGACAAAGAGGGTACAAATAGGAGCGGGCTGATTGGCGACAGGTGTGACCAGGTGCCAATCAGCCGCAGCTGAGGAGGATCACAGCACTCAGGGAACAAGACAGGAAGCTTACAAAATAAGAGCACTAGACAGGAACTAAAGACAGGAGATGCTAAACACAGAGGAAACAGACAAATGCAGAAAAAAACTAAAACATAGACAAGCAGTCACTTATTATACTATAAAAATGGTCCTACTTAAAAATGCACGCAATTAGTTGTATTCAATGTTAAAAATATTATATGGCTCTCACGGAAATACATTTTGAAATATTTGGCTTTCATGGCTCTCTCAGCCAAAAAGGTTCCCGACCCCTGATATAAACTAAGATTATTTTACCACTTTTCTACAACAACAGCAAATAATTTTAGTACAGGCTTATAACTGTTTCTTCCCGTGGTTAACAATTTTAAAAATCTTACTTTGCACTGAATGTGAAGTTACTGTGTGCAAGTTTTGATGTTGCGTAATCAAACAGTATTTATGTTGGTGTTGCTGTTTCACGCCATACCTAGCGATAAGGAAGTTGAGCATGCTACAACATGTCCACGTTTAGCCTACCGACCAATTTTCTACAGCAATGACCGTACGTGTGTGGGTCTCAAATACTATGTGACAAATGTGTGGACCTCAACGCCGACGGCGACTTACGCTGGCACTTTTTAGTCATAAGTTGTCTGACAGAAACAGGTGGTCGATGTAAATGGGTTCTACTTAATGGAAAACACAAAAAAAACTAGCAAAAAGAAAACAAGACCCCTAATACATGAAAAGGCATACAAATAATATTAATATTGTGGAAATTCGCTCTCTACTGTTGTACCTGAAACCATGTGTAGATGTGGGAACTTCTTTGTTGGCTTAAAGCGCTCCCAGAGGTCCAATTATCTCACAGCAAAGTCTGTTGCATTACCATACTTTATGAAATATTGCCTTTCGCCTGAGTCCATCTGCGGATACCCTGCCTTATTACTGTAGAATTACTCATGAAGCAGACATTACAAGGACCACACTATTGCTATCGAGATAAATGTCTTCATTAAACTTACTTTATTGCAGTTACTGGTGTAAACCACACTCATCTTGTTGGAACATCTAAAAACGTATCAACTAAATTGCATTTTTTAATTTAAATTTGTTTCTATTTTTTTTTTTTTTATGTATTGATTTGTGGCATTTAGAACAGTATTATCTTCCAGGGACAGTTAAGTCTAAAAATATATGACAATAATATATTTTTATGTTTTAGCCTTTCACCATGATGTTTAAAAAACAAAAAAACATCTTTAAAAAATGGCATTTACCATCTCAAATATGCAGCCCTATTTTGCAGAGTGCTGTTATTTATAGCATTTATTGGCCAGGTGTTGCCAATTCCCCTTTTTTGTAAGACAAATAATACAAACAGATTTTGTTTGACTGGAAAGATTCACATAATAAATAATTGTGCTGATTTATAGCACACTTTTTTCACACTTTAAAATGCCCATTAGATAATTATTGGGTTGATATTAACAATTAAGACATTCAAAACATTGAAAAATAGCTGTGACAACCAAAGAAAAAAACACAGTTTAAAAAAATGCTGCAATACAGTGGGATTCACCATACTCTGCTGTAAATGGCAAGGCTGAAGGAAACAAGCACCTCGTAGGAGGTCCTAAACTTACCCTGAGCTCATCAAAGCTCACAGTGTGAACAAACATGGTGTTGAAGTTGTGCCCCCACACCAAATGCAGTGCCCTGCAACCACTCCACGAGGAAGGGAAAAAAACACTAGCTTCAACGCATCAAACTCCACCAGCCTGCCTCAAAAACCGCTAACATCACCATGACTGTGCCAGAAATCCCATGAAAATCCTACATTGGTAAATAAGATGCCTAAAGCCAGCCGCAACGAAAGGCCAGTCCCACAGCCGTTGAGTCCAAAAAGTGCAAAAAGCCCACAAAAGACGAACTTAAGGCCAGAGAAATCAGTGATTTCCTCATTGAAACGGTAGTGCTAGACTGCCAGCCCCCCCACGCTTGCTGAAGACACTGGACCTCGTCGGCTAGGGGACCAACCGGAGCCACGGTTCGTACTTTTGAACCGCCGCCGCAAATGATCACCACAAATCTGCATATGCTGACTGATGGAAATAAGGACAGTAGCTTCACTACTGATTTATGGATGTGATGTTAGTCCTACCATAGTAGTAATATCATATTTGGTTAGGAAAACTCTACTGTTACAGTTTGTCATATCCTCCTTAGTTTGAGTCTTTTCTACCTCCAAATGTGTCCAAACTACGGTTAAATAGTGGGATAGTGCGCATGCGTTGATCAAGACGGCCGCTGCTGCAGTTGGCTCCGTCCTTGTCTCTTGTCTTTGTTCGTTTTGTACTTTTTTATATTTTTACATTTACTTTCTATCAAGTCGTGCCCTTCTAAACATGCAGTTTAGAAGTGTTTTGTTCATCCTACTGACGGTGGGGACGCTACTGATGAGCTCAAACGGGCAACAACAGTGGAGAGGCTCGTTCATATACACCAGAGAACAGTTGTTAGCAGCACCAGTTTTTAGCATCCAGCTAACGGACCCGGCGCTAACTAACCAGATCCAGGAGGAGCTAAAAAGGACTTATGGAGGTGCTTGTGGCTGTCGAGACAGAAGAGGGCTGAAGCGAGGAGGGAGAGAAGGAGATATAAGCCATATCTTCCTTCCATCGTCATGGGTAACGTGCGCTCTTCGGCAAATAAAATGGATGAGTTGTCGGTGCTTGCCGGTAGTGCAGCCTAATGTGGCTGCACGACGATGTTCCGGATAGTAACGTCTCTATAAACGGGTTCGAAATGGTGCGCGCTGACCGGGACCGAACCAACGGCAAGCGGAAATGAGGGGGGCTTGCTTTGTACATTAATAACAAATATTGTCATCCCGATCATATTACAATAAAAGAGCGCTACTGTGACCCGAATGTAGCGATGTTAGCTGTAGGACTCAGACCATATTATTTGCCCAGGGAGATTCCGCATTTTATCACGATGGCAGTATACATCCCCCCTCTGCTAACGCTGCAGCTGCCAGTGACGTCATCCACAGCTCAATAGCCAGACTACAAACCCAGCACCCGAACGCTCTCATCCTCATCTCAGGCGATTTTAACCATGTTCCTGTGGACAAATCACTCCCCAACTTCACTCAGTATGTCAGCTGCCACAACAGAGGAAATAAGATCCTGGACCTGCTGTACGCAAACATCTAGGATGCGTATAGCTCCATAGCACTCCCAGAGCTGGGCCGGTCAGACTACAACCTAGTTTACCTCAACCCCTGTTATGTGCCTGTGGTCAAAAGACTGCCTGTGACCAAAAAAAATGTGAGAAGGTGGTCAGAGGGGGTCCAAGAGACACTACAAGGCTGTTTTGAGGTAACTGACTGACAGGTGCTCATGGAGCCTCATGGTGAGGACATTGACGGGCTCACAGAGTGCATCATAGACTATATCAACTTCTGTGTTGACTTAAATATCCCATCAAAGACGGTCACCTGCTACCCAAACATCAAGCCGTGGGTGACCAAAGACATCAAAGCCATAATGAATGAGAAGAAGAGTGCATTCAATGCTGGTAACAGGGAGGAGGTGAAAATAGTTCAGGTGCAGCTGAAGACCAAACTCAGGGAGGCCAAGGAGAACTACAGGAGGAAGATGGAAAGGAAGCTGAAGGATAACAACATGAAGGCGGTCTGGAGTTGTATGCAGACCATCACCGCCCTCAAACCATCGGGGGGTGGACGGAGACAAAGAGAGGGCCAACCATTTCTTTAACAGGTTTGACACAGTGGCTCCGACAAGCTCCTGCCCCCACCCCTACCCCGAGACATGCCAGCCCGGCCCCTGACAACTTCAGCACACCGATCCATCCCCCCAACCCCGCCTCACAGCCTCCCAACACCAATGACTACCTCCACCCCACTTAACACCTCACTCTCAGAATGATGACTCCCCCCTTCCCCAACCACCTGAGACCCCCCCAGTGTGTCTGTCTGCAGAACAGGTGAACGCACAGCTAAATAGGTTACACACAGGCAGGGCCGCGGGTCCAGACGGTGTGAGCCCCAGGGTGCTCAAAGCCTGCGCCCCACAGCTGTGTGCTGTGCTCCAGCACATCTTCAACATGAGCCTTAGGCTGCAGAAAGTCCCCACACAGTGGAAAACCTCATGCGTGGTCCCCATCCCCAAGTGCACGCGACCCAGCACGTCAAAGGACTATAGGCCGGTGGCTCTAATCTCCCATATCATGAAGACCATGGAGAGGTTGGTCCTGAAACAACTCCGCCCTACAGTCAAGCCCCACCTGGACCCACTCCAATTCACCTACCAGCCACAGCTGGGAGTGGAGGACACAGTTATCTACCTGCTGAACCGAGCCCACACCCACCTGGACAAGCCTGCGAGCAGTGTGAGGGTCATGTTTTTTGACTTCTCCAGTGCTTGCGACACCACGCGGCCTAGGCTACTGGGTGTGAAGTTCGAAGGATGCAGGTGGAGGCCCCCTTGGTGTCCTGGGTTGTAGATTACCTGACTGACAGACCACAGTACGTGCGACTGCAAGACTGTGTGTCTGACAGGCTGGTCAGCAACACCGGGGCCCCGCAGGGCACAGTCCTCTCCCCCTTCCTCTTCACCATTTACACCACTGATTTCCACTATCAGTCAGAGTACTGCCACCTTCAGAAGTTTTCTGATGACTCTGCAATAGTGGGGTGTATTGAGGATGGTGATGATGAGGAATACAAGGCATTGGTGGAGGACTTTGTCACATGGTGTGGAAAGAACCACCTCCAGCTCAATGTTACAATGACCAAGGAGCTGGTTGTGGACCTGGGAAGGAGGAAGAGTACTCTGGCGACCCCTGTTTCCATCAGGGGGGTCGATGTGGACATGGTTGAGGATTTTAAATATCTCGTACACATCGACAACAAGCTGAATGGGTCAAAACATGCTGCGGCCCTCTACAAGAAGGGACCGCCTCTACTTCGTCAGGAGGCTAGGATCCTTCAACGTCTGTACAAAGATGTTGAGGATGTTCTACGAGTCGGTGGTGGCAGGCGCCTTCTTGTACGCCGTGGCTTGCTGGGGTAGCGGGCTGAGAGTGGGGGACACAGACTGGACAAGCTGGTAGAGAAGGCCAGTAACGTGGTGGGAGTGTAGCTGGACTCTCTGGCGGTGGTGTCAGAGAGGAGGAGTCTAGCAAAACTTGTAGCCATTATGGACAACACCTCCCATCCACTACACTCGGACCTTGCGGAGAGAATGAGCACGTTCAGTGGAAGGCTCAGACTCCCAAAATCTAACACAGAACGACACAGGAGGTCCTTCATACCGACAGCCATCAATCTGTATAATGTATATGTTGACTGCACTTAAATGTAGAATATATGTAGAATATATTTATACTATTCATATATATATATATATATATATATATATATATATATATATATATATATGATATATTATATTATTTTTATTATCATTGTTTATTGTGAGCGAACTGTGGTGCTGAATTTCCCCCAGGGATCAATAAAGTACATTCTATTCTATTCTATTCTATTCTATTCTAAATAAATAAAAAAATATAGACAAAGTATCGTTATTCGCCTTAAGAAGCAAGAAGTTATCGGTGTGCCGATAGCCAAGGTCGCCTTAATGCATGGGCTTACCTGGGCCACACCCAATCAAGGACCCTAATTTTGAGTGTGGGATGCAATGATTTTTTAATAGCTGTCATTCACAAACAGTTTAGCTTCATCTAGCCATTGTGTACTCTATCTCTCGGCTGCGCTGTTTTTTCCCAGTGCTCAGAGCGGGGCTGGAACTCACATCGCTGGTGTAAGAGACCATCGTACCACCATTGTACTAAAACACAAAGATTGTAAGAGATCGCCAGCACTTTACTTGAAGTTTACTGACTTAAATCACACTCGTACAGACATGCACGCGCCAATCGCAAAGGAGATGTATTCATGAACGCAATATTTTTTAAATGGGTGATATTTTTGCATTGTTGCAATCATGATTTTTATTTTCAAAGTTTGTTTTTGGAAAAAGGGGGGTGGGAGGTGTCGTATGGGGGGTTTTGGAAGTGCTCCCCAAAACTGTCTCTGCCCCTTAGTCCCCCCCCAGGTTAAGTTGGCTCTGCCCACAGCACAACCGTATGTATGTAGATATAAGAACAATTTCCACATATCTGTTCTAGGTTAAGTGTGGATCTATCTTGCACGGTTTGATCAAGCAGTAAGTGTTTCTACTGCCTCCTGAATCGGAATATATATATATATATATATATATATAAGTGGACAAGGAAGTGACGTCAAATTAAAACATGGTTTCATTGCTTTCCAGTTTTAGGTCCCTGACCTTTTCCTTTAGACATGATGTAACCTTTTGCAGATCAAAGGTGCCATGATTTTGGCCACATACTTAGCGGTATTGTAAGTCACAGTTAATGCTGCTGACAATGGGTCTGAGAGGAACCCCATTTTTGTGGATTACACCATAAATACCAGTGCTTAGTCTAGTGGGTTTAGCTGGTAATTAAATTCACAGCTGATGGATTTTGACTTGTGTAATGTTTGAAGGTACCGGATGATCCTCCTCTGATACCCACTGGTATGGTCCATTTCAAGCATTTCAAATGAGTTGGTGTCTTTGAGAAGTGTAAGCTACTTGTTTGTGTAGTCTGTTGTGATGAGAAATACTGTGCATTTCCCATCCCTAATAGCTGGTTCTGTTGCAGGGATGAGACCAACTGTTGGACTTTGATTAAACTACAAATCATCTGTGTTTACATGTGTTCTACACTTGCAAGACATACGGAGGAATTGAGATACCGTTTCTCTCTCACCCCATACTGTAGAGCAAATTGCCATGGCAAATCTACATGTTCAAACCTTTAGCCATTACTGCTTTCTCTGACTGGGTAATATTTCAGATGGACACAATTATTTACCATTCTATTGTGTAAAGATGTATCAGTTAAAGGCCTACTGAAATGAGATTTTCTTATTTAAACGGGGATAGCAGGTCCATTCTATGTGTCATACTTGATCATTTCGCGATATTGCCATATTTTTGCTGAAAGGATTTAGTAGAGAACATCCACAATAAAGTTCGCAACTGGAAAAAAGCCCTGCCACTACCGGAAGTTGCAGACGATGACGTCACATGTTGATGGCTCTTCATATTTTCACATTGATTTTAATGCGAGCCTCCAACAAAAACAGCTATTCAGACCGAGAAAATGACAATTTCCCCATTAATTTGAGCGAGGATGAAAGATTCGTGTTTGAGGATATTGATAGCGACAGACTAGAAAAAATAAATAAAAAATACGTTAAAAAAAAACAAAAAACGATTGCAATCACGTTGCATTGAGACGGATTCATATGTTTTTAGAGACATTTACTCGGATAATTCTGGGAAATCCCTTATCTTTCTATTGTGTTGCTAGTGTTTTAGTGAGTTTAATATTACCTGATAGTCGGAAGTGTACGTCCACGGCCATGTGTTGACACGCAGTGTCTCAGGGAAGTCGACGGCAGCTGTATGGACGGCACAAGCTCAGCTGATATCCGGTAAGAGGCGACTTTTTAACCAAAATTTTCTCACCGAATCCTGCTGGTTGACATGTAGTCGGGATCCGTGTCCGCTGTGATCCATACTTAAGTTTCACCTCTGTGAATTTTAAACAAGGAATCACCGTGTGTTTGTGTGGCTAAAGGCTAAAGCTTCCCAACTCCATCTTTCTACTTTGACTTCTCCAATATTAATTGAACAAATTGCAAAATATTCAGCAACACAGATGTCCAAAATTCTGTGTAACTTTTAGCTGTGTGTGTACGCAGCGCTCATATTCATAACAGCCCGTGATGTCACGCGTACACGTCATCATTACGCGACGTTTTCAGGAATAAAGTCCCGGGAAATTTAAAATTGCAATTTAGTAAACTAAAAAGGCCGTATAGACATGTGTTGAAATGTTAATATTTCATCATTGATGTATAAACTATCAGACTGCGTGGTGGATAGTAGTGGGTTTCAGTAGGCCTTTAAGTTCTCCGTTTTTCCTAAGTTAAATTGACTGTAAATCCCACACATAGGAGTTTATATTTTAATTGGGAAAGGAAGTCATCCTAAAATTTGTTTCTCGTGGACCAGATTGTCTTTGTCTGTTTTGGTTTCTCAGGCGCTACATGATGTCCGTCTCTGAGGAGAATTCTGTGAGCTGTTGATTGAATTAATAAGGTACCAGATTGAATGTGGGGTGTGTGTTTAGTTTACAGGTCATTCCTGGAGTCCCTCTTCCCCCATGGTTGCTGTACAGGACACAGCAGTAAAACCATTTGTTGATCGCTACAAGCCTGATTGGTCTCATGAGTGATAAGATATTTGGCTCGCTGCAACATGCTGTAAGTTTCCCTCCCATCTTTTCTGCTTTGCACGTACATCTCACGGTGTCACAGAAAACATGTAGAAATGGTATTGTCCCACTTTATCTCTAGCAGTTTGCACTGAATAATAAATAAATACATTACCATTGCTGTTCCTATGTCCTGACATTGATGTTACTATTGTTTTTGTTATCTTAGCCTACTGAGGTTGCTAAACTTGTGTCTGTGAGACAATGTAACAATCCTTCTCTCTTACCTTTATTACTCAGTTATTTTCAAATGGTACAGTATAATAATGACGATATATAAAATATGACAAAAGAAAAAAATGTTGTATGTATCATCATTTAAAGAAATACCCAACACCTGAAGTCACAGAGTTAATGTTCAACTGCAGCCTATTGATCTGACACTGGCTGCTCTAAGTAAGGTTTGTTACAAACAAAGCTGTCAATCACCACCCCAGAAGGCCACCGGCACCACCCTTGACACTAAGCTAACAGTATCATTTGTCTTTAGGTCAAAGGCTTTGGAGTTATATGGACATTAACAGGAGACTCGTCTTTCATTTAGCCTCTGAAGATGGAGCATTAACTTGAAAGTTTGATTAAGACATTACGTAATTGGAGTGGAAGAAGTATAAATACGTCTTAAGCTCTAGTTTATACTCCGCTATGGATTCAAAGCTTCACTGTCTTTGCTGGCTTGCTGTTCCCACAACATACACAGTATCAGTTATAACACCTATAAAATGATGCTAGTTTAAGCATATTCCTCAAAAATTGGAGCAACAATGTCACCGACAGAAATTCTGATCCAAGCTTCTCAGCACCCGGCCATGTCAGAAAAACATATCGACGCCCTAAACAACTGATGCATTCATTGGGAGCTCAAAAAATCCATCCCAAATGATTTCTCGATCAGTAAAAAACAGAATGTGGGCATTAATAATTCATCCAGATTCCGGGAGGGAATTGATCCACAGAGGTTTACGGATTAGAGAAATGCTCGGTGAATACGTTGGTACGCACTTTAGAAGAAGTCAGTTCTCGCAGGCAGTTAGTGGAATATGTGATGAAAAATAACACATCATAATCTGTAAAAATAGAATATGCGCTTGAGATTTTGTTGAACAAAAATGTTCACTAAATAAGATCAAGCTTTCATACTGAAACTATGGTATACTATAACTTTTGCATTACAATGAAAAGTTTGTTGGCTGAGAAATGCATTAGAATTCTATTTTAGTTCAATTGTGCTGGAAGTCATGTTCTTTCCTGTTTTTCTTTACACCAGTGGTCCCCAACCATTTTGTAGCTGCGGACCGGACAACGCGCGATTTTATTATTATTATTTTTTTCTTTTTCATTAAAAAGGGAGTTTTTTGGGGGGTTGGTGCACTAATTGTAAGTGTCTCTTGTGTTTTTTTTGTTGATTTAATTAAAAAAAAAAAAAAAAATATATATATATATATATATATATATATAAAATTAAATTAAAATTAATTTAAAATTCTTCTGCGCCCCAGTACCAATCGTGCCGCGGCCCGGTACCGTATGTCGCTGTCTAAAGCCTTATCATTTGATTTTATGGAAAATGAGGTGAGACAATACTATAATGATATATTGGTGCCTCAGCTTACAGGTTTGTCCAGGATCATACAAGCCAATGCGAGCTGGCTTAGCGAATGTCAAATTAATCCCTTTAAAATCAGACCAAAACATCCAGTATCTAAATCAACAAAAACAAATTAAAGCTAGACATCAACCTTACGTTGTTTCTCCAACCACCGAACGAAGAGAGTGAGTGTGAAAAACAATGCAAATAAGAAGAATCAGATAATATTCAGTTGTCAAATAAATACTTAAAAATATGACTAAGCCTATAGAGGACTTAATGAAGCATGAGTGTATTACTGATCGTTTGCATCACACTAAAAATGCAACGGTTATAATTTTGACTGTATAAATATAGTCTAAATATTAATAACAGTTTCACAATTATCACAATTATTTATTTACGCATTAGTTTATTTAACTACAAACAATTCATAAAATCCCATATTTCAGACATTTTGATGTATTATTCATTTATGTTTGGGAAAAACTAGCAAATGATAATATTATTTCAACAGTATTAAGAAATGAATACAAACAACATATAACAAATAAATAGATATATTACAAAAGTACTATTAATTTAAGACTAAGAATAACTTTATTTGAACTCCATGGGAAAATGCCACACATCGTGGGAAATAAACTCATTAGCAGTAATGTCGTCAATTGTCGTTCATGCCTATTTATTAATATTTGTAATCTATTTTATGCTTTGTTGATTAATTACTGAAAAGCACAAAATTAGATCCCACCACAGTACAGTGCTGTTATTCTACTAGCTCCTGATGTTATGTTAGTGCATACTTGCTGAATTAACTCATAAATGCCTATAGTGTAACCAACACAGAGGGGAAAAGTGATCTGTAACGTTAAATAGTCACTGAAAGAAGCCCTTGCAAGGAGTGCCTGTTGCTGTTTGTTTAAACACACACACACACACACACACACACACATATATATATATATATGAAGAGTTCATATACAAAAGCAGATAAATCCATTTTGACCGATTCTGTATATTAACAATTTTCTGCCTGCTGGTGTTGCGTACAATGGTTTATTTAATATCAACATAAGCAAGTCATGAAAGCCTAAACTTTTAAGAAATGCTGATGTAATGAATGGCTTTCAAGTAAGAGTGTTTGATGTGGTTTTACGTCAAAAGCAGATATATCCAAATTATGATATGTCGCAAAAACAGATATCTCCAAAATCGTTTTCTTTGCGGTCGTTATTTCGCATAATATTCAAGATAAAGATAGAGAGAAAAACAGAACGTGAAATTTATCGAAAGCCACATTTCAACGTAACAACTGTTCACATTTCTTTACTTCATTATTTAACAGTTTCGATCCCTTGGTACGTATAAATCTAGCTGTCCCTGCGAACATTGTTTTTTCGCAGTTGCTAACCGGACATGCTTTTTTGGAACTGTGACCTCACATATTTACCTTGTGCTTTTCAGCACAAAATGAAAAAATAAAAAAAACAGTGTTGCAATGAAGACAATGTTTTATTAATAAAACAACCACAAATGCTCAACCTGGTTTGCCTATTAAAAACACTCCTGTGCAGATTACAGCTCACTCATCAGCGCTATCGACATTAGCTCCATGCTCGACAACATCGTTTAACGCAGCGGTGTAAAACTCACGGACACGCGTGCTAGCGCCAACATAACTTCAACACGTCAGTTTTTTTCGCTGGCTTAACAGTGTTCACAGGAGAAGCTTCCAAATTATTCATGCGTGGATAACAACACTGAGTGACTCCGTGCGCGCCGCCATTTTGTTTGTCACGTGATCCCGTACTGCAGCGCTGGTTGGGCAAACGGATATATCGGCTTTTGTGGTAGATGATCCATGGCGCTTATCGGCCGTTGCAATAAATCGCTGAACTAAATGACGTTAAAAGCGGCATTTGTCCGCATTTGCAAACAAATTGATTTTGGTATACCACAATAGAAGTGGCGGACTATATATTACCGAGGCTGGGCTAAACTTTATCAAAATGGCGTTTATCGGTTTTTGCGTATGAACTCTTCATATATATATTGAGCGGAGTTTGCATGCTCCTGCAGCAGCTGTCAAAAAGGCAGATGTGACTTTCTTGGCTCCTCCATATGGCTTCCCTCAGAGACACTGGCGGTCGCCGCAGCCCTCCGACTTTCAGGTATGACTTTATAATCTCACTAAAACACTAGTAACACAATAAGCAAATACGGGATTTTCCAGAATTATCCTAGTAAATGTGTCTTATAACATCGGAATCGCTCCCATTGCCGTCGACATTTTTTTTTCTTTTTTTCTAGTGCTTCACTCTAACTTTCCTCATCTACGAATCTTTCATCCTCGCTTAAATTGATGGGGAAATCCTCTCTTTCTCGGTCCGAATTGCTCTTGCTGCTGGAGGCTATTATTATAAACAATGTCAGGATGTGAGGAGCCCTACAACCCGTGACATCACGCGCACATCGTCTGCTAATTCCGGTACAGGCAAGGCTTTTGCATTAGCGACCAAAAGTTGCGAACTTTATCACGATGTTCTCTACTAAATCCTTTCACCAAAAATATGGCAGTATCACAAAATGATCAGGTATGACACATAGAATGGAACTGCTATCACCGTTTAAATAAGAACATCTCATTTCAGTAGGCCTTTAAAACAGCATAGCTTCGTAAAAAAAGAGTGTGGGTACTTTCCTGGCCCGCCTGCAGTCCAGACCTTTCTCCCATTGAAAATGTGTGGTGCATTATGAAGCGTAAAATACGACAGCGGAGACCCCGGACTGTTGAACGACTGAAGCTCTACATAAAACAAGAATGGGAAAGAATTCCACTTTCAAAGCTTTAACAATTAATTTCCTCAGTCCCGAAACGTTTATTGATAGTTGTTAAAAGAAAAGGTGATGTAACACAGTGGTGAACATGCCCTTTCCCAACTACTTTGCCACGTGTTGCAGCCATGAAATTCTAAGTTAATTATTATTTGCAAAAAAAAATAATAAAATGTATGAGTTTGAACATCAAATATCTTGTCTTTGTAGTGCATTCAACTGAATATGGGTTGAAAATGATCTGCACATCATTGTATTCCGTTTATATTTACATCTAACACAATTTCCCAACTCATATGGAAACCGGGTTTGTAAATGCTATAAAATATTATTACATTTCCTAAAATTACTGTTGTTGTTTGTAGTATTTTCTATTGTATTAATTGTCATTTACTATTTCACAGCTAAAACATTTGTTTTTCTTTTTAGAAATTATGTTGCAAGTAAAATTTGTCTTGGTTTGACGAGGCCAAGCATGGTTGGAATTGATTTCAATTAATTCCATGGGTGGGGGATGGGGAATTTGAGTTGGTCATGGAACCAATTAAGTTCATAAATTGAGGTACTGCTGTAGAAAATAGAAAAAAATAGCTTGTACGATTATCATAAAACAGAATAATTGACAGCAGCATTTATATGACATTTTACAAAACACATTTTTCCAGCCCTTTCCTGCTCTGTCACTAAATCACAAATAAAAGCGCAAAATTCATCTATTTTTCTGTTATTCTTAGCCAGTGGGACAAAGCTGAAAGACAGTCACTTTGTTATGGTTGCGGTTGGTGTAACAAAATAGATTGGACAATGAACTAGGGTCGGAAGGAAGATAGAAAGAACTGTTAGAAAGAACCTATTGGCAATCAGGAACCGTTTAGGTAACAACGTTTAGGACCAATTGTTTAGTAAGAGCGAAACATACTAAAAGACAGACCAATGACCAAAATCCGAGCACTGCACCAGATCAAAATACTCAACACAGGAAAATGTACACAGAAGTCCAAAACACGTCCTCATGAATCATAACAGTTTTATATCTATTCATTGTTAATATTGTTACTTTGCACTAATGATAGTGTACAAATAATAATGATAACACCTACTCAGTGGCCTAGTGGTTAGAGCGTCCGCCCTGAGATCGGTAGGTTGTGAGTTCAAACCCCGGCCGAGTCATACCAAAGACTATAAACATGTGACCCATTACCTCCCTGCTTGGCACTTAGCATCAAGGGTTGGAATTGGGGGTTGAATCACAAAAATGTATTCCCGGGCGCGGCCACCGCTGTTGCTCACTGCTCTCCTCACCTCCCTGAAGGTAAACGAGGGGGTGGGTCAAATGCAGAGGAAGTTTTTCACCACACCTACCGTGTGTGTGACAATCATTGGTAATTTAACTTTAACATAATATTAAAATAATTATTTCAATGCATGTGTATTTCTTCAAATCACCCGGGACATGTTGGGTAGACTCTGTCTCCCGGCTGGCCTGGGAGCACCTCGGGATCCCCTGGGAAGAGCTGGACGAAGTGGCTGGGGAGTGGAAAGTCTGTGCTTCCCTGCTTAGTCCGCTTACGAAGATGGATGGATGTATGGATGGATTATTGTAATTAAAGTTAGCTTTGAGTCAAATAGGATGAAAATATTTGGTAAACAAGTTGGCAGGCCCTGCTAACAAGGTGTGTATTATTTATTTTCAAGGGATCTGGCAACCTTGTACTAAAGTGGAACTACAGGAAATGCAATTAAAACATACATTGGTGGGTTCTCCATTCTTTTTGAAAATTAAATAGGACAGAATTGTGTTAGCTTGATACTTTAGTTTCTCATGCGAATATCCAGTCTCCATATTTTTGGTAACCTAATAGTACTTTAATGATGTGTCTCAAACAGAGCATGAGTTATTGTTTGGAACGGCGTTTATCCAATTATCTCGCAGGTAAGGCATCAGTGAGGCTGAAGGAAGCCTGCGAGAAAATAATGGCAAGATAAGCACATGAAAAAGATGCAAATGGAAATAAGGTATTTAGAATTTTCATGTTGAATGTCTAAGCTGGATGTTCGCAAGAGAGGACGTGCTGATGCGGTGGATTAGGAGCCTGCCGTACAGCCACCTACTCTACAAAAAGCTCATAAGCGAGTGTCTGCACAAAAACACCACATCTCCAATAACACCTCACCTACTTAGCAGTAACAATAGCTTTCAAGGTGCATTGCATTGTCATGGAATTGTCTCCTTGTCTTTTTGTGTCAGCTCCCTTGGCAGGCATCCTTTGTTTAAGCCCACAAAATGTTGAAATGCAACAGCGGAGATTGGTCTGTGTCCTGTTTTTGTCCTTTCCATGAGGAATTCTCTCTCACCTGCCATTAAACAGCACGCTCTGCCTGCAGCGTACAGTCACATTTTACAGCCAGGAGATAAAACTGTTTTCGACCCACCCCATTAGAGACCGGGGGGGGGGGGGGTAAAGGCCAGTTAGACTGCTAGTTGGTGAACAACAAATACTAACGCTTACTAAGAGACACATACATAACGATTGTTGGTCATTTTGCAGGCTTGCTTTCAAAATAGTCACCATGCAGCTGATAAAGGTGCAATAAAATCAAAATGTGCAGGCTTATAATGAGCTGCAGAGGGAGTGGAGGACACCTGTTTGTTTATACATTCTTTCACAAACAGTGTGCGCTTAATCACCCGAGGTGCTGCTGAGGTGATGTTCATCTACATCACACTGGCGAGGTCGGCCCGCATTAAACACGGAGGACAGATGCCGATCCATTTTGCTTTGGCTTATCACTCCTAATGTTTCCTCTCTGGCAAAAAAAAAACACAGATCCAGATGTTCTATACTGCTCCGCACCTGCAGCTCAAACAACAGCTAGATTTCAGTTCCTCTCGTAAAATGTGCCTCTTCTGCAGAACATGAGATAGAAAGACGCCGAAAACTATTTTGGAGTTTGTCTCACTCGTCTCGAAAGTAGTTGTCAAAAGGAATCTTAACACGTTTTTCTTATTTTTACAAGCTTTGTTGCCTCTGACGGCCTTTCAACAGCTGTAGTTACCACTTTATTTGCTGCCTCCATAAAAGTGATTTAGACGACGTTATCACAAGGCTAGAAAGAAATGTCGATACACAATAAAAAGGTGTGAACAGAGAAAGGGACAGACTTCATTAATGCTGATCTAGCGCTACAAATGTATATTGATATGTGAGAGACAAGTGCTGCATTTGAGAGCGTGAGGAATTGAGTTTTGGTTTCCTGTTGACACTTTTGTACTCTCATTCATTTGCTACATGTTGCTGGCTGACCAAGAAAAATTCACAAAGCTCT
This sequence comes from Nerophis ophidion, assembly GCF_033978795.1. NCBI lineage: Eukaryota > Metazoa > Chordata > Actinopteri > Syngnathiformes > Syngnathidae > Nerophis > Nerophis ophidion. Next base: position 62,976,997 of record NC_084615.1, on the reverse strand, counting down.
TTAAAGCGACCTTTTCTGCACAGGTGAATTTTATTTCATTTTAATTGTGCTAATGCTTTTAGACGATGCTAAAAACCAAAGGAGTGTTTTGTGGTCTTGCCAATAGTGCTTAAAAATATAGGGACAATGACAACTGTACTTTAATTTTATTTCTGGGACATAAATGCCAATCAACCTATTCCCAGGTGCATGTTTTGGGATGTGGGAGTAAACCGGAGTACCCGGAGGGAACCCACGCAGTCACGGGGAGAACATGCAAACGCCACACAGAAAGATCCCGAGACCAGGATCAAACCCAGGTGTCACACTGTGGACTATGGGGTTTGCGTTCCCAGAAGGCAAAGGAAAGTTGGCGCGAGCAAGGCGTGAATATAAGTACATAATTTATTGTTAACACTATAACTGAAAACAGGACCAAACAAAAGGCGCGCACAATGGCGGTACAAAAACTTGGCTATGAAACAAAACTTTGAACATAAAACAAAACACTTGCACAATGGCATGAATAACAAAAAACTTACTTGGAAAAAGAAAGGTACCTGGATCATCGGCATGGAAGGCATAGAAGGTGATAGATGGTGTGTGAGAGGTGATGTTGCCAGGACCAAGAACAGAAACAGACAGGCTTAAATAATACTGTGGTGATTAGTCAAAACAGGTGTGAGACATGAGGACAGTTGAAAACTAATGGATAGTCATGGTGACAAAACAAACCAGGAAGTGCAAAAACAGGGACTGAGTGGCCAAAAAACAAACAGAACATGTTATTTATGGGACATAAATGCCAATCAACCTATTCCCAGGTGCGTGTTTTGGGATGTGGGAGTAAACCGGAGTACCCGGAGGGAACCCACGCAGTCACGGGGAGAACATGCAAACTCCACACAGAAAGATCCCGAGACCAGGATCAAACCCAGGTGTCACGACTATGGACTATGGGGTTTGTGTTCCCAGAAGGCAAAGGAAAGTTGGCGCGAGCAAGGCGTGAATATAAGTAAATAATTTATTGTTAACACTATAACCAAAAACAGGAACAAACAAAAGGCGCGCACAATGGCGGTACAAAAACTTGGCTTTGAAACAAAACTATGAACATAAAACAAAACACTTGCACAATGGCATGAATAACAAAAAACTTAAGTAACAGTAACCTGGATCATCGGCATGGAAGGCATAGAAGGTGATAGATGGTGTGTAGGAGGTGATGTTGCCAGGACCAAGAACAGAAACAGACAGGCTTTAATAATACTGTGGTGATTAGTCAAAACAGGTGTGAGACATGAGGACAGGTGAAAACTAATGGGTAGTCATGGTGACGAAACAAACCAGGAAGTGCAAAAACAGGGACTGAGTGGCCAAAAAACAAACAGAACATGACTAAAACAAAACATGATCACATAAACATGACACCAGGACTTTCATATTGTGAGGCACACGCAAAAACCCCTATTCCAACGTGCTGCCTTATTATCAGCAAATCAGAAATCTCCTCAGGTTAAATTGGACTTTTCCGTCCGTGAAATACTTCAGTATCGGAATCCGGTAACGATACTGGATCAGATCTTCCCGATCCTTACTACATATCATGTTGTCATAAAATCAATACGACATAACTTCAACTTCTGCTTAAATGGGTAAAGGCAACATTACAGAATAAGAAAAATCTACCAAATATTCCAGAAGCTTCTTTTTCATCACAGCACCGGATCCATTATAGACTACTAAATTCAGACCCTACGCAGCCGTCGCCTTTGACCTTGGCAGAAGGACCAATACAAAGCTTTTTTTTTTTTCTCTGGGTCATAACAAGCAGGAGAGTTACATACCAATTAATTTCCATTGCTGTGTCTGTTTCCTCCTGATGTAGCGTCACACTGCATCTCGGTGTTTTTGTGCCTAAATGCTTAACAATAGAAGAGAAGGCTGCAGAGAAAGAGTTCATTAGAGAAACAGCGAAGCAGGGGTCTGTAACAAGCAGCCTCTCCACACAGAACAGCAGCGTTTTGCCTCCAGCTGTGACCTCTCACATCCAATGGCAGCACAGAGACAAACAGTACTCACGCAGCGCTGCACTCTTTAGTGGGGCCAAAGAGTTGAACAAGTAACTCTCTGTGCCATTCCAATGTTTTTTTTTTTTTTTTCATATTTCATTTATGAATATTTACAAAGGTCACGGCTTGGAAAGTTTTGGAATTGTTGAAAGAAATATCAATGCAGGAAACCAAGTGTCACAACATGCATAGTACATCATGTACTGTATGCGGCAGATTTTTACCTCGCACGGACCGTGACTGGGGAAAATGTAATTGTGCAACTACACCCAGGAACTAAATGAACACAGTATGTGCTGCTCTAGTTTTAAAATTGCAGTGCATAATAGTCATTTGGCAAATATCAGCTCTGCTGGAAGATGTATTAGTTTGCTAATTTAGTCAAGTAGTTTTCAGCAGTAGTCTTTAATTGGAAAAAAAAAAACGCAGTATCAAATTGGGTTTAATACTGAGTAGGAAAAAAGAGAAACACAAGAAAGGCTTATTTTTTTTTTAACCACTTGTAGGGGTGTATTGGTATGCCATGCTTTGTTTTAGAAAAACTTATTTATTTTAAAATGCGTGTCTAGTTAAAGTTTTGTATGAACTTGCCTGACCACCTTTGAAGAATTTATCAAAGCATGTGGGTGGAATTGTTACTAGAGCAAAAGCGGGTGAGGACTGAGATACCCTATAGGCATACATTTGGACAAACAATGGCGTCGGTCAGAGCAACTACTCTTTACTGCTCACCATCAGAGACTCATAAACATACCCAGCATTCAAAACTAACCCCAAGAATAGTTACACAATGTTTTCAAGTCTGTGACCACTTATAGCAGGGGTGTCAAACTCAAATACAGAGTGGGCCAAAATTTAAAACGGAACAAAGCCACGGGCCAAGGTTGAAGAAATTAACCTTTTAATAGGGATCCAAACAAGGTTTACATTGAATATTGAACAAGTAAGGCTTATATAACTTTATAGTGACATGCAAAGTCGAGTTTCAAATTATCCATCCATCCATCCATTTTCTACCGCTTGTCCCTTCTGGGGTCGTTGGAGCTTATCTCAGCTGCATTCAGACGGAAGGCAGTGTACACCATAGACAAGTCATGACTTCATCACAGGGCCAACACAGATAGACAGACAACATTCACACACTAGGGCCCATTTAGTGTTGCCAATCAACCTATCAATAATAATTTAAAAATATCAATGGCATATCAAATAAAACGTAAATAAAAATTGGGGGGCGGGCCGGGTTTGGTGGTAGCAGGGGTGTATATTTTAGCGTCTGGGTATTACGTGTGTTACGGTGCAGATGTTCTCCCGAAACGTGTTTGTCATTCTTGTTTGGTGTGGCTTCACAGTGTGGCGCATATTTGTTACAGTGTTAAAGTCGTTTATACGGCCACCCTCAGTGTGACCTGTGTGGCTGTTGACCAAGTATGCTTGCATTCATTCGTGTGTGTTAAAGCCGCAGAAATTATGTGACTGGGCCGGCACGTTGTTTCTGTGGCGGAAAAGCGGACATGACAACAGGTTGTAGAGGACGCTAAAGGCAGTGCCTTCGAGGCACGCCCCCAATATTGTTGTCCGAGTGGAAATCGGGAGAAATTCGGAAGAATTGTTGCCCCGGGAGATTTACGGGAGGGGCAGTGAAATTCGGGAGGGTTGGCAAATGCGTTGTTACAGCGGCACCGCCCCTGTATAATACCGTCGGGCCAGCTTTAATCTTAATTTGATATTACCTCAAGAGCCAAATGAAATTACACGGCGGGCCAAATTTGGCCCACGAGCCAGAGTTTGACACCCATGACTTATAGCATGGCTCTCTTTTATTGTCTTTTTTCAATGTTCTGTTTTTGTTTTGTTTAGTTTTTCTGCTCCTGTATTTGTTCTTTTATATTTGTTTGATTTTTACAGCCTTGTCCAACCAATTTGACTCAATTCAACATACACTATATTGGCAAAAGTATTTGGCCACCTGCCTTGACTCACATATGAACTTGAAGTGCCATGCCATTCCTAACCCATAGGGTTCAATATGATGTTGGTCCACCTTTTGTAGCTATTACAGCCTCTACTCTTCTGGGAAGGCTGTCCACAAGGTTGCGGAGTGTGTTTTTATAGGAATTTTCGACCATTCTTCCAAAAGTGCATTGGTGAGGTCACACACTGATGTTGGTCGAGAAGACCTGGCTCTCAGTCTCCGTTCTAACTCATCCCAAAGGTGTTCTATAGGGTTCAGGTCAGGACTCTGTGCAGGCCAGTCAAGTTAATTCTCACCAGACTCTGTCATCCATGTTTTTATGGACCTTGCTTTATGCACTTGTACATAGTGATTTTGGAATAGTAACGGGGCCACTCCAAACTGTTCCCACAAGGATTGGAGCATGCAATTGTCCAAAATGTTTTGGTACCCTGGAGCATTCATTAGAACTAGGTGGCCAAGCCCAACTCCTGAAAAAAAAAAAACCCAAAGCATAATTCCTCCTCTACCAAATGCAATCCGAAATGCACCATTCTCCTGGCAACCTCCAAACCTAGACTCGTCCATCAGACTGCCAGATGGAAAAGCATGTTTCATCACTCTAGAGAAGGCATCTCCACTGCTCTAGTGCTTTACACCACTGCATCCGAGGCTTTGCAGTAGACTTGGTGATGAATGGCTTGGATGCAGCTGATCGGCCATGGAAACCCATTTCATGAAACTGTCTGCGTACTGTATGTGGACTAATTGGAAGGTCACATGAAGTTTGGAGCTCTGCAGCAACTGACGTTGCAGAAAGTCGGCAACCACTTTGCACGATGCGCTTCAGCGTCCGCTGACCCCTCTCTGTCAGTTTATGTACCCTACCACCTGGTGGCTGAGTTGCTGTTATTCCCAAACTCTTCCATTTTCTTATAATAAAGCCAACAGTTGGAATATTTAAGAGAGAGGAAATTTCACGACTGGATTTGTTGCACGGGTGGCAACCTATGATGGATTTTATACACCTCTGATGATTAGGACCACTTATTCTGATTATTTGGATGGGTGGTCAAATACTTTTGGAAATATATAATTTATATCTGATAAGAAGGAGGAAGAAAACACTGTTATTTAATCCTACCCCTTCTTATTTTCTGTTGCTAACAATTAATTAACTCCCAATGTTTTTACGTGTTGACACTTGCAATATTTCATTTTTTTACGTTTTGTCATTTAAATGTTGTCAACCTACAGTTTAAAAAAGCAAAAGACGTTTTAAGGTAAATATGTCCAAAGTAAGGCCTGGCGGCCATATGTTAATATTCTAACGGCACATTTTATATAAACTTTTATTTAAAAAATCTTGAATAATAGGTTTGTAATGGAGAAAGAGAAAGTCAAAAGTTGACGCTAATAACATAAAGTAGATCCTGCAGGCTGTTTTTTTCTTTCTAAAAATGTATATAATGCACTGGTCTTGAAAAAGGCCCTGCATAATTTAATATTTCGGTCTGTGACCCTTAGTGGAAAAAGTTTGGATACCCATGGTGAAAGGGAATTACTTATTGTACATAAAATGACAGCTTGTGTAGTGTTAAGAAAAAATGAATGATTAAATATGTTAAAATAGAGATGGAATAAAAGTTAAAGAGTAAACATTTAAAAAATATACATTTTTAGTATTAAATTGAAAAGAAATACGTTCAAATAGGTAGAACCATTAAATTAGGATAAAGTCGGTCAAAAACATTGAGATTTAATATGTAAACAAAAAATACTATTTTTTACAGAATTGTCCTATTTCTCATTAATTTCTGGATACCTTAAGCAATAATTTATTTGTGATGATCAATATTTGATATGCGCTACTTAATATTGTTGAACGGTATCTATGTTACAGGTATGAATGAGAGTGTGCATGGTTGTTTGTTTATACATACCCTGCAATTAGCAGCTGACCAGAAGTGGGACAGGCTGCAGCACACCTGTCCCTGAAAGGAAAAAGCGCTGGAGAAAATTAATGAATGGATGAAAACATCCCAAAAAGTCACACACAAAAAGAGTTTAAAGTCAAATTATATGAAAATAGTAATTGTGGTGAAAAATGACCGAATGTGAATAACACTGTCGAAAAGAAACCGCATGAAGCCCGACAGATTCAATTGACCCTGTTTAATATTTCATTGCAGCCACCTACACGACTCAGATGTTGACTTCCAGGCAGATGGTTTGTGCCCTTTTTGAGTGATTGAATTCGATAATACCCACTCTTTTAACACATTTCTGTTGAGAGAGTAATCGTCATGACCGTCTGTGAATTTACTTTTATAAAGCACTGGAAGTTTGTGAGGTTCAAATGGAGGAGAGTACAAAGTGTTCCATAGCCAAAGTATCACTGATGCATAGCAGGGATTACAATGCATCATTTTCACACATTGCTGAAAAGGTGAAAACTGGGAAAACCAAACAACATCTAGAATCTGCAAGTTTGTGTCTGTGTAAATGCATGCAAATGTACGGACTATAAACTACTACAAAAATGCATTAAAATCATCTAAGGCTAACCTTTGACACACTAAACTAATTAATTAGGATACATTTGTGGCATCTCTTAGTTGTACTATTTTTACTGTACTGGGGTTAGAAAATGAACATTTTGATCTACATACTGTCCCTGTAACTACATAATTGGACATACTTTTTAGGACTAATTCTTAGTCATACAATTGTAATAACAGCACAGTGAAACAGAGGTTAGTGCCCGTGCCGCACAGCAAGAAGGTCCTGTGTTCGATTCCCGGGTTGGGAGTGTTTCTGTGTGTAGTTAGAATGTTCTCCCTATGACTGCGCGAGTTCTCTCCAGGTACTCCGGTTTCCTTCCACCACCAAAGACATGCACCTGGGGATAGGCTGATTGGAAACACAAAAGTATCCCCTGTGTGTGAATGTGAGTGTCAATGTTGTCTCTTCGTTAGCCTTGCAATGAGTGGCAACTTGTCCTGGGTGTAGCCCGCCTTCCGCCTGAGTGCAGCTAGGATATAGGCTCCCGAATGCAGGCTATTTTTTTTATCTTTGTGTTTAGAAACTGCAGCATTTTTTTTCAAAGAATTTACAACTCACTTGAAGTGTTTTGTCAAGAGGATTATTTGTGATTTTTTCAGTTTCAAAATGTGCGCATCCTATTTTTGGCCAAAGTAAAACAAACAAGACAACCTCAAGTTTTCTTTATTTTTAAGTTATTATGCCATGGTTAGGAGTAGATTTTCCTCCATACGGCTCCCGAGCTAAAATAAGTTTGACACCTCTGTAGTAAACACTGTGACGACTTTATTATTTTATGATGGATATTCAGGGACTGTATTGGTTTGATTGCCTTTGGACTAGCATACTGATTTTTCTTTTTCCAGGCTGTAATTATTAGTTTATGGATTATGCTCCTAAAAATCAACGCCAAAGTGTTCCAAATGAAGCAGTTTAATACATCTCTACTCGACTGGTAGTGGAAAAGACAAAACACTAAATCTACATTTTCATTAAGCCGTAGAGTTCAGTGGAGCTTACAAATCTATGGTTTGGAACAATAAACCCTGATTGTGCTGAGTTTTAGTGTAACTTGTGAAGAACTCAACAAACAAAAGGAAGACTTTGTATTATTAAAAGAAAAAAAAAGAGGTTTTGTGTCTTTATCTTTTGCCGGGTGGCTGTTATTTGTCTGAAAGATGATCACATTTGTATGTGTTTTCCTACATTACTGTTTATTATTATTATTGGGCTTATAGAGCCTTTGCGTATTCATCCTTTTCATACGATAATGGAAGGATCGAGCAGCAGTATAGAAGGGATTACTGTAGCATTTTATCAATGCATAAAACGACAAGCTGTACTAAACGGTAGTGTTTGATAGACTTGTAGATCAAGCCCATGTCCTGAAGGATTGGATGCATCTTGTCTAAATTATGGGAAATAATCATGTCCCCAAAATTGTCATTATAGAACCTAAAGCGTTAATGTACACACACAACTTTTAAAGTTGTGTGTTGTTGTGTGTAATGTTTTCCCGAGTTTGTAAGAAACAGTACAAGCAGATGGTATTTAAAAAGTATACTAAATACTTGTTGAAGTAAAGTGTCAGATATTACCATGAGATCCCCATTATGGGACAGAGGTAAAATCAAATAGGCTCTGCTTTATCCTACTCCTTTTGGACGTTGTTATGTTTCATCCATCACTACCCTCTGCCCGTCTAAACAACTGGTCGAGACAGACTGCCACCCCACAGAGCCTGGGTTCTCTCCGAGGTTTCTACCCATAGGGAGTTTGCCCTTGCTTCTGTTGCGAGTTGCAAAGTGCTTGCTCATGTGGGGTTTATTTCTTTCCTTCTCTCTCGCTTTCTTTATTTATTTGTTTCTTTCTTTCAGGCTGCTTTTTGCACAAGAGTGGGACCAGACAAGGCCTGCTTCATCCCACTCCTTTTGGGCAGTTGATAACTAGAGCAAAAATGTGGGCTTGTGAGGTTTTAATATGTTCCAAATAAGATAAATACATTACTTGATATCTCACAATTTAAAAAAGCCAGTGCCTGTCTAACACAACACACAATGACTTACCGGAAAAGTAATTGAGTGCTGTCTTCACCCTCATCCAGACTCGTTTATACTGTCGTCTCAAGGAAAAATAGCCTCTGAGCTTGTGTTGTATGCATCGTCTTCAACACCCAGCAGTCCAACCCGTTGAATCCCGTTGATCGTTGTGGGTTTCCGTTCCGTGCAACAGCTCTATTTCCGTTTTTTATAGTCAGGTCGACCGCCTTCAACTTGAAAGCTTATCAATGGTGACAATGAATGCATTACATTAAATACCTTACTGAATAAATGTGAGAGTGTGTTGGATTAAATGTAAACAATTTCATTGGTCTACCGTGACCCATTCAACTATTCCAGTGGTCTGATGTGATGAGGTAAAATTTATTGGCGGCATAAAGCTTGTGAACCCGGGGAAAAAATCCAGAAATTTGCTGCAGCATTCATGATTTTACAGAAATTGGCAGTAAACATTCTCCTGGAAGAGATCTCATAGCCTTGGTCTTACTAATACTCCGAGCCTTCGAGTCCCACTAGGTGAGAGCTGTACATGTATCTTTGAAGGAATACAGTATGATGTGAATCACAAAGTGGTGGAAGGTTACACTTTGCTGAGAAAAAATGACATTTGTGTATCATTGATCAATTAAGAATAATAGTGACCTATTTGTATTTCCGTACATCAATCAATCCATGTAATCTGGGTCCAGGTCACAGGTGTAGCAGTCTCAATAGGGAAGCCCAGACATTTAAGCCTCTAGCCACCTCTTGAAGTTTCACCGGCGGGCACACTGAGGCGTTCTCAGGCCAACAGCGATACATAATCCCTATAGTGTGTCTACCCGTGGGCCTCCGGCATGCCCGAACACCTTCCCAGGGAGGCAGCCAAAAGTTATCCTGACTAGCCCGCTCAGTACCATTTTTGTATTTGTAATTTGTTATTCCCGCTTAACTTCAAATTAAGGATGTTCTGTTTTATGCTGCTGATTCCGATCATCGATGAGTTAAATTGGTTAATACACAACCAATACCAATCACATGTCCCCTTTATTTAGAAAAGTATTGAAATACATTTTGGTTCTAGTACCGGTAGCAAAATATTGTTATCAGGACAACCATACGAAGAATAATTGTAATGAAGTAGGATGGACAGTCATGTCACGTTGAAATGTAATATTTACGTAGTTTGGTAATTCTAAGCATTGCCGGAACATTTTTTGGACACATTGATTTCACAGAGTGTATCGCAAAGTTTGCTATTTATTTTAACAAGAAGAACTACAACTAATTATGGCAGACTTTTTGAGAGCCAATGACGACTACAAAACCCAAAACCAGTGAAGATGGCATGTTGAGTAGTTCGTAAATAAAAAACAGAATACAATGATTTGCAAGTCCTTTTTAACTTATATTCAATTGAATAGACCGCAAAGACAAGATATTTAATGTTGGAACTAAGAATTTTTTATTTTTTTTTTTGCAAATATTTATTAACTCAATTTAATAGCAGCAACACATGGCAAAAAATACTGGCATAGCAGCATTTTTACCACGGTGTTACATGGCCTTTCCTTTTAACAACACTCAGTAAACGTTTATGAACTGAGTTATGCGTTGGCGACGCATTGTGGATGCGCGTTGTCACCCCAGGGATGCACGAGGACCAAGACAGGCAGGAATTGCAGGTAAGATTTGATTTAATACAAAAACAAAACAACACTGATACAAAATGAGAAAGAAAAGGCTTGCTGAAAGCACGGTAAGCTAAGCTAAAACTTAGCAGGGTTCAAAGAGTCCGAAACAAGCGTGCCGAGCGCACAAAAAGCTAAGACGAGACTTAGCACTAGTAAAGATAATAAAGAAATACCAACATGTATGTTGCATGTAGCAAATAAACCATCCAGGTAGAACTGAGGTAGCAAGCGCGTTTAAATACACAAATGAGAAACAGGTGTACGTTGAAACAAGAGTAGGTGGGACCAATTTGAAACCATGGAGACGAGATAAAACAGAAAGTGATCAAACTAAGGTACGGAAGAGTCCAAAATCATAATACTGAGGAGACCAACTTTTGAAGCTTTTCAGGTGGATTTCTTTCCAATTCTTGCTTGATGTACAGCTTAATTTGTTCAACAGTCCGGGGTCTCCATAATGAGCCACACACATTTTCAATGAGAGCCAGATCTGGACTACAGGCAGGCCAGTCATCTAGTACTTTCACTCTTTTACTACGAAGCCACGCTGTTATAACACATGCAGAATGTGGCTTGGCATTGTCTTGCTGAAATTAGCAGGGGCGTCCATGAAAAATACTTTGGTTGGATGGCAACATAAGTTGCTCCAAAACCTGTAATATACCTCTCAGCATTAATGGTGCCTTCACAGATGTGTAAGTTACCCATGCCTTGGGCACAAATACACCCCCGTACCATCACAGATGCTGGTATGCTGTAACTTATGCTGAGACAAAGATGGCTATGCTGATAGCTGGAAGCAACATCCCGTTTTCCTTTGCGGATGTCAACAACAAATCCGTGAAGGATATGTTCCTGGATTCAGAGATCGATCGCCAGTACGCAAATGGCAGAACAAAGGTTACTCAAATAGTGAAAGGTAAGTGTTGTTGTTTTTGTTTTAGTAACCAGCAAGCACAGTACAGTTAGTAGAACAACTGTGTTTTTATTACTGTGTATTTGATAGGTGCCGTCTGAAATTCAACTATTTCTTTTATTTATATCTATATATATAATAAAATAAATATATATAGCTAGAATTCACTGAAAGTCAAGTATATCATACATATATATATGTATGAAATACTCGAGTTGGTGAATTGTAAGCTGTAAATATACTCCTCCCCTCTTAACCACGCCCCAACCACGCCCCCCACCCCCGGAGGTCTCAAGGTTGGAAAGTCTGCACGGTGTTACTGTAAATAGTTTCTCTTAGTTATCTCTTATAACAAAAATATCCCTAATACTTGTTTACTATGCAGGTCACTCGGGACAGCGTGGCGCAGTGTGAGAGTGGCCGTGCGCAACCCGAGGGTCACTGGTTCAAATCCCACCTAGAACCAACCTCGTCACGTCCGTTGTGTCCTGAGCAAGACACTTCACCCTTGCTCCTGATGGGTGCTGGTTGGCGCCTTGCATGGCAGCTCCCTCCATCAGTGTGTGAATGTGTGTGTGAATGGGTAAATGTGGAAGTAGTGTCAAAGCGCTTTGAGTACCTTGAAGGTAGAAAAGTGCTATACAAGTACAACCCATTTATCATTTATTTATTCGTCACAATTTGTAAATGGAGTAGGGTTGAGTTTTTTTTGGGATGTTTATTACAGGGCTTTATTATAGGCAAACTAGATGACTCACATTGACTTGATTGTCAGCAGTCTAGTACAAGCCCTATTTTACAATTTATGCTGCACAAAACGAGAGAAAAACATATGTTTTTGTCTCACATATGGATTGTCACTGATCGTCAACATTCTAAAAAGTGCAGCTCCCCTTTAAAAAAACAAGAAATGCATTTTATTTTACGTAACAATGATTAATATTATTATCTTAGGGGAGATTCTCCGCACTGTGTATGGAGACACGTAATTAGCAGTTAGCCAATTGTCAGCCAGGGAATTAAAAATAATGACGTTTGGGTTTTATGACAGCAATGGTGCTTGTGATCCCAATGTGCAGAAGACAGCGGGAGACAACGTAGAGGTAAAAATGCATTTAATGGACAAAAAAAACAAAACAAGATGAGTTCAGTAGGAGGTGCACTGCAGCAAAGGGAAGGTTATGCAACTACTGAAGAACTAAAGCAGACTTCAAAGTAAACTAACAGAGGAGCAGCAAAACAGTTTACATCTGAGAGGACGCATGAATACATAACAGGATACAGGAAATGCAAACAAAATAAGGGCACCCAACAGTAACTAAAACACCAAACATAGGAAAATACGAACAAACTCAAAACAAGACCTGACCTGACTGACATTTCATGACAAAAATAAATAGTGTCAGCTAGGGGGGATCTGTGTTTGTGATCAAAATTCAAAGGCATCTAGCTGCAATGGGACCATGTACTTTTCACGAAAACCAGTCGATACAGATTGGTGGCCGATCAATCAGCACATCCCTGCTTCATACTCAATATCATATTTGTACCTGTTCCGTGTCTCAGATAAAGTGGACTTGGTGGACCCAGGACTAGGGCTGGACTAGGGGTCCAGGCTTAGACTGATTTTTTTTTCCTCACCATGGTTCATACAAACTACTTGTACAGGGTTTTTAACAGTAATGGACCCTGATGGAACAGAAAACACCTGCCCTTGAAGATTGTACGGGTGGCTATAAATACACTGGAAGGTGCTGTGGTGCAGTACACGAAAGAGCCGTGATGCACTTTGTAATTTAACTTTCTCC